>NC_092735.1:25695908-26010193 GCF_047496885.1 Scyliorhinus torazame | reverse complement strand
ATCCCATGGTCTATCTCAATAACCCAGAGGCTAACTCAATATCCCAGGGTCTAACTCAATATCCCAGAGGCAAACTCAATATCACAGAGCCTAACTCAATATTCCAGGGTCTAACTCAATATCCCAGAGCCTAACTCAATATCTCAGAGCCTAACTCAATATCACAGAATCTTACTCAACATTCCAGAGGCTAACTCCATATCACAGAATTTTACACAACATGCCACAGCTTAACTCAATATCCCAGAACTTAACTCAATATCCCAGTGCCTAACTCAATACCCCAGAGACTAACTAAATATCCCAGAGCCAACCTCAATATACCAGAGCCAACCTCAATATCCCAGAGTCAAACTCAATATCCCAGAGCCAAACTCAATATCCCAGAGCCAAACTCAATATCCCAGAGCCTAACTCAATATCCCAGAGCCAAACTCAATATCCCACAGCCTAACTCAATATCCCAGAATCTTACTCAACATTCCAGAGGCTAACTCAGTATCACAGAATTTTACACAACATTCCACAGCTTAACTCAATATCCCAGAACTTAACTCAATATCCCAGTGCCTAACTCAATACCCCAGAGACTAACTAAATATTGCAGAGCGGAAGGCAATATCCCAGAGCCAACCTCAATATCCCAGAGCCAACCTCAATATCCCAGAGCCTAACTCAATATCCCAGAGCCTAACTCAATATCCCAGAGCCTAACTCAATATCCCAGAGGCTACCTCAATTTCCCAGAGCCAAACTCAATATCCCATGGTCTAACTCAATAACCCAGAGGCCAACTCAATATCCCAGAGTCTAACTCAATAGTGCAGAGCTTAACTCAATATCCCAGAGCCTAACTCAATATCCCAGAACCTAACTCAATATCCCAGAGCCTAACTCAATATCCCAGAGCCTAACTCAATATCCCAGAGCCTAACTCAATATCCCAGAGCCTAACTCAATGTCCCAGAGCCTAACTCAGTAGTGCAGAGCAAACTCAATATCCAAGAGCCTAATCAAAAACCCAGAGTTTAACTGTATATCCCAGAGCCTAACTCGTAACAGCGTCCCCGAACAGGCGCCAAAATGTGGCGACTAGGGGCTTTTCACTGTAACTTCATTGAAGCCTACTTGTGACAATAAGCGATTTTCATTTAATTTCATTTCATATCCCAGAGCCTAACCCAATGTCCCAGAGCCTAACTCAATATCCCAGAGCCTAACTGTATATCCCAGAACCTAACTCTATATCCCAGAGACAAACTCAATATCCCAAAGCCTAACTCAATATCCCAGAGCTTAACTCAATATCCCAGAGCCTAACTCAATATCCCAGAACCTAACTCAATAGTGCAGAGCCTAACTCAATATCCCAGAGCCTAACTCAATATCCCAGAGGCTAACTCAATAGTGCAGAGCCTAACTCAATATCCCAGAGCTTAACTCAATATCCCAGAGCCTAACTCAATAGTGCAGAGCCTAACTCAATATCCCAGAGCTTAGCTCAATATCCCAGAGCCTAACTCAATATCCCAGAGCCTAACTCAATATCCCAGAGCCAACCTATTTATATGCCAGAGCCTAACTCAATATCCCAGAGCCTAACACAATATCCCAGAGCCTAACTCAATGTCCCAGAGCCTAACTCAGTAGTGCAGAGCAAACTCAATATCCAAGAGCCTAATCAAAAACCCAGAGTTTAACTGTATATCCCAGAGCCTAACTCGTAACAGCGTCCCCGAACAGGCGCCAAAATGTGGCGACTAGGGGCTTTTCACTGTAACTTCATTGAAGCCTACTTGTGACAGTAAGCGATTTTCATTTAATTTCATTTCATATCCCAGAGCCTAACCCAATGTCCCAGAGCCTAACTCAATATCCCAGAGCCTAACTGTATATCCCAGAACCTAACTCTATATCCCAGAGACAAACTCAATATCCCAAAGCCTAACTCAATATCCCAGAGCTGAACTCATTATCCCAGAGCCTCACTCAATATCCCAGAACCTAACTAAATAGTGCAGAGCCTAACTCAATATCCCAGAGCCTAACTCAATATCCCAGAGCCTAACTCAATAGTGCAGAGCCTAACTCAATAGTGCAGAGCCTAACTCAATATCCCAGAGCTTAACTCAATATCCCAGAGCCTAACTCAATAGTGCAGAGCCTAACTCAATATCCCAGAGCTTAACTCAATATCCCAGAGCCAACCTCAATATGCCAGAGCCAAACTCAATATCCTAGAGCCTAACTCAACAGTGCAGAGCCTAACTCAATATCCCAGAGCTTAACTCAATATCCCAGAGCCTAACTCAATATCCCAGAGCCGAACTCAATATCCCAGAGCCTAACTCAATAGTGCAGAGCCTAACTCAATATCCCAGAGCCTAACTCTATATCCCAGAGCCAAACTCAATATCCCAGAGGCCAACTCAATATCCCAGGGTCTAACTCAATATCCCAGAGCCTAACTGAATATCCCAGAGCCTAACTCAATACCCTAGAGACTAACTAACTATTCCAGAGCCAAACTCAATAGCCCAGAGCCAAACTGAATATCCCAGAGCCAACCTCAATATCCCAGAGCCAAACTCAATATTCCAGCCAAACTCAATATTCCAGAGCCTAACTCTATATGCCAGAGACTGACCCAATATTCCAGAGGCTAACTCAATATCCCAGGGTCTAACTCAATATCCCAGAGGCTAACTCAATATCCCAGAGCCTAAGTCAATATTCCAGGGTCTAACTCAATATACCAGAGCTTAACTCAATATCCCAGAGCCTAACTCAATATCCCAGAATCTTACTCAACATTCCAGAGGCTAACTCAATATCACAGAATTTTACACAACATTCCAGAGCTTAACTCAATATCCCAGAACTTAACTCAATATCCCAGTGCCTAGCTCTATACCCCAGAGACTAACGACATATTCCAGAGCCGAAGGCAATATCCCAGAGCCAACCTCAAATCCCAGAGCCAAACTCAATGACCCAGAGGCTAACTCAATATCCCATGGTCTAACTCAATATCCCAGAGGCAAACTCAATATCCCAGAGCCTAACTCAACATTCCAGGGTCTAACTCAATGTACCAGAGCATAACTCAATATCCCAGAGCCTAACTCAATATCTCAGAGCCTAACTCAATATCCCAGAATCTTACTCAACATTCCAGAGGCTAACTCAATATCACAGAATTTTACACAACATTCCACAGCTTAACTCAATATCCCAGAACTTAACTCAATATCCTAGTGCCTAACTCAATACCCCAGAGACTAACTAAATATTCTAGAGCTGAAGGCAACATCCCAGAGCCAACCTCAATATCCCAGAGCCAAACTCAATATCCCAGAGCCAAACTCAATATCCCAGAGGCAAACTCAATATCACAGAGCCTAACTCAATATTCCAGAGCCTAACTCACTATCTCAGAGCCTAACTCAATATCACAGAATCTTACTCAACATTCCAGAGGCTAACTCCATATCACAGAATTTTACACAACATGCCACAGCTTAACTCAATATCCCAGAACTTAACTCAATATCCCAGTGCCTAACTCAATACCCCAGAGACTAACTAAATATCCCAGAGCCAACCTCAATATCCCAGAGCCAACCTCAATATCCCAGAGTCAAACTCAATATCCCAGAGCCAAACTCAATATCCCAGAGCCAAACTCAATATCCCAGAGCCTAACTCAATATCCCAGAGCCAAACTCAATATCCCACAGCCTAACTCAATATCCCAGAATCTTACTCAACATTCCAGAGGCTAACTCAGTATCACAGAATTTTACACAACATTCCACAGCTTAACTCAATATCCCAGAACTTAACTCAATATCCCAGTGCCTAACTCAATACCCCAGAGACTAACTAAATATTCCAGAGCGGAAGGCAATATCCCAGAGCCAACCTCAATATCCCAGAGCCAACCTCAATATCCCAGAGCCAAACTCAATATCCCAGAGCCAAACTCAATATCCCAGAGCCTAACTCAATATCCCAGAATCTTACTCAACATTCCAGAGGCTAACTCAATATCACAGAATTTTACACAATATCCCAGAGCCTCACTCAATATCTCAGAGCCTAACTCAATATCACAGAATTTTACACAACATTCCACAGCTAAACTCAATATCCCAGAACTTAACTCAATACCCCAGAGCCTAACTCAATATCCCAGAATCTTACTCAACATTCCAGATGCTAACTCAATATCACAGAATTTTACACAATATCCCAGAGCCTAACTCAATATCACAGAATTTTACAAGATTTAATTTCTTGCCGCACGGCCTCGCTAGCTGTCCCCGGGGATTCTGTGGTTCCTACCCCACCGCTCCCTACACTTACTCGGCCGGGTCTTTTGATCGGGGCGCTTCTACGATGGGGCCGCTTCCCCTTCCCATGACCCCGGCTAGACGAAGATGGGCATTGCTTCCATCTCTGCGCACTGACCATGGCATTGATGACAATGAGGCCTGTGACATATCCACAACCCGACACCATATCTGCCTTGCAATGGGCCGTGTTAGTCTTACTAGGCATTGGTTTGAACTGAGGCGGGAAATTAAGGTTTTGGATTCGGGCCAGGCAGTTCGGGACTCGCTTCTTGCAATTCATGCCGGAACTTCAGTCCACCATGTGCCTTGGGGGCCACGTGGGTAGGAACATGGGAATTGGGGACAGGAGTAGGCCATTCAGCCCTTCGAGCCTGCTCTGCCATTCAATCAGATCTTAGCAGATCTCTTCTGGTCTTGAATCCACTTAACCCATAAGGAAGTCCCTTTGCTCGAGCTTCCTGAGCTTGGTGGGAGGCAGCTGGAATCACTGGAAGGTCGTCATCCCACCCCAGTGTTAGAAGATTGGTATCCATCCAGAAAGTGCCTTTTGAGCTGTGTGCACCAATCAAAGACTTGGGAGTTGCAGCACTTTGCAAGTCATATCTAGCCCAAGGAACTGCAGATGGAAAGAGCAAATTTAGAAATGAATTCACTAAGGGGATGATGGTTATCTTTGAAGGCGTGAGACAGGCAGGTGTATTCCTAATCCCCATCGAGACTCGTGCATCTTGTTTTGCCTCTGGTTCTCAAATACTGAGTATTTTACATGGGGGTGTTGAGTCTAGTTGTACGTGTCAGTACCAGTGGCACATGGGGCAGGTATTGAGACTTGTGGTCAGATATTCAGTAGCTAGTGAGGAGGTTTCAAAGAACTCTTAAGGCAGTTGCTTAATTACACCTCCCAGCAAGAGTGGAACTAGGATAGAATATTGTTTGCCTTGTGGTGCAGTGCAGGGGTGAGGGTTTCTTATTCTTGTAGAACTGGCTTTGGAGCTCATGGGGCTTTAACATTCAACAGCTTAACTCAATATCCCAGAACTTAACTCAATATCCCAGTGCCTAACTCAGTACCCCAGAGACTAACTAAATATTCCAGAGCCGAAGGCAATATCCCAGAGCCAACCTCAATATCCCAGAGCCAACCTGAAAATCCCAGAGCCAAACTCAATATCCCAGAGCCAAATTCAATATCCCAACGCCAAACTGAAAATCCCAGAGCCTAACTCAATACACCAGAGCTGAACTCAATATCCCACAGCCTAACTCAAAATCCCAGAAACTGACCCAATATTCCAGACGCTAATTCAAAATCCCACTGCCTAATTTAAAATCCCACAGCCAAACTTAAAATCCCAGAGCTTAACTCAATATCCGAGAGCCTAACACAAAATTCCAGAGCCTAACCGAATATCCCAGAGCCTAACTCAGTGTCCCAGAGCCTAATTCAATGTCCCAAAGCATAACTCAATGTCCCAAAGCCTAACTCAAAATCACAGAGACTGACCAAATATTCCAGAGCCAAACTCAATAACCCGGAGCCAAACTCAATATCCCAGAGCCAAACTCAAAATCCCAGAGCATAACTCAATATCCCAGAATCTTACTCAACATTCCAGAGGCTAACTCAATATCACAGAATTTTACACAACATTACAGAGCTTAACTCAATATCCCAGAACTTAACTCAATATCCCAGTGCCTAACTCAATACCCCAGAGACTAACTAAATATTCCAGAGCCGAAGGCAATATCCCAGAGCCAACCTCAATATCCCAGAGCCAACCTAACTCAATATCCCATGGTCTAACTCAATTTCCCAGAGCCAAACTCAATATCCCAGAGTCTAACTCAATAGTGCAGAGCTTAACTCAATATCCCAGAGCCTAACTCAATATCCCAGAACCTAACTCAATATCCCAGAGCCTAACTCAATATCCCAGAGCCTAACTCAATATCCCAGAGCCTAACTCAATATCCCAGAGCCTAACTCAATGTCCCAGAGCCTAACTCAGTAGTGCAGAGCAAACTCAATATCCAAGAGCCTAATCAAAAACCCAGAGTTTAACTGTATATCCCAGAGCCTAACTCGTAACAGCGTCCCCGAACAGGCGCCAAAATGTGGCGACTAGGGGCTTTTCACTGTAACTTCATTGAAGCCTACTTGTGACAATAAGCGATTTTCATTTAATTTCATTTCATATCCCAGAGCCTAACCCAATGTCCCAGAGCCTAACTCAATATCCCAGAGCCTAACTGTATATCCCAGAACCTAACTCTATATCCCAGAGACAAACTCAATATCCCAAAGCCTAACTCAATATCCCAGAGCTTAACTCAATATCCCAGAGCCTAACTCAATATCCCAGAACCTAACTCAATAGTGCAGAGCCTAACTCAATATCCCAGAGCCTAACTCAATATCCCAGAGGCTAACTCAATAGTGCAGAGCCTAACTCAATAGTGCAGAGCCTAACTCAATATCCCAGAGCTTAACTCAATATCCCAGAGCCTAACTCAATAGTGCAGAGCCTAACTCAATATCCCAGAGCTTAGCTCAATATCCCAGAGCCTAACTCAATATCCCAGAGCCTAACTCAATATCCCAGAGCCAACCTATTTATATGCCAGAGCCTAACTCAATATCCCAGAGCCTAACACAATATCCCAGAGCCTAACTCAATGTCCCAGAGCCTAACTCAGTAGTGCAGAGCAAACTCAATATCCAAGAGCCTAATCAAAAACCCAGAGTTTAACTGTATATCCCAGAGCCTAACTCGTAACAGCGTCCCCGAACAGGCGCCAAAATGTGGCGACTAGGGGCTTTTCACTGTAACTTCATTGAAGCCTACTTGTGACAGTAAGCGATTTTCATTTAATTTCATTTCATATCCCAGAGCCTAACCCAATGTCCCAGAGCCTAACTCAATATCCCAGAGCCTAACTGTATATCCCAGAACCTAACTCTATATCCCAGAGACAAACTCAATATCCCAAAGCCTAACTCAATATCCCAGAGCTGAACTCATTATCCCAGAGCCTCACTCAATATCCCAGAACCTAACTAAATAGTGCAGAGCCTAACTCAATATCCCAGAGCCTAACTCAATATCCCAGAGCCTAACTCAATAGTGCAGAGCCTAACTCAATAGTGCAGAGCCTAACTCAATATCCCAGAGCTTAACTCAATATCCCAGAGCCTAACTCAATAGTGCAGAGCCTAACTCAATATCCCAGAGCTTAACTCAATATCCCAGAGCCAACCTCAATATGCCAGAGCCAAACTCAATATCCTAGAGCCTAACTCAACAGTGCAGAGCCTAACTCAATATCCCAGAGCTTAACTCAATATCCCAGAGCCTAACTCAATATCCCAGAGCCGAACTCAATATCCCAGAGCCTAACTCAATAGTGCAGAGCCTAACTCAATATCCCAGAGCCTAACTCTATATCCCAGAGCCAAACTCAATATCCCAGAGGCCAACTCAATATCCCAGGGTCTAACTCAATATCCCAGAGCCTAACTGAATATCCCAGAGCCTAACTCAATACCCTAGAGACTAACTAACTATTCCAGAGCCAAACTCAATAGCCCAGAGCCAAACTGAATATCCCAGAGCCAACCTCAATATCCCAGAGCCAAACTCAATATTCCAGCCAAACTCAATATTCCAGAGCCTAACTCTATATGCCAGAGACTGACCCAATATTCCAGAGGCTAACTCAATATCCCAGGGTCTAACTCAATATCCCAGAGGCTAACTCAATATCCCAGAGCCTAACTCAATATTCCAGGGTCTAACTCAATATACCAGAGCTTAACTCAATATCCCAGAGCCTAACTCAATATCCCAGAATCTTACTCAACATTCCAGAGGCTAACTCAATATCACAGAATTTTACACAACATTCCAGAGCTTAACTCAATATCCCAGAACTTAACTCAATATCCCAGTGCCTAGCTCTATACCCCAGAGACTAACGACATATTCCAGAGCCGAAGGCAATATCCCAGAGCCAACCTCAAATCCCAGAGCCAAACTCAATGACCCAGAGGCTAACTCAATATCCCATGGTCTAACTCAATATCCCAGAGGCAAACTCAATATCCCAGAGCCTAACTCAACATTCCAGGGTCTAACTCAATGTACCAGAGCATAACTCAATATCCCAGAGCCTAACTCAATATCTCAGAGCCTAACTCAATATCCCAGAATCTTACTCAACATTCCAGAGGCTAACTCAATATCACAGAATTTTACACAACATTCCACAGCTTAACTCAATATCCCAGAACTTAACTCAATATCCTAGTGCCTAACTCAATACCCCAGAGACTAACTAAATATTCTAGAGCTGAAGGCAACATCCCAGAGCCAACCTCAATATCCCAGAGCCAAACTCAATATCCCAGAGCCAAACTCAATATCCCAGAGGCAAACTCAATATCACAGAGCCTAACTCAATATTCCAGAGCCTAACTCACTATCTCAGAGCCTAACTCAATATCACAGAATCTTACTCAACATTCCAGAGGCTAACTCCATATCACAGAATTTTACACAACATGCCACAGCTTAACTCAATATCCCAGAACTTAACTCAATATCCCAGTGCCTAACTCAATACCCCAGAGACTAACTAAATATCCCAGAGCCAACCTCAATATCCCAGAGCCAACCTCAATATCCCAGAGTCAAACTCAATATCCCAGAGCCAAACTCAATATCCCAGAGCCAAACTCAATATCCCAGAGCCTAACTCAATATCCCAGAGCCAAACTCAATATCCCACAGCCTAACTCAATATCCCAGAATCTTACTCAACATTCCAGAGGCTAACTCAGTATCACAGAATTTTACACAACATTCCACAGCTTAACTCAATATCCCAGAACTTAACTCAATATCCCAGTGCCTAACTCAATACCCCAGAGACTAACTAAATATTCCAGAGCGGAAGGCAATATCCCAGAGCCAACCTCAATATCCCAGAGCCAACCTCAATATCCCAGAGCCAAACTCAATATCCCAGAGCCAAACTCAATATCCCAGAGCCTAACTCAATATCCCAGAATCTTACTCAACATTCCAGAGGCTAACTCAATATCACAGAATTTTACACAATATCCCAGAGCCTCACTCAATATCTCAGAGCCTAACTCAATATCACAGAATTTTACACAACATTCCACAGCTAAACTCAATATCCCAGAACTTAACTCAATATCCCAGAGCCTAACTCAATACCCCAGAGCCTAACTCAATATCCCAGAATCTTACTCAACATTCCAGATGCTAACTCAATATCACAGAATTTTACTCAACATTCCAGAGCCTCACTCAATATCTCAGAGCCTAACTCAATATCACAGAATTTTACAAGATTTAATTTCTTGCCGCACGGCCTCGCTAGCTGTCCCCGGGGATTCTGTGGTTCCTACCCCACCGCTCCCTACACTTACTCGGCCGGGTCTTTTGATCGGGGCGCTTCTACGATGGGGCCGCTTCCCCTTCCCATGACCCCGGCTAGACGAAGACGGGCATTGCTTCCATCTCTGCGCACTGACCATGGCATTGATGACAATGAGGCCTGTGACATATCCACAACCCGACACCATATCTGCCTTGCAATGGGCCGTGTTAGTCTTACTAGGCATTGGTTTGAACTGAGGCGGGAAATTAAGGTTTTGGATTCGGGCCAGGCAGTTCGGGACTCGCTTCTTGCAATTCATGCCGGAACTTCAGTCCACCATGTGCCTTGGGGGCCACGTGGGTAGGAACATGGGAATTGGGGACAGGAGTAGGCCGTTCAGCCCTTCGAGTCTGCTCTGCCATTCAATCAGATCTTAGCAGATCTCTTCTGGTCTTGAATCCACTTAACCCATAAGGAAGTCCCTTTGCTCGAGCTTCCTGAGCTTGGTGGGAGGCAGCTGGAATCACTGGAAGGTCGTCATCCCACCCCAGTGTTAGAAGATTGGTATCCATCCAGAAAGTGCCTTTTGAGCTGTGTGCACCAATCAAAGACTTGGGAGTTGCAGCACTTTGCAAGTCATATCTAGCCCAAGGAACTGCAGATGGAAAGAGCAAACTTTAGAAATGAATTCACTAAGGGGATCATGGTTATCTTTGAAGGCGTGAGACAGGCAGGTGTATTCATAATCCCCATCGAGACTCGTGCATCTTGTTTTGCCTCTGGTTCTCAAATACTGAGTATTTTACATGGGGGTGTTGAGTCTAGTTGTACGTGTCAGTACCAGTGGCACATGGGGCAGGTATTGAGACTTGTGGTCAGATATTCAGTAGCTAGTGAGGAGGTTTCAAAGAACTCTTAAGGCAGTTGCTTAATTACACCTCCCAGCAAGAGTGGAACTAGGATAGAATATTGTTTGCCTTGTGGTGCAGTGCAGGGGTGAGGGTTTCTTATTCTTGTAGAACTGGCTTTGGAGCTCATGTGGCTTTAACATTCCACAGCTTAACTCAATATCCCAGAACTTAACTCAATATCCCAGTGCCTAACTCAGTACCCCAGAGACTAACTAAATATTCCAGAGCCGAAGGCAATATCCCAGAGCCTAACTCAATATCCCAGAGCCTAACTCAATATCCCAGAGCCAACCTCAAAATCCCAGAGCCAACCTCAATATCCCAGAGCCAAACTCAATATCCCACAGCCAAACTGAAAATCCCAGAGCCTAACTCAATATACCAGAGCTGAACTCAATATCCCACAGCCTAACTCAAAATCCCAGAAACTGACCCAATATTCCAGACGCTAATTCAAAATCCCACAGCCTAACTTAAAATCCCAGAGCTTAACTCAATATCCGAGAGCCTAACACAAAATTCCAGAGCCTAACTGAATATCCCAGAGCCTAACTCAGTGTCCCAGAGCCTAACTCAATGTCCCAAAGCCTAACTCAATGTCCCAAAGCCTAACTCAAAATCACAGAGACTGACCAAATATTCCAGAGCCAAACTCAATATCCCGGAGCCAAACTCAATATCCCAGAGCCAAACTCAAAATCCCAGAGCCGAACTCAATATCCCAGAGCATAACTCAATATCCCAGAATCTTACTCAACATTCCAGAGGCTAACTCAATATCACAGAATTTTACACAACATTCCAGAGCTTAACTCAATATCCCAGAACTTAACTCAATATCCCAGTGCCTAACTCAATACCCCAGAGACTAACTAAATATTCCAGAGCCGAAGGCAATATCCCAGAGCCAACCTCAATATCCCAGAGCCAACCTCAATATCCCAGAGCCAACCTCAATATCCCAGAGCCTAACTCAATATACCAGAGCCAACCTCAAAATACAAGAGCCAACATCAATATCCCAGAGCCAACCTCAATATCCCAGAGCCAACCTCAATATCCCAGAGCGTAACTCAAAATCCCAGAGACTGACCCAGTATTCCAGAGGCTAACTCCAAATCCCACAGCCTAACTTAAAATCGCAGAGCCTAACTCAATATCCCAGAGCCAAATTCAATATCCCAGAGCCTAACTCAATATCCCAGAGCATAACTCATTTTTCCCAGAGCCAACCTCAATATCCCAGAGCCAACCTCAATATCCCAGAGCCAACCTCAATATCCCAGAGCCAACCTCAATATCCCAGAGCCTAACTCAATATACCAGAGCCAACCTCAATATACCAGAGCCAACATCAATATCCCAGAGCCTAACTCAATATCCCAGAGCCAAATTCAATATCCCAGAGCCTAACTCAATATCCCAGAGCATAACTCATTTTTCCCAGAGCCAACCTCAATATCCCAGAGCCAACCTCAATATCCCAGAGCCAACCTCAATATCCCAGAGCCAACCTCAATATCCCAGAACCTAACTCAATATACCAGAGCCAACCTCAATATACCAGAGCCAACATCAATATCCCAGAGCCTAACTCAATATCCCAGAGCCAAATTCAATATCCCAGAGCCTAACTCAATATCCCAGAGCATAACTCATTTTTCCCAGAGCCAACCTCAATATCCCAGAGCCAACCTCAATATCCCAGAGCCTACCTCAATATCCCAGAATCTTACTCAACATTCCAGAGGCTAACTCAATATCACAGAATTTTACACAACATTCCACAGCTTTACTCAATATCCCAAAACTTAACTCAATATCCCAGTGCCTAACTCAATACCCCAGAGACTAACTAAATATTCTAGAGCCGAAGGCAATATCCCAGAGCCAACCTCAATATCCCAGAGCCAGACTCAATATCCCGGAGCCTAACTCAAAATCCCAGGGTCTAGCCCGATATCCCAGAGCCTAACTCAATATCCCAGAGTCTAACTCAATATCTCAGAATCTAATTCAAGAAACTAGAGTCCAATTCAATATCCCTTAGCCTACATCAATATCCCAGAGTTTAACTTGATATCCCAGAATCCAATTCAATATCCGTGAGCCTAAATCAATATCCCATGGTCTAACTCAATAACCCAGAGGCTAACTCAATATCCCAGGGTCTAACTCAATATCCCAGAGCCTAACTCAACATTCCAGGGTCTAACTCAATGTACCAGAGCCTAACTCAATATCCCAGAGCCTAACTCAATATCTCAGAGCCTAACTCAATATCCCAGAATCTTACTCAACATTCCAGAGGCTAACTCAATATCACAGAATTTTACACAACATTCCACAGCTTAACTCAATATCCCAGAGCATAACTCAATATCCCAGTGCCTAACTCAATACCCCAGAGACTAACGAAATATTCCAGAGCCGAAGGCAGTATCCCAGAGCCAACCTCAATATCCCAGAGCCAACCTCAATATCCCAGAGCCAACCTCAATATCCCAGAGCCAAACTGAAAATCCCAGAGCCTATCTCAATATACAAGAGCTGAACTCAATATACCACAGCCTAACTCAAAATCCCAGAGACTGACCCAATATTCCAGAGGCTAACTCAAAATCCCACAGCCTAATTCAAAATCCCAGAGCCTAACTCAATATCCCAGAGCCTAACTCTATATCCCAGAGCCTAATTCAAAATCCCAGAGCCTAACTGAATATCCCAGAGCCTAACTCTATATCCCAGAGCCAAACACAATATCCCAGAGCCTAACACAATATCTCAGAATCTAATTCAATATACCAGAGTCCAATTCAATATCCCGTACCTTAAATCAACATTCCAGAGTCAAACTTGATACCCCAGAATCCAATTCAATATCCTTGAGCATAAATCAATATCCCACGGTCTAACTCAATAACCCAGAGGCTAACTCAATCTCCCAGGGTCCAACCCAATATCCCAGCGGCTAACACAATATCCCAGAGCCTAACTCAATATTCCAGGGTCTCACTCAATATACGCGAGCCTAACTCAATATCCCAGAGCCTAACTCAATATCTCAGAGCCTAACTCAATATCCCAGAATCTTACTCAACATTCCACAATCGAACTCAATATCACAGAATTTTACACAACATTCCAGAGCTTAAATCAATATCCCAGTGCCTAACTCAATATCCCAGAGACTAACTAAATATTCCAGAGCCGTAGGCAATATCCCAGAGCCAAACTCAATATCCCAGAGCCAACCTCAATATCCCAGAGCCAACCTCAATATCCCAGAGCCAAACTCAATATCCCAGATCAAAACTCAGTATCCCAGAGCCAAACTCAATATCCCAGAGCTTAACTCAATATCCCAGTGCCTAACTCAATACCCCAGAGACTAACAAACATTCCAGAGCCGAAGGCAATATCCCAGAGCCAAACTCAATATCCCAGAGCCAACCTCAATATCCCAGAGCCGAACTCAATATTCCAGGGTCTAACTCAATACCCCAGAGCCTAACTCAATATCCCAGAGACTAACTCAAAATCCAGGAGCCGAAAATTATATTCCAGAGCATAACTCTATATCACAGAGCCAAACTAAATATGCCAGAGCCTAACTCAATATCCCAGAGCCTAACTCAATATCCCAGAGCCTAACTCTATATCCCAGAGCCTAACTCAATATCTCAGAGCCTAACTCAATATCCCAGAGCCAAACTCAATATACCAGAGCCTAACTCAATATCCCAGAGCCTAACTCAATATCCCAGAGCCTAACTGTATATCCCAGTGCCTAACTCGATATCCCAGAGCCAAGCTCAATATCCCAGAGCCTAACTGAATATCCCAGAGCCTAACGCAATATCCCACAGCCTAACTCAAAATCCCAGAGACTGACCCAATATTCCAGAGGCTAAATCAATATCGCACAGCCTAACTTAAAATCCCAGAGCCTAACTCAATATCCCACAGCCTAACTCAATATCCCACAATCTAACTCAATATCCCAGAGCCTAACTCAATATCCCACAGCTTAACTCAATATCCCAGAGCCTAACTCAATATCCCACAGCTAACTCAATATCCCACAGCCTAACTCAATATCCCAGAATAAATTCAATATCCCACAGCCTAACTCAATATCCCAGAGCCTAACTCAATATCCCAGAGCCTAACTCAAAATCCCAGAGCCTAACTGAATGTCCCAGAGCCTAACTCAATACCCCAGAGACTAACTAAATATTCCAGAGCCGAAGGCAATATCCCAGAGCCAACCTCAATATCCCAGAACCAACCTCTATATCCCAGAGCCAACCTTAATATCCCAGAGCCTAACTCAATGTCCCAGAGCCTAACACAAAATCCCAGAGACTGACCCAGTATTCCAGAGGCTAACTCGAAATCCCACAGCCTAACTTAAAATTGCAGAGCCTAACTCAATATCCCAGAGCCAAATTCAATATCCCAGAGCCTAACTCAATATCCCAGAGCCTACCTCAATATCCCAGAATCTTACTCAACATTCCAGAGGCTAACTCAATATCACAGAATTTTACACAACATTCCACAGCTTAACTCAATATCCCAGAACTTAACTCAATATCCCAGTGCCTAACTCAATACCCCAGAGACTAACTAAATATTCTAGAGCTGAAGGCAATATCCCAGAGCCAACCTCAATATCCCAGAGCCAAACTCAATATCCCGGAGCCTAACTCAAAATCCCAGGGTCTAGCCCGATATCCCAGAGCCTAAATCAGTATCCCAGAGTCTAACTCAATATCCCAGAATCTAATTCAAGAAACCAGAGTCCAATTCAATATCCCTTAGCCTACATCAATATCCCAGAGTTTAACTTGATATCCCAGAATCCAATTCAATATCCGTGAGCCTAAATCAATATCCCATGGTCTAACTCAATAACCCAGAGGCTAACTCAATATCCCAGAGCCAAACACAATATCCCAGAGCCAAACTCAATGTCCCAGAGCCAAACTCAATATCCCAGAGCCTAACTCAATATCCCAGAGCCTAACTCAATATCTCAGAGCCTAACTCAATATCCCAGAATCTTACTCAACATTCCAGAGTCTAACACAATATCACAGAATTTTACACAATAATCCAGAGCCTAACTCAATATCCTCGAGCCTAACTAAATATCTCAGAGCCTAACTCAATATCACAGAATTTTACACAACATTCCACAGCTTAACTCAATATCCCAGAACTTAACTCAATATCCCAGTGCCTAACTCAGTACCCCAGAGACTAACTAAATATTCCAGAGCCGAAGGCAATATCCCAGAGCCAACCTCAATATCCCAGAGCCAACCTCAAAATCCCAGAGCCAAACTCAATATCCCACAGCCAAACTGAAAATCCCAGAAACTGACCCATATTCCAGACGCTAATTCAAAATCCCACAGCCTAAGTTAAAATCCCAGAGCCTAACTCAATATACCAGAGCTGAACTCAATATCCCACAGCCTAACTCAAAATCCCAGAAACTGACCCAATATTCCAGACGCTAATTCAAAATCCCACAGCCTAAGTTGAAATCCCAGAACTTAACTCAATATCCTAAAGCCTAACACAAAATTCCAGAGCCTAACTGAATATCCCAGAGCCTAACTCAGTGTCCCAGAGCCTAACTCAATGTCCCAAAGCCTAACTCAAAATCCCAGAGACTGACCAAATATTCCAGAGCCAAACTCAATATCCCGGAGCCAAACTCAATATCCCAGAGCCAACCTCAATATCCCAGAGCCTAACTCAATGTCCCAGAGCCTAACTCAAAATCCCAGAGACTGACCCAGTATTCCAGAGGCTAACTCCAAATCCCACAGCCTAACTTAAAATCGCGGAGCCTAACTCAATATCCCAGAGCCAAATTCAATATCCCAGAGCCTAACTCAATATCCCAGAGCCTACCTCAATATCCCAGAATCTTACTCAACATTCCAGAGGCTAACTCAATATCACAGAATTTTTCACAACATTCCACAGCTTAACTCAATATCCCAGAACTAAACTCAATATCCCAGTGCCTAACTCAATACCCCAGAGACTAACTAAATATTCTAGAGCCGAAGGCAATATCCCAGAGCCAACCTCAATATCCCAGAGCCAAACTCAATATCCCGGAGCCTAACTCAAAATCCCAGGGTCTAGCCCGATATCCCAGAGCCAAACTCAATATCCCAGAGTCTAACTCAATATCCCAGAGTCTAACTCAATATCTCAGAATCTAATTCAAGAAACCAGAGTTCAATTCAATATCCCTTAGCCTACATCAATATCCCAGAGTTTAACATGATATCCCAGAATCCAATTCAATATCCGTGAGCCTAACTCAATACCCCAGGGTCTAACTCAATATCCCAGAGCCTAACTCAACATTCCAGGGTCTAACTCAATGTACCAGAGCCTAACTCAATATCCCAGAGCCTAACTCAATATCTCAGAGCCTAACTCAATAACCCAGAATCTTACTCAACATTCCAGAGGCTAACTCAATATCACAGAATTTTACACAACATTCCACAGCTTAACTCAATATCCCAGAGCATAACTCAATATCCCAGTGCCTAACTAAATACCCCAGAGACTAACTAAATATTCCAGAGCCGAAGGCAGTATCCCAGAGCCAACCTCAATATCCCAGAGCCAACCTCAATATCCCAGAACCAACCTCAATATCCCAGAGCCAAACTGAAAATCCCAGAGCCTATCTCAATATACCAGAGCTGAACTCAATATACCACAGCCTAACTCAAAATCCCAGAGACTGACCCAATATTCCAGAGGCTAACTGAAAATCCCGCAGCCTAACTTAAAATCCCAGAGCCTAACTCAATATCCGAGAGCCTAACACAAAATCCCAGAGCCTAAGTTAAAATCCCAGAGCTTAACTCAATATCCTAAAGCCTAACACAAAATTCCAGAGCCTAACTGAATATCCCAGAGCCTAACTCAGTGTCCCAGAGCCTAACTCAATGTCCCAAAGCCTAACTCAAAATCCCAGAGACTGACCAAATATTCCAGAGCCAAACTCAATATCCCGGAGCCAAACTCAATATCCCAGAGCCAAACTCAATATCCCAGAGCCAAACTCAAAATCCCAGAGCCTAACTCAATATCCCAGAGCATAACTCAATATCCCAGAATCTTACTCAACATTCCAGAGGCTAACTCAATATCACAGAATTTTACACAACATTCCACAGCTTAACTCAATATCCCAGAACTTAACTCAATATCCCAATGCCTAACTCAATACCCCAGAGACTAACTAAATATTCCAGAGCCGAAGGCAATATCCCAGAGCCAACCTCAATATCCCAGAGCCAACCTCAATATCCCAGAGCCTAACTCAATGTCCCAGAGCCTAACTCAAAATCCCAGAGACTGACCCAGTATTCCAGAGGCTAACTCAAAATCCCGCAGCCTAACTTAAAATCCCAGAGCCTAACTCAATATCCGAGAGCCTAACACAAAATCCCAGAGCCTAAGTTAAAATCCCAGAGCTTAACTCAATATCCTAAAGCCTAACACAAAATTCCAGAGCCTAACTGAATATCCCAGAGCCTAACTCAGTGTCCCAGAGCCTAACTCAATGTCCCAAAGCCTAACTCAAAATCCCAGAGACTGACCAAATATTCCAGAGCCAAACTCAATATCCCGGAGCCAAACTCAATATCCCAGAGCCAAACTCAATATCCCAGAGCCAAACTCAAAATCCCAGAGCCTAACTCAATATCCCAGAGCATAACTCAATATCCCAGAATCTTACTCAACATTCCAGAGGCTAACTCAATATCACAGAATTTTACACAACATTCCACAGCTTAACTCAATATCCCAGAACTTAACTCAATATCCCAATGCCTAACTCAATACCCCAGAGACTAACTAAATATTCCAGAGCCGAAGGCAATATCCCAGAGCCAACCTCAATATCCCAGAGCCAACCTCAATATCCCAGAGCCTAACTCAATGTCCCAGAGCCTAACTCAAAATCCCAGAGACTGACCCAGTATTCCAGAGGCTAACTCCAAATCCCACAGCCTAACTTAAAATCGCAGAGCCTAACTCAATATCCCAGAGCCAAATTCAATATCCCAGAGCCTAACTCAATATCCCAGAGCCTACCTCAATATCCCAGAATCTTACTCAACATTCCAGAGGCTAACTCAATATCACAGAATTTTTCACAACATTCCACAGCTTAACTCAATATCCCAGAACTAAACTCAATATCCCAGTGCCTAACTCAATACCCCAGAGACTAACTAAATATTCTAGAGCCGAAGGCAATATCCCAGAGCCAACCTCAATATCCCAGAGCCAAACTCAATATCCCGGAGCCTAACTCAAAATCCCAGGGTCTAGCCCGATATCCCAGAGCCAAACTCAATATCCCAGAGTCTAACTCAATATCCCAGAGTCTAACTCAATATCTCAGAATCTAATTCAAGAAACCAGAGTTCAATTCAATATCCCTTAGCCTACATCAATATCCCAGAGTTTAACTTGATATCCCAGAATCCAATTCAATATCCGTGAGCCTAACTCAATACCCCAGGGTCTAACTCAATATCCCAGAGCCTAACTCAACATTCCAGGGTCTAACTCAATGTACCAGAGCCTAACTCAATATCCCAGAGCCTAACTCAATATCTCAGAGCCTAACTCAATAACCCAGAATCTTACTCAACATTCCAGAGGCTAACTCAATATCACAGAATTTTACACAACATTCCACAGCTTAACTCAATATCCCAGAGCATAACTCAATATCCCAGTGCCTAACTAACTAAATACCCCAGAGACTAACTAAATATTCCAGAGCCGAAGGCAGTATCCCAGAGCCAACCTCAATATCCCAGAGCCAACCTCAATATCCCAGAACCAACCTCAATCTCCCAGAGCCAAACTGAAAATCCCAGAGCCTATCTCAATATACCAGAGCTGAACTCAATATACCACAGCCTAACTCAAAATCCCAGAGACTGACCCAATATTCCAGAGGCTAACTCAAAATCCCGCAGCCTAACTTAAAATCCCAGAGCCTAACTCAATATCCGAGAGCCTAACACAAAATCCCAGAGCCTAAGTTAAAATCCCAGAGCTTAACTCAATATCCTAAAGCCTAACACAAAATTCCAGAGCCTAACTGAATATCCCAGAGCCTAACTCAGTGTCCCAGAGCCTAACTCAATGTCCCAAAGCCTAACTCAAAATCCCAGAGACTGACCAAATATTCCAGAGCCAAACTCAATATCCCGGAGCCAAACTCAATATCCCAGAGCCAAACTCAATATCCCAGAGCCAAACTCAAAATCCCAGAGCCTAACTCAATATCCCAGAGCATAACTCAATATCCCAGAATCTTACTCAACATTCCAGAGGCTAACTCAATATCACAGAATTTTACACAACATTCCACAGCTTAACTCAATATCCCAGAACTTAACTCAATATCCCAGTGCCTAACTCAATACCCCAGAGACTAACTAAATATTCCAGAGCCGAAGGCAATATCCCAGAGCCAACCTCAATATCCCAGAGCCAACCTCAATATCCCAGAGCCTAACTCAATGTCCCAGAGCCTAACTCAAAATCCCAGAGACTGACCCAGTATTCCAGAGGCTAACTCCAAATCCCACAGCCTAACTTAAAATCGCAGAGCCTAACTCAATATCCCAGAGCCAAATTCAATATCCCAGAGCCTAACTCAATATCCCAGAGCCTACCTCAATATCCCAGAATCTTACTCAACATTCCAGAGGCTAACTCAATATCACAGAATTTTTCACAACATTCCACAGCTTAACTCAATATCCCAGAACTTAACTCAATATCCCAGTGCCTAACTCAATACCCCAGAGACTAACTAAATATTCTAGAGCCGAAGGCAATATCCCAGAGCCAACCTCAATATCCCAGAGCCAAACTCAATATCCCGGAGCCTAACTCAAAATCCCAGGGTCTAGCCCGATATCCCAGAGCCTAACTCAATATCCCAGAGTCTAACTCAATATCTCAGAATCTAATTCAAGAAACCAGAGTCCAATTCAATATCCCTTAGCCTACATCAATATCCCAGAGTTTAACTTGATATCCCAGAATCCAATTCAATATCCGTGAGCCTAACTCAATACCCCAGGGTCTAACTCAATATCCCAGAGCCTAACTCAACATTCCAGGGTCTAACTCAATGTACCAGAGCCTAACTCAATATCCCAGAGCCTAACTCAATATCTCAGAGCCTAACTCAATATCCCAGAATCTTACTCAACATTCCACAGCTTAACTCAATATCCCAGAGCATAACTCAATATCCCAGTGCCTAACTCAATACCCCAGAGACTAACTAAATGTTCCAGAGCCGAAGGCAGTATCCCAGAGCCAACCTCAATATCCCAGAGCCAAACTCAATATCCCGGAGCCAACCTCAATATCCCAGAACCAACCTCAATATCCCAGAGCCAAACTGAAAATCCCAGAGCCTATCTCAATATACCAGAGCTGAACTCAATATACCACAGCCTAACTCAAAATCCCAGAGACTGACCCAATATTCCAGAGGCTAACTCAAAATCCCGCAGCCTAACTTAAAATCCCAGAGACTAACTCAATATCCGAGAGCCTAACACAAAATCCCAGAGCCTAACTGAATATCCCAGAGCCTAACTCAATGTCCCAGAGCCTAACTGAATATCCCAGAGCCTAACTGTATATCCCAGAGCCTAACTCAAAATCCCAGAGCCGAACTGTATATTCCAGAGACTAACTCTATATCCCAGAGCCTAACTCAATATCCCAGAGCCTAACTCAATATCCCAGAGCATAACTTACTATCCCAGAGCCTAACTCTATATCCCAGAGCCTAATTAAAAATCCCAGAGCCTAACTGAATATCCCAGAGCCTAACTGAATATCCCAGAGCCTAACCCAAATTCCCAAAGCCTAACTGTACATCCCAGAGCCTATCTCTATATCCCAGAGCCAAACACAATATCCCAGAGCCAAACACAATATCCCAGAATCTAATTCAATATACCAGAGTCCAATTCAATATCCCGTAGCTTAAATCAACATTCCAGAGTTAAACTTGATACCCCAGAATCCAATTCAATATCCTTGAGCATAAATCAATATCCCACGGTCTAACTCAATAATTCAGAGGCTAACTCAATCTCCCAGGGCCCAACTCAATATCCCAGCGGCTAACACAATATCCCAGAGCCTAACTCAATATTACAGGGTCTCACTCAATATACGCGAGCCTAACTCAATATCCCAGAGCCTAACTCAATATCTCAGAGCCTAACTCAATATCCCAGAATCTTCCTCAACATTCCACAATCGAACTCAATATCACAGAATTTTACACAACATTCCAGAGCTTAGCTCAATATCCCAGTGCCTAACTCAATATCCCAGAGACTAACTAAATATTCCAGAGCCGTAGGCAATATCCCAGAGCCAAACTCAATATCCCAGAGCCAACCTCAATATCCCAGAGCCAACTTCAATATCCCAGAGCCAAACTCAATATTCCAGAGCAAAACTCAATATCCCAGAGCCAACCTCAATATCCCAGAGCCTAACTCAATGTCCCAGAGCCTAACTCAAAATCCCAGAGACTGACCCAGTATTCCAGAGGCTAACTCAAAATCCCGCAGCCTAACTTAAAATCCAAGAGCCTAACTCAATATCCGAGAGCCTAACACAAAATCCCAGAGCCTAAGTTAAAATCCCAGAGCTTAACTCAATATCCTAAAGCCTAACACAAAATTCCAGAGCCTAACTGAATATCCCAGAGCCTAACTCAGTGTCCCAGAGCCTAACTCAATGTCCCAAAGCCTAACTCAAAATCCCAGAGACTGACCAAATATTCCAGAGCCAAACTCAATATCCCGGAGCCAAACTCAATATCCCAGAGCCAAACTCAATATCCCAGAGCCAAACTCAAAATCCCAGAGCCGAACTCAATATCCCAGAGCATAACTCAATATCCCAGAATCTTACTCAACATTCCAGAGGCTAACTCAATATCACAGAATTTTACACAACATTCCACAGCTTAACTCAATATCCCAGAACTTAACTCAATATCCCAATGCCTAACTCAATACCCCAGAGACTAACTAAATATTCCAGAGCCGAAGGCAATATCCCAGAGCCAACCTCAATATCCCAGAGCCAACCTCAATATCCCAGAGCCTAACTCAATGTCCCAGAGCCTAACTCAAAATCCCAGAGACTGACCCAGTATTCCAGAGGCTAACTCCAAATCCCACAGCCTAACTTAAAATCGCAGAGCCTAACTCAATATCCCAGAGCCAAATTCAATATCCCAGAGCCTAACTCAATATCCCAGAGCCTACCTCAATATCCCAGAATCTTACTCAACATTCCAGAGGCTAACTCAATATCACAGAATTTTTCACAACATTCCACAGCTTAACTCAATATCCCAGAACTAAACTCAATATCCCAGTGCCTAACTCAATACCCCAGAGACTAACTAAATATTCTAGAGCCGAAGGCAATATCCCAGAGCCAACCTCAATATCCCAGAGCCAAACTCAATATCCCGGAGCCTAACTCAAAATCCCAGGGTCTAGCCCGATATCCCAGAGCCAAACTCAATATCCCAGAGTCTAACTCAATATCCCAGAGTCTAACTCAATATCTCAGAATCTAATTCAAGAAACCAGAGTTCAATTCAATATCCCTTAGCCTACATCAATATCCCAGAGTTTAACTTGATATCCCAGAATCCAATTCAATATCCGTGAGCCTAACTCAATACCCCAGGGTCTAACTCAATATCCCAGAGCCTAACTCAACATTCCAGGGTCTAACTCAATGTACCAGAGCCTAACTCAATATCCCAGAGCCTAACTCAATATCTCAGAGCCTAACTCAATAACCCAGAATCTTACTCAACATTCCAGAGGCTAACTCAATATCACAGAATTTTACACAACATTCCACAGCTTAACTCAATATCCCAGAGCATAACTCAATATCCCAGTGCCTAACTCAATACCCCAGAGACTAACTAAATATTCTAGAGCCGAAGGCAATATCCCAGAGCCAACCTCAATATCCCAGAGCCAAACTCAATATCCCGGAGCCTAACTCAAAATCCCAGGGTCTAGCCCGATATCCCAGAGCCTAACTCAATATCCCAGAGTCTAACTCAATATCTCAGAATCTAATTCAAGAAACCAGAGTCCAATTCAATATCCCTTAGCCTACATCAATATCCCAGAGTTTAACTTGATATCCCAGAATCCAATTCAATATCCGTGAGCCTAACTCAATACCCCAGGGTCTAACTCAATATCCCAGAGCCTAACTCAACATTCCAGGGTCTAACTCAATGTACCAGAGCCTAACTCAATATCCCAGAGCCTAACTCAATATCTCAGAGCCTAACTCAATATCCCAGAATCTTACTCAACATTCCACAGCTTAACTCAATATCCCAGAGCATAACTCAATATCCCAGTGCCTAACTCAATACCCCAGAGACTAACTAAATGTTCCAGAGCCGAAGGCAGTATCCCAGAGCCAACCTCAATATCCCAGAGCCAAACTCAATATCCCGGAGCCAACCTCAATATCCCAGAACCAACCTCAATATCCCAGAGCCAAACTGAAAATCCCAGAGCCTATCTCAATATACCAGAGCTGAACTCAATATACCACAGCCTAACTCAAAATCCCAGAGACTGACCCAATATTCCAGAGGCTAACTCAAAATCCCGCAGCCTAACTTAAAATCCCAGAGACTAACTCAATATCCGAGAGCCTAACACAAAATCCCAGAGCCTAACTGAATATCCCAGAGCCTAACTCAATGTCCCAGAGCCTAACTGAATATCCCAGAGCCTAACTGTATATCCCAGAGCCTAACTCAAAATCCCAGAGCCGAACTGTATATTCCAGAGACTAACTCTATATCCCAGAGCCTAACTCAATATCCCAGAGCCTAACTCAATATCCCAGAGCATAACTTACTATCCCAGAGCCTAACTCTATATCCCAGAGCCTAATTAAAAATCCCAGAGCCTAACTGAATATCCCAGAGCCTAACTGAATATCCCAGAGCCTAACCCAAATTCCCAAAGCCTAACTGTACATCCCAGAGCCTATCTCTATATCCCAGAGCCAAACACAATATCCCAGAGCCAAACACAATATCCCAGAATCTAATTCAATATACCAGAGTCCAATTCAATATCCCGTAGCTTAAATCAACATTCCAGAGTTAAACTTGATACCCCAGAATCCAATTCAATATCCTTGAGCATAAATCAATATCCCACGGTCTAACTCAATAATTCAGAGGCTAACTCAATCTCCCAGGGCCCAACTCAATATCCCAGCGGCTAACACAATATCCCAGAGCCTAACTCAATATTACAGGGTCTCACTCAATATACGCGAGCCTAACTCAATATCCCAGAGCCTAACTCAATATCTCAGAGCCTAACTCAATATCCCAGAATCTTCCTCAACATTCCACAATCGAACTCAATATCACAGAATTTTACACAACATTCCAGAGCTTAGCTCAATATCCCAGTGCCTAACTCAATATCCCAGAGACTAACTAAATATTCCAGAGCCGTAGGCAATATCCCAGAGCCAAACTCAATATCCCAGAGCCAAACTCAATATCCCAGAGCCAACTTCAATATCCCAGAGCCAAACTCAATATTCCAGAGCAAAACTCAATATCCCAGAGCCAACCTCAATATCCCAGAGCCTAACTCAATGTCCCAGAGCCTAACTCAAAATCCCAGAGACTGACCCAGTATTCCAGAGGCTAACTCAAAATCCCGCAGCCTAACTTAAAATCCCAGAGCCTAACTCAATATCCGAGAGCCTAACACAAAATCCCAGAGCCTAAGTTAAAATCCCAGAGCTTAACTCAATATCCTAAAGCCTAACACAAAATTCCAGAGCCTAACTGAATATCCCAGAGCCTAACTCAGTGTCCCAGAGCCTAACTCAATGTCCCAAAGCCTAACTCAAAATCCCAGAGACTGACCAAATATTCCAGAGCCAAACTCAATATCCCGGAGCCAAACTCAATATCCCAGAGCCAAACTCAATATCCCAGAGCCAAACTCAAAATCCCAGAGCCTAACTCAATATCCCAGAGCATAACTCAATATCCCAGAATCTTACTCAACATTCCAGAGGCTAACTCAATATCACAGAATTTTACACAACATTCCACAGCTTAACTCAATATCCCAGAACTTAACTCAATATCCCAATGCCTAACTCAATACCCCAGAGACTAACTAAATATTCCAGAGCCGAAGGCAATATCCCAGAGCCAACCTCAATATCCCAGAGCCAACCTCAATATCCCAGAGCCTAACTCAATGTCCCAGAGCCTAACTCAAAATCCCAGAGACTGACCCAGTATTCCAGAGGCTAACTCCAAATCCCACAGCCTAACTTAAAATCGCAGAGCCTAACTCAATATCCCAGAGCCAAATTCAATATCCCAGAGCCTAACTCAATATCCCAGAGCCTACCTCAATATCCCAGAATCTTACTCAACATTCCAGAGGCTAACTCAATATCACAGGATTTTTCACAACATTCCACAGCTTAACTCAATATCCCAGAACTAAACTCAATATCCCAGTGCCTAACTCAATACCCCAGAGACTAACTAAATATTCTAGAGCCGAAGGCAATATCCCAGAGCCAACCTCAATATCCCAGAGCCAAACTCAATATCCCGGAGCCTAACTCAAAATCCCAGGGTCTAGCCCGATATCCCAGAGCCAAACTCAATATCCCAGAGTCTAACTCAATATCCCAGAGTCTAACTCAATATCTCAGAATCTAATTCAAGAAACCAGAGTTCAATTCAATATCCCTTAGCCTACATCAATATCCCAGAGTTTAACTTGATATCCCAGAATCCAATTCAATATCCGTGAGCCTAACTCAATACCCCAGGGTCTAACTCAATATCCCAGAGCCTAACTCAACATTCCAGGGTCTAACTCAATGTACCAGAGCCTAACTCAATATCCCAGAGCCTAACTCAATATCTCAGAGCCTAACTCAATAACCCAGAATCTTACTCAACATTCCAGAGGCTAACTCAATATCACAGAATTTTACACAACATTCCACAGCTTAACTCAATATCCCAGAGCATAACTCAATATCCCAGTGCCTAACTAACTAAATACCCCAGAGACTAACTAAATATTCCAGAGCCGAAGGCAGTATCCCAGAGCCAACCTCAATATCCCAGAGCCAACCTCAATATCCCAGAACCAACCTCAATCTCCCAGAGCCAAACTGAAAATCCCAGAGCCTATCTCAATATACCAGAGCTGAACTCAATATACCACAGCCTAACTCAAAATCCCAGAGACTGACCCAATATTCCAGAGGCTAACTCAAAATCCCGCAGCCTAACTTAAAATCCCAGAGCCTAACTCAATATCCGAGAGCCTAACACAAAATCCCAGAGCCTAAGTTAAAATCCCAGAGCTTAACTCAATATCCTAAAGCCTAACACAAAATTCCAGAGCCTAACTGAATATCCCAGAGCCTAACTCAGTGTCCCAGAGCCTAACTCAATGTCCCAAAGCCTAACTCAAAATCCCAGAGACTGACCAAATATTCCAGAGCCAAACTCAATATCCCGGAGCCAAACTCAATATCCCAGAGCCAAACTCAATATCCCAGAGCCAAACTCAAAATCCCAGAGCCTAACTCAATATCCCAGAGCATAACTCAATATCCCAGAATCTTACTCAACATTCCAGAGGCTAACTCAATATCACAGAATTTTACACAACATTCCACAGCTTAACTCAATATCCCAGAACTTAACTCAATATCCCAGTGCCTAACTCAATACCCCAGAGACTAACTAAATATTCCAGAGCCGAAGGCAATATCCCAGAGCCAACCTCAATATCCCAGAGCCAACCTCAATATCCCAGAGCCTAACTCAATGTCCCAGAGCCTAACTCAAAATCCCAGAGACTGACCCAGTATTCCAGAGGCTAACTCCAAATCCCACAGCCTAACTTAAAATCGCAGAGCCTAACTCAATATCCCAGAGCCAAATTCAATATCCCAGAGCCTAACTCAATATCCCAGAGCCTACCTCAATATCCCAGAATCTTACTCAACATTCCAGAGGCTAACTCAATATCACAGAATTTTTCACAACATTCCACAGCTTAACTCAATATCCCAGAACTTAACTCAATATCCCAGTGCCTAACTCAATACCCCAGAGACTAACTAAATATTCTAGAGCCGAAGGCAATATCCCAGAGCCAACCTCAATATCCCAGAGCCAAACTCAATATCCCGGAGCCTAACTCAAAATCCCAGGGTCTAGCCCGATATCCCAGAGCCTAACTCAATATCCCAGAGTCTAACTCAATATCTCAGAATCTAATTCAAGAAACCAGAGTCCAATTCAATATCCCTTAGCCTACATCAATATCCCAGAGTTTAACTTGATATCCCAGAATCCAATTCAATATCCGTGAGCCTAACTCAATACCCCAGGGTCTAACTCAATATCCCAGAGCCTAACTCAACATTCCAGGGTCTAACTCAATGTACCAGAGCCTAACTCAATATCCCAGAGCCTAACTCAATATCTCAGAGCCTAACTCAATATCCCAGAATCTTACTCAACATTCCACAGCTTAACTCAATATCCCAGAGCATAACTCAATATCCCAGTGCCTAACTCAATACCCCAGAGACTAACTAAATGTTCCAGAGCCGAAGGCAGTATCCCAGAGCCAACCTCAATATCCCAGAGCCAAACTCAATATCCCGGAGCCAACCTCAATATCCCAGAACCAACCTCAATATCCCAGAGCCAAACTGAAAATCCCAGAGCCTATCTCAATATACCAGAGCTGAACTCAATATACCACAGCCTAACTCAAAATCCCAGAGACTGACCCAATATTCCAGAGGCTAACTCAAAATCCCGCAGCCTAACTTAAAATCCCAGAGACTAACTCAATATCCGAGAGCCTAACACAAAATCCCAGAGCCTAACTGAATATCCCAGAGCCTAACTCAATGTCCCAGAGCCTAACTGAATATCCCAGAGCCTAACTGTATATCCCAGAGCCTAACTCAAAATCCCAGAGCCGAACTGTATATTCCAGAGACTAACTCTATATCCCAGAGCCTAACTCAATATCCCAGAGCCTAACTCAATATCCCAGAGCATAACTTACTATCCCAGAGCCTAACTCTATATCCCAGAGCCTAATTAAAAATCCCAGAGCCTAACTGAATATCCCAGAGCCTAACTGAATATCCCAGAGCCTAACCCAAATTCCCAAAGCCTAACTGTACATCCCAGAGCCTATCTCTATATCCCAGAGCCAAACACAATATCCCAGAGCCAAACACAATATCCCAGAATCTAATTCAATATACCAGAGTCCAATTCAATATCCCGTAGCTTAAATCAACATTCCAGAGTTAAACTTGAAAACCCCAGAATCCAATTCAATATCCTTGAGCATAAATCAATATCCCACGGTCTAACTCAATAATTCAGAGGCTAACTCAATCTCCCAGGGCCCAACTCAATATCCCAGCGGCTAACACAATATCCCAGAGCCTAACTCAATATTACAGGGTCTCACTCAATATACGCGAGCCTAACTCAATATCCCAGAGCCTAACTCAATGTCCCAGAGCCTAACACAAAATCCCAGAGACTGACCCAGTATTCCAGAGGCTAACTCCAAATCCCACAGCCTAACTTAAAATCGCAGAGCCTAACTCAATATCCTAGAGCCAAATTCAATATCCCCGAGCCTAACTCAATATCCCAGAGCCTACCTCAATATCCCAGAATCTTACTCAACATTCCAGAGGCTAACTAAATATCACAGAATTTTACACAACATTCCACAGCTTAACTCAATATCCCAAAACTTAACTCAATATCCCAGTGCCTAGCTCAATACCCCAGAGACTAACTAAATATTCTAGAACCGAAGGCAATATCCCAGAGCCAACCTCAATATCCCCGAGCCAAACTCAATATCCCGGAGCCTAACTCAAAATCCCAGGGTCTAGCCCGATATCCAAGAGCCTAACTCAATATCCCAGAGTCTAACTCAATATATCAGAATCTAATTCAAGAAACCAGAGTCCAATTCAATATCCCTTAGCCTACATCAATATCCCAGAGTTTAACTTGATATCCCAGAATTCAATTCAATATCCGTGAGCCTAAATCAATATCCCACGGTCTAACTCAATAACCCAGAGGCTATCTCAATATCCCAGGGTCTAACTCAATATCCCAGAGCCTAACTCAACATTCCAGGGTCTAACTCAATGTACCAGAGCCTAACTCAATAACCCGGAGCCAAACTCAATATCCCAGAGCCTAACTCAATATCTCAGAGCCTAACTCAATATCCCAGAATCTTACTCAACATTCCAGAGGCTAACTCAATATCACAGAATTTTACACAACATTCCACAGCTTAACTCAATATCCCAGAGCATAACTCAATATCCCAGTGCCTAACTCAATACCCCAGAGACTAACTAAATATTCCAGAACCGAAGGTAGTATCCCAGAGCCAACCTCAATATCCCAGAGCCAACCTCAATATCCCAGAGCCAACCTCAATATCCCAGAGCCAAACTGAAAATCCCAGAGCCTATCTCAATATACCAGAGCTGAACTCAATATACCACAGCCTAACTCAAAATCCCAGAGTCTGACCCAATATTCCAGAGGCTAACTCAAAATCCCACAGCCTAACGTAAAATCCCAGAGCCTAACTCAATATCCGAGAGCCTAACACAAAATCCCAGAGCCTAACTGAATATCCCAGAGCCTAACCGAATGTCCCAGAGCCTAACTGTATATTCCAGAGACTAACTCTATATCCCAGAGCCTAACTCAATATCCCAGAGCCTAACTCTATATCCCAGAGCCTAATTCAAAATCCCAGAGCCGAACTGAATATCCCAGAGCCTAACTGAATATCCCAGAGCCTAACCCAAAATCCCAGAGCCTAACTGTACATCCCAGAGCCTATCTCTATATCCCAGAGCCAAACACAATATCCCAGAGCCAAACACAATATCCCAGAATCTAATTCAATATCCCAGAGTCCAATTCAATATCCCGTAGCTTAAATCAACATTCCAGAGTTAAACTTGATACCCCAGAATCCAATTCAATATCCTTGAGCATAAATCAATATCCCACGGTCTAACTCAATAATTCAGAGGCTAACTCAATCTCCCAGGGTCCAACTCAATATCCCAGCGGCTAACACAATATCCCAGAGCCTAACTCAATATTACAGGGTCTCACTCAATATACGCGAGCCTAACTCAATATCCCAGAGCCTAACTCAATATCTCAGAGCCTAACTCAATATCCCAGAATCTTACTCAACATTCCACAATCGAACTCAATATCACAGAATTTTACACAACATTCCAGAGCTTAGCTCAATATCCCAGTGCCTAACTCAATATCCCAGAGACTAACTAAATATTCCAGAGCCGTAGGGAATATCCCAGAGCCAAACTCAATATCCCAGAGCCAACCTCAATATCCCAGAGCCAACCTCAATATCCCAGAGCAAAACTCAATATCCCAGAGCCAAACTCAATATCCCAGAGCTTAACTCAATATCCCAGTGCCTAACTCAATACCCCAGAGACTAACAAACATTACAGAGCCGAAGGCAATATACCAGAGCCAAACTCAATATCCCAGAGCCAACCTCAATATCCCAGAGCCGAACTCAATATTCAAGGGTCTAACTCAATATCCCAGAGCCAAACTCAATATCCCAGAGATTAACTCAAAATCCAGGAGACGAAAATTATCTTCTAGAGCATAACTCTATATCACAGAGCCAAACTAAATATCCCAGAGCCTAACTCAATATCCCAGAGCCTAACTCAATATCCCAGAGCCTAACTCAATATCCCAGAGCCTAACTCAATATCCCAGAGCCAAACTCAATATACCAGAGCCTAACTCAATATCCCAGAGCCTAACCCAATATCCCAGAGCCTAACTGTATATCCCAGTGCCTAACTCGATATCCCAGAGCCAAGCTCAATATCCCAGAGCCTAATTGAATATCCCAGAGCCTAACGCAATATCCCACAGCCTAAATCAAAATCCCAGAGACTGACCCAATATTCCAGAGGCTAAATCAATATCCCACAGCCTAACTTAAAATCCCAGAGCCTAACTCAATATCCCAGAATCTTACTCAACATTCCAGAGGCTAACTAAATATCACAGAATTTTACACAACATTCCACAGCTTAACTCAATATCCCAAAACTTAACTCAATATCCCAGTGCCTAGCTCAATACCCCAGAGACTAACTAAATATTCTAGAGCCGAAGGCAATATCCCAGAGCCAACCTCAATATCCCAGAGCCAAACTCAATATCCCGGAGCCTAACTCAAAATCCCAGGGTCTAGCCCGATATCCCAGAGCCTAACTCAATATCCCAGAGTCTAACTCAATATCTCAGAATCTAATTCAAGAAACCAGAGTCCAATTCAATATCCCTTAGCCTACATCAATATCCCAGAGTTTAACTTGATATCCCAGAATCCAATTCAATATCCGTGAGCCTAAATCAATATCCCACGGTCTAACTCAATAACCCAGAGGCGATCTCAATATCCCAGGGTCTAACTCAATATCCCAGTGCCTAACTCAATACCCCAGAGACTAACTAAATATTCCAGAGCCGAAGGCAGTATCCCAGAGCCAACCTCAATATCCCAGAGCCAACCTCAATATCCCAGAGCCAACCTCAATACCCCAGAGCCAAACTGAAAATCCCAGAGCCTATCTCAATATACCAGAGCTGAACTCAATATACCACAGCCTAACTCAAAATCCCAGAGACTGACCCAATATTCCAGAGGCTAACTCAAAATCCCACAGCCTAACTTAAAATCCCAGAGCCTAACTCAATATCCGAGAGCCTAACACAAAATCCCAGAGCTTAACTGAATATCCCAGAGCCTAACCCAATGTCCCAGAGCCTAACTGAATATCCCAGAGCCTAACTGTATATCCCAGAGCCTAACTCAAAATCCCAGAGCCGAACTGTATATTCCAGAGACTAACTCTATATCCCAGAGCCTAACTCAATATCCCAGAGCCTAACTCAATATCCCAGAGCCTAACTCAATATCCCAGAGCCTAACTTACTATCCCAGAGCCTAACTCTATGTCCCAGAGCCTAATTCAAAATCCCAGAGCCTAACTGAATATCCCAGAGCCTAACTGAATATCCCAGAGCCTAACTCAAAATCCCAGAGCCTAACTGTACATCCCAGAGCCTAACTCTATATCCCAGAGCCAAACACAATATCCCAGAGCCTAACACAATATCTCAGAATCTAATTCAATATACCAGAGTCCAATTCAATATCCCGTAGCTTAAATCAACATTCCAGAGTCAAACTTGATACCCCAGAATCCAATTCAATATCCTTGAGCATAAATCAATATCCCACGGTCTAACTCAATAACCCAGAGGCTAACTCAATCTCCCAGGGTCCAACTCAATATCCCAACGGCTAACACAATATCCCAGAGCCTAACTCAATATTCCAGGGTCTCACTCAATATACGCGAGCCTAACTCAATATCCCAGAGTCTAACTCAATATCTCAGAGCCTAACTCAATATCCCAGAATCTTACTCAACATTCCACAATCGAACTCAATATCACAGAATTTTACACAACATTCCAGAGCTTAACTCAATATCCCAGTGCCTAACTCAATATCCCAGAGACTAACTAAATATTCCAGAGCCGTAGGCAATATCCCAGAGCCAAACTCAATATACCAGAGCCAACCTCAGTATCCCAGAGTCAACCTCAATATCCCAGAGCCAAACTCAATATCCCAGAGCAAAACTCAATATCCCAGAGCCAAACGCAATATCCCAGAGCTTAACTCAATACCCCAGAGACTAACAAACATTCCAGAGCCGAAGGCAATATCCCAGAGCCAAACTCAATATCCCAGAGCCAACCTCAATATCCCAGAGCCGAACTCAATATTCCAGGGTCTAACTCAATATACCAGAGCCTAACTCAATATCCCAGAGACTAACTCAATATCCAGGAGCCGAAAATTATATTCCAGAGCATAACTCTATATCACAGAGCCAAACTAAATATCCCAGAGTCTAACTCAATATCCCAGAGCCTAACTCAATATCCCAGAGCCTAACTCAATATCCCAGAGCCTAACTCAATATCTCAGAGCTTAACTCAATATCCCAGAGCCTAACTCAATATCCCAGAGCCGAACTGTATATCCCAGTGCCTAAGTCAATATCCCAGAGCCAAGCTCAATATCTCAGAGACTAACTGAATATCCCAGAGCCTAACGCAATATCCCACAGCCTAACTCAAAATCCCAGAGACTGACCCAATATTCCAGAGGCTAAATCAATATCCCACAGCCTAACTTAAAATCCCAGAGCCTAACTCAATATCCCAGAGCCTAACTCAAAATCCCAGAGCCTCACTGAATATCCCAGAAACTAACTCAATATCCCACAGCCTAACTCAATATCCCTGAACCTAACTCAATATCCCAGAGCCAGCTCAATATCCCACAGCCTAACTCAATATCCCAGAGCCTAACTCAATATCCCACAGCCTAACTCAATATCCCAGAGCCTAACTCAATATCCCAGAGCCAACTCAATATCCCACAGCCTAACTCAATATCCCAGAAGAAATTCAATATCCCACAGCCTAACTCAATATCCCAGAGCCTAACTCAATATCCCAGAGCCTAACTCAATATCCCACAGCCTAACTCAATATCCCAGAACCTAACTCAATATCCCTGAGCCAACTCAATATCCCACAACCTAACTCAATATCCCAGAGCCTAACTCAATATCCCAAAGCTTAACTCAATATCCCAGAGCCTAACTCAATATCCCAGAGCCAACTCAATATCCCACAGCCTAACTCAATATCCCAGAAGAAATTCAATATCCCAGAGCCTAACTCAATATCCCAGAGCCTAACTCAATATCCAGGAGCCTAACTCAAAATCCCAGAGCCTAACTGAATATCCCAGAGCCTAACTCAATATCCCAGAGCCAATTCAACATCCCACAACCTAACTCAATATCCCAGAAGAAATTTCATATCCCAGAGCCTAACTTAATATCCCAGAGCCTAACTCAATATCCCAGAGCCTAACTCATTATCCCAGAGCCTACGTCAATATCCCAGAGCCTAACTCAATATCCCAGAGCCAACTCAATATCCCAGAGACTAACTCAATATTCCAGAGCCTAACTCAATATCCCAGAGCCTAACTCAATATCCCAGAGACTAACTCAATATCCCACAGCCTAACTCAATATCCCAGACGAAATTCAATATCCCACAGCCAACTCAATATCCCACAGCCTAACTCAATATCCCAAAGCCGAACTCAATATCCCAGAGCCTAACTCAATATCCCAGAGCCAACTCAATATCCCACAGCCTAACTCAATATCCCAGAAGAAATTCAATATCCCAGAGACTAACTCAATATCCCAGAGCCTAACTCAATATCCCAGAGCCTACCTCATTACCCCTGAGCCTAAGTCAATATCCCAGAGCCTAACTCAATATCCCAGAGCCAACTCAATGTCCCAGAGACTAACTCAATATCCCAGAGCCTAACTCAATATCCCAGAGCCTAACTCAATATCTCAGAGCCTAACTCAATATCCCAGAGCCAAACTCAATATACCAGAGCCTAACTCAATATCCCAGAGCCTAACTCAATATCCCAGAGCCTAACTGTATATCCCAGTCCCTAAGTCGATATCCCAGAGCCAAGCTCAATATCTCAGAGACTAACTGAATATCCCAGAGCCTAACGCAATATCCAACAGCCTTACTCAAAATCCCAGAAACTGACCCAATATTCCAGAGGCTAAATCAATATCCCACAGCCTAACTTAAAATCCCTGAGCCTAACTCAATATCCCAGAGCCTAACTCAAAATCCCAGAGCCTCACTGAATATCCCAGAAACTAACTCAATATCCCACAGCCTAACTCAATATCCCAGAACCTAACTCAATATCCCAGAGCCAGCTCAATATCCCACAGCCTAACTCAATATCCCAGAGCCTAACTCAATATCCCACAGCCTAACTCAATATCTCAGAGCCTAACTCAATATCCCAGAGCCAACTCAATATCCCACAGCCTAACTCAATATCCCAGAAGAAATTCAATATCCCAGAGCCTAACTCAATATCCCAGAGCCTAACTCAATATCCCAGAGCCTAACTCAATAACCCAGAACCTAACTCAATATCCCTGAGCCAACTCAATATCCCACAACCTAACTCAATATCCCCGGGCCAACTCAATATCCCACAGCCTAACTCAAAATCCCAGAGCCTAACTGAATATCCCAGAGCCTAACTGAATATCCAAGAGCCAATTCAATATCCCACAACCTAACTCAATATCCCAGAAGAAATTTAATATCCCAGAGCCTAACTCAATATCCCAGAGCCTAACTCAATATCCCAGAGCCTAACTCATTATCCCAGAGCCTACGTCAATATCCCAGAGCCTAACTCAATATCCCAGAGCCAACTCAATATCCCAGAGACTAACTCAGTATCCCAGAGCCTAACTCAATATCCCAGAGCCTAACTCAATATCCCAGAGACTAACTCAATATCCCACAGCCTAACTCAATATCCCAGACGAAATTCAATATCCCACAGCCTAACTCAATATCCCAGAGCCTAACTCAATATCCCAGAGCCTAACTCAATATCCCACAGCCTAACTCAATATCCCAGAACCTAACTCAATATCCCTGAGCCAACTCAATATCCCACAACCTAACTCAATATCCCAGAGCCTAACTCAATATCCCAAAGCTTAACTCAATATCCCAGAGCCTAACTCAATATCCCAGAGCCAACTCAATATCCCACAGCCTAACTCAATATCCCAGAAGAAATTCAATATCCCAGAGCCTAACTCAATATCCCAGAGCCTAACTCAATATCCAGGAGCCTAACTCAAAATCCCAGAGCCTAACTGAATATCCCAGAGCCTAACTCAATATCCCAGAGCCAATTCAACATCCCACAACCTAACTCAATATCCCAGAAGAAATTTCATATCCCAGAGCCTAACTTAATATCCCAGAGCCTAACTCAATATCCCAGAGCCTAACTCATTATCCCAGAGCCTACGTCAATATCCCAGAGCCTAACTCAATATCCCAGAGCCAACTCAATATCCCAGAGACTAACTCAATATTCCAGAGCCTAACTCAATATCCCAGAGCCTAACTCAATATCCCAGAGACTAACTCAATATCCCACAGCCTAACTCAATATCCCAGACGAAATTCAATATCCCACAGCCAACTCAATATCCCACAGCCTAACTCAATATCCCAAAGCCGAACTCAATATCCCAGAGCCTAACTCAATATCCCAGAGCCAACTCAATATCCCACAGCCTAACTCAATATCCCAGAAGAAATTCAATATCCCAGAGACTAACTCAATATCCCAGAGCCTAACTCAATATCCCAGAGCCTACCTCATTACCCCTGAGCCTAAGTCAATATCCCAGAGCCTAACTCAATATCCCAGAGCCAACTCAATGTCCCAGAGACTAACTCAATATCCCAGAGCCTAACTCAATATCCCAGAGCCTAACTCAATATCTCAGAGCCTAACTCAATATCCCAGAGCCAAACTCAATATACCAGAGCCTAACTCAATATCCCAGAGCCTAACTCAATATCCCAGAGCCTAACTGTATATCCCAGTCCCTAAGTCGATATCCCAGAGCCAAGCTCAATATCTCAGAGACTAACTGAATATCCCAGAGCCTAACGCAATATCCAACAGCCTTACTCAAAATCCCAGAAACTGACCCAATATTCCAGAGGCTAAATCAATATCCCACAGCCTAACTTAAAATCCCTGAGCCTAACTCAATATCCCAGAGCCTAACTCAAAATCCCAGAGCCTCACTGAATATCCCAGAAACTAACTCAATATCCCACAGCCTAACTCAATATCCCAGAACCTAACTCAATATCCCAGAGCCAGCTCAATATCCCACAGCCTAACTCAATATCCCAGAGCCTAACTCAATATCCCACAGCCTAACTCAATATCTCAGAGCCTAACTCAATATCCCAGAGCCAACTCAATATCCCACAGCCTAACTCAATATCCCAGAAGAAATTCAATATCCCAGAGCCTAACTCAATATCCCAGAGCCTAACTCAATATCCCAGAGCCTAACTCAATAACCCAGAACCTAACTCAATATCCCTGAGCCAACTCAATATCCCACAACCTAACTCAATATCCCCGGGCCAACTCAATATCCCACAGCCTAACTCAAAATCCCAGAGCCTAACTGAATATCCCAGAGCCTAACTGAATATCCAAGAGCCAATTCAATATCCCACAACCTAACTCAATATCCCAGAAGAAATTTAATATCCCAGAGCCTAACTCAATATCCCAGAGCCTAACTCAATATCCCAGAGCCTAACTCATTATCCCAGAGCCTACGTCAATATCCCAGAGCCTAACTCAATATCCCAGAGCCAACTCAATATCCCAGAGACTAACTCAGTATCCCAGAGCCTAACTCAATATCCCAGAGCCTAACTCAATATCCCAGAGACTAACTCAATATCCCACAGCCTAACTCAATATCCCAGACGAAATTCAATATCCCACAGCCAACTCAATATCCCACAGCCTAACTCAATATCCAAAAGCCTAACTCAATATCCCAGAGCCTAACTCAATATCCCAGAGCCAACTCAATATCCCACAGCCTAACTCAATATCCCAGAAGAAATTCAATATCCCAGAGCCTAACTCAATATCCCAGAGCCTAACTCAATATCCCAGAGCCAACTCAATGTCCCAGAGCCTAACTCAATATCCAAAAGCTTAACTCAATATCCCAGAGCCTAACTCAATATCCCAGAGCCAACTCAATATCCCACAGCCTAACTCAATATCCCAGAAGAAATTCAATATCCCAGAGCCTAACTCAATATCCCAGAGCCTAACTCAATATCCCAGAGCCTACCTCATTACCCCTGAGCCTAAGTCAATATCCCAGAGCCTAACTCAATATCCCAGAGCCAACTCAATGTCCCAGAGCCTAACTCAATATCCCAGAGCCTAACTCAATATCCCAGAGCCTAACTTACTATCCCAGAGCCTAACTCTATATCCCAGAGCCTAATTCAAAATCCCAGAGCCTAACTGAATATCCCAGAGCCTAACTGAATATCCCAGAGCCTAACTCAAAATCCCAGAGCCTAACTGTACATCCCAGAGCCTAACTCTATATCCCAGAGCCAAACACAATATCCCAGAGCCTAACACAATATCTCAGAATCTAATTCAATATACCAGTGTCCAATTCAATATCCCGTAGCTTAAATCAACATTCCAGAGTCAAACTTGATACCCCAGAATCCAATTCAATATCCTTGAGCATAAATCAATATCCCACGGTCTAACTCAATAACCCAGAGGCTAACTCAATCTCCCAGGGTCCAACTCAATATCCCAACGGCTAACACAATATCCCAGAGCCTAACTCAATATTCCAGGGTCTCACTCAATATACGCGAGCCTAACTCAATATCCCAGAGTCTAACTCAATATCTCAGAGCCTAACTCAATATCCCAGAATCTTAAAAACATTCCACAATCGAACTCGATATCACAGAGTTTTACACAACATTCCAGAGCTTAACTCAATATCCCAGTGCCTAACTCAATATCCCAGAAACTAACTAAATATTCCAGAGCCGTAGGCAATATCCCAGAGCCAAACTCAATATACCAGAGCCAACCTCAGTATCCCAGAGTCAACCTCAATATCCCAGAGCCAAACTCAATATCCCAGAGCAAAACTCAATATCCCAGAGCCAAACGCAATATCCCAGAGCTTAACTCAATATCCCAGTGCCTAACTCAATGCCCCAGAGACTAACAAACATTCCAGAGCCGAAGGCAATATCCCAGAGCCAAACTCAATATCGCAGAGCCAACCTCAATATCCCAGAGCCGAACTCAATATTCCAGGGTCTAACTCAATATACCAGAGCCTAACTCAATATCCCAGAGACTAACTCAAAATCCAGGAGCCGAAAATTATATTCCAGAGCATAACTCTATATCACAGAGCCAAACTAAATATCCCAGAGTCTAACTCAATATCCCAGAGCCTAACTCAATATCCCAGAGCCTAACTCAATATCCCAGAGCCTAACTCAATATCTCAGAGCTTAACTCAATATCCCAGAGCCTAACTCAATATCCCAGAGCCTAACTATATATCCCAGTGCCTAAGTCGATATCCCAGAGCCAAGCTCAATATCTCAGAGACTAACTGAATATCCCAGAGCCTAACGCAATATCCCACAGCCTAACTCAAAATCCCAGAGACTGACCCAATATTCCAGAGGCTAAATCAATATCCCACAGCCTAACTTAAAATCCCAGAGCCTAACTCAATATCCCAGAGCCTAACTCAAAATCCCAGAGCCTCACTGAATATCCCAGAAACTAACTCAATATCCCACAGCCTAACTCAATATCCCAGAACCTAACCCAATATCCCAGAGCCAGCTCAATATCCCACAGCCTAACTCAATATCCCAGAGCCTAACTCAATATCCCACAGCCTAACTCAATATCCCAGAGCCTAACTCAATATCCCAGAGCCAACTCAATATCCCACAGCCTAACTCAATATCCCAGAAGAAATTCAATATCCCACAGCCTAACTCAATATCCCAGAGCCTAACTCAATATCCCAGAGCCTAACTCAATATCCCACAGCCTAACTCAATATCCCAGAACCTAACTCAATATCCCTGAGCCAACTCAATATCCCACAACCTAACTCAATATCCCAGAGCCTAACTCAATATCCCAAAGCTTAACTCAATATCCCAGAGCCTAACTCAATATCCCAGAGCCAACTCAATATCCCACAGCCTAACTCAATATCCCAGAAGAAATTCAATATCCCAGAGCCTAACTCAATATCCCAGAGCCTAACTCAATATCCCAGAGCCTAACTCAAAATCCCAGAGCCTAACTGAATATCCCAGAGCCTAACTCAATATCCCAGAGCCAATTCAATATCCCACAACCTAACTCAATATCCCAGAAGAAATTTAATATCCCAGAGCCTAACTCAATATCCCAGAGCCTAACTCAATATCCCAGAGCCTAACTCATTATCCCAGAGCCTACGTCAATATCCCAGAGCCTAACTCAATATCCCAGAGCCAACTCAATATCCCAGAGACTAACTCAATATCCCAGAGCCTAACTCAATATCCCAGAGCCTAACTCAATATCCCACAGCCTAACTCAATATCCCAGACGAAATTCAATATCCCACAGCCAACTCAATATCCCACAGCCTTACTCAATATCCCAAAGCCCAACTCAATATCCCAGAGCCTAACTCAATATCCCAGAGCCAACTCAATATCCCACAGCCTAACTCAATATCCCAGAAGAAATTCAATATCCCAGAGCCTAACTCAATATCCCAGAGCCTAACTCAATATCCCAGAGCCTACCTCATTACCCCTGAGCCTAAGTCAATATCCCAGAGCCTAACTCAATATCCCAGAGCCAACTCAATGTCCCAGAGACTAACTCAATATCCCAGAGCCTAACTCAATATCCCAGAGCCTAACTCAATATCTCAGAGCCTAACTCAATATCCCAGAGCCAAACTCAATATACCAGAGCCTAACTCAATATCCCAGAGCCTAACTCAATATCCCAGAGCCTAACTGTATATCCCAGTGCCTAAGTCGATATCCCAGAGCCAAGCTCAATATCTCAGAGACTAACTGAATATCCCAGAGCCTAACGCAATATCCCACAGCCTAACTCAAAATCCCAGAAACTGACCCAATATTCCAGAGGCTAAATCAATATCCCACAGCCTAACTTAAAATCCCTGAGCCTAACTCAATATCCCAGAGCCTAACTCAAAATCCCAGAGCCTCACTGAATATCCCAGAAACTAACTCAATATCCCACAGCCTAACTCAATATCCCAGAACCTAACTCAATATCCCAGAGCCAGCTCAATATCCCACAGCCTAACTCAATATCCCAGAGCCTAACTCAATATCCCACAGCCTAACTCAATATCCCAGAGCCTAACTCAATATCCCAGAGCCAACTCAATATCCCACAGCCTAACTCAATATCCCAGAAGAAATTCAATATCCCAGAGCCTAACTCAATATCCCAGAGCCTAACTCAATATCCCAGAGCCTAACTCAATATCCCAGAACCTAACTCAATATCACTGAGCCAACTCAATATCCCACAACCTAACTCAATATCCCAGGGCCAACTCAATATCCCACAGCCTAACTCAATATCCCAGAAGAAATTCAATATCCCAGAGCCTAACTCAATATCCGAGAGCCTAACTCAATATCCCAGAGCCTAACTCAAAATCCCAGAGCCTAACTGATTATCCCAGAGCCTAACTGAATATCCCAGAGCCAATTCAATATCCCACAACCTAACTCAATATCCCAGAAGAAATTTAATATCCCAGAGCCTAACTCAATATCCCAGAGCCTAACTCAATATCCCAGAGCCTAACTCATTACCCCAGAGCCTACGTCAATATCCCAGAGCCTAACTCAATATCCCAGAGCCAACTCAATATCCCAGAGACTAACTCAGTATCCCAGAGCCTAACTCAATATCCCAGAGCCTAACTCAATATCCCAGAGACTAACTCAATATCCCACAGCCTAACTCAATATCCCAGACGAAATTCAATATCTCACAGCCAACTCAATATCCCACAGCCTAACTCAATATCCCAAAGCCTAACTCAATATCCCAGAGCCTAACTCAATATCCCAGAGCCAACTCAATATCCCAGAGCCTAACTCAATATCCCAGAAGAAATTCAATATCCCAGAGCCTAACTCAATATCCCAGAGCCTAACTCAATATCCCCGAGCCTACCTCATTACCCCTGAGCCTAAGTCAATATCCCAGAGCCTAACTCAATATCCCAGAGCCAACTGAATATCCCAGAGACTAACTCAATATCCCAGAGCCTAACTCAATATCCCAGAGCCTAACTCAATGTCCCAGAGCCAACTCAATATCCCACAGCCTAACTCAATATCCCAGAAGAAATTCAATATCCCAGAGCCTAACTCAATATCCTAGAGCCTAACTCAAAATCACAGAGCCTAACTCAATATCCCAGAGCCAACTCAATATCCCACAGCCTAACTCAATTTACCAGACGAAATTCATTATCCCAGAGCCTAACTCAATATCCCAGAGCCTAACCCAATGTCCCAGAGCCTAACTGAATATCCCAGAGCCTAACTGTATATCCCAGAGCCTAACTCAAAATCCCAGAGCCGAACTGTATATTCCAGAGACTAACTCTATATCCCAGAGCCTAACTCAATATCCCAGAGCCTAACTCAATATCCCAGAGCCTAACTCAATATCCCAGAGCCTAACTTACTATCCCAGAGCCTAACTCTATATCCCAGAGCCTAATTCAAAATCCCAGAGCCTAACTGAATATCCCAGAGCCTAACTGAATATCCCAGAGCCTAACTCAAAATCCCAGAGCCTAACTGTACATCCCAGAGCCTAACTCTATATCCCAGAGCCAAACACAATATCCCAGAGCCTAACACAATATCTCAGAGTCTAATTCAATATACCAGAGTCCAATTCAATATCCCGTAGCTTAAATCAACATTCCAGAGTCAAACTTGATACCCCAGAATCCAATTCAATATCCTTGAGCATAAATCAATATCCCACGGTCTAACTCAATAACCCAGAGGCTAACTCAATCTCCCAGGGTCCAACTCAATATCCCAACGGCTAACACAATATCCCAGAGCCTAACTCAATATTCCAGGGTCTCACTCAATATACGCGAGCCTAACTCAATATCCCAGAGCCTAACTCAATATCTCAGAGCCTAACTCAATATCCCAGAATCTTACTCAACATTCCACAATCGAACTCAATATCACAGAATTTTACACAACATTCCAGAGCTTAACTCAATATCCCAGTGCCTAACTCAATATCCCAGAGACTAACTAAATATTCCAGAGCCGTAGGCAATATCCCAGAGCCAAACTCAATATACCAGAGCCAACCTCAATATCCCAGAGCCAACCTCAATATCCCAGAGCCAAACTCAATATCCCAGAGCAAAACTCAATATCCCAGAGCCAAACGCAATATCCCAGAGCTTAACTCAATATCCCAGTGCCTAACTCAATACCCCAGAGACTAACAAACATTCCAGAGCCGAAGGCAATATCCCAGAGCCAAACTCAATATCGCAGAGCCAACCTCAATATCCCAGAGCCGAACTCAATATTCCAGGGTCTAACTCAATATCCCAGACCCTAACTCAATATCCCAGAGACTAACTCAAAATCCAGGAGCCGAAAATTATATTCCAGAGCATAACTCTATATCACAGAGCCAAACTAAATATCCCAGAGTCTAACTCAATATCGCAGAGCCAAACTCAATATCCCAGAGCCTAACTCAATATCCCCGAGCCTAACTCAATATCTCAGAGCCTAACTCAATATCCCAGAGCCTAACTCAATATCCCAGAAGAAATTCAATATCCCAGAGCCTAACTCAATATCCCAGTGCCTAACTCAATATCCCCAAGTCTACCTCATTACCCCTGAGCCTAAGTCAATATCCCAGAGCCGAACTCAATATCCCAGAGCCAACTCAATGTCCCAGAGACTAACTCAATATCCCAGAGCCTAACTCAATATCCCAGAGCCTAACTCAATATCCCAGAGCCTAACTCAATATCTCAGAGCCTAACTCAATATCCCAGAGCCAAACTCAATATACCAGAGCCTAACTCAATATCCCAGAGCCTAACTCAATATCCAAGAGCCTAACTGTATATCCCAGTGCCTAAGTCGATATCCCAGAGCCAAGCTTAATATCTCAGAGACTAACTGAATATCCCAGAGCCTAACTCAATATCCCACAGCTTAACTCAATATCCCAGAACCTAACTCAATATCCCAGAGCCAGCTCAATATCCCACAGCCTAACTCAATATCCCAGAGCCTAACTCAATATCCCACAGCCTAACTCAATATCCCAGAGCCTAACTCAATATCCCAGAGCCAACTCAATATCCCACAGCCTAACTCAAAATCCCAGAAACAGACCCAATATTCCAGAGGCTAAATCAATATCCCACAGCCTAACTTAAAATCCCAGAGCCTAACTCAATATCCCAGAGCCTAACTTAAAATCCCAGAGCCTCACTGAATATCCCAGAAACTAACTCAATATCCCACAGCCTAACTCAATATCCCAGAACCTAACTCAATATCCCAGAGCCAGCTCAATATCCCACAGCGTAACTCAATATCCCAGAGCCTAACTCAATATCCCAAAGCCTAACTCAATATCCCAGAGCCTAACTCATTACCCCAGAGTCTAAGTCAATATCCCAGAGCCTAACTCAATATCCCAGAGCCAACTGAATATCCCAGAGACTAACTCAATATCCCAGAGCCTAACTCAATATCCCAGAGCCTAACTCAATGTCCCAGAGCCAACTCAATATCCCACAGCCTAACTCAATATCCCAGAAGAAATTCAATATCCCAGAGCCTAACTGAATATCCTAGAGCCTAACTCAAAATCACAGAGCCTAACTCAATATCCCAGAGCCAACTCAATATCCCACAGCCTAACTCAATATTCCAGACGAAATTCAATATCCCAGAGCCTAACTCAATATCCCAGAGCCTAATTCAATATCCCAGACGAAATTGAATATCCCAGAACCTAACTCAATATCACAGAGCCTAACTCAATATCCCAGAGCCAACTCAATATCCCACAGCCTAACTCAATGTTCCAGACGAAATTCAATATCCCAGAGCCTAACTCGATATCCCAGAGCCTAATTCAATATCCCAGACGAAATTAAATATCCCAGTACCTAACTCAATATCCCAGAGCCGAACTCAATATCCCAGAGCCGAACTCTATATCCCAGAGCCTAACTCAATATCCCACAGCCTAACTCAATATATCAGACGAAATTCAATATCCCACAGCCTAACTCAATATATCAGACGAAATTCAATAACCCAGAGCCGAACTCTATATCCCAGAGCCTAACTCAATATCCCGGAGCCTAACTCAATATCCCAGAGCCTAACTTAATATCCCAGAGCCAACTCAATGTCCCACAGCCTAACTCACTATCCCAGAGCCTAACTCAATATCCCACAGCCTAACTCAATATCCCAGATCCTAAATCAATATCCCAGAGCCAACTCAATATCCCACAGCCTAACTCAATATCCCAGAAGAAATTCAATATCCCACAGCCTAACTCAATATCCCAGAGCCTAACTCAATATCCCAGAGCCTAACTCAAAATCCCAGAGCCTAACTGAATATCCCAGAGCCAATCTCAATATCCCAGAGCCAACTCAATATCCCACAACCTAACTCAATATTCCAAAGCCTAACTCAATATCCCAGAGCCTAACTCAATATCCCAGAGCCAACTCAATATCCCAGAGCCTAACTCAATATCCCAGAGCCTAACTCAATATCCCACAGCCTAACTCAATATCCCAGACGAAATTCAATATCCCACAGCCAACTCAATATCCCACAGCCTTACTCAATATCCCAAAGCAAAACTCAATATCCCAGAGCCTAACTCAATATCCCAGAGCCAACTCAATATCCCACAGCCTAACTCAATATCCCAGAAGAAATTCAATATCCCAGAGCCTAACTCAATATCCCAGAGCCTAATTCAATATCCCAGAGCCAACTCAATGTCCCAGAGACTAACTCAATATCCCAGAGCCTAAGTCAATATCCCAGAGCCTAACTCAATATCCCAGAGCCTACCTCATTACCCCTGAGCCTAACTCAATATCCCAGAGCCTAACTCAATATCCCAGAGCCAACTCAATATCCCAGAGCCTAACTCAATATCCCAGAGCCTAACTCAATATCCCACAGCCTAACTCAATATCCCAGACGAAATTCAATATCCCACAGCCAACTCAATATCCCACAGCCTTACTCAATATCCCAAAGCAAAACTCAATATCCCAGAGCCTAACTCAATATCCCAGAGCCAACTCAATATCCCACAGCCTAACTCAATATCCCAGAAGAAATTCAATATCCCAGAGCCTAACTCAATATCCCAGAGCCTAATTCAATATCCCAGAGCCAACTCAATGTCCCAGAGACTAACTCAATATCCCAGAGCCTAAGTCAATATCCCAGAGTCTAACTCAATATCCCAGAGCCTACCTCATTACCCCTGAGCCTAAGTCAATATCCCAGAGCCTAACTCAATATCCCAGAGCCAACTCAATGTCCCAGAGATTAACTCAATATCCCAGAGCCTAACTCAATATCCCAGAGCCTAACTCAATATCTCAGAGCCTAACTCAATATCCCAGAGCCAAACTCAATATACCAGAGCCTAACTCAATATCCCAGAGCCTAACTCAATATCCCAGAGCCTAACTGTATATCCCAGTGCCTAAGTCTATATCCCAGAGCCAAGCTCAATATCTCAGAGACTAACTGAATATCCCAGAGCCTAACGCAATATCCCACAGCCTAACTCAAAATCCCAGAAACTGACCCAATATTCCAGAGGCTAAATCAATATCCCACAGCCTAACTTAAAATCCCTGAGCCTAACTCAATATCCCAGAGCCTAACTCAAAATCCCAGAGCCTCACTGAATATCCCAGAAACTAACTCAATATCCCACAGCCTAACTCAATATCCCAGAACCTAACTCAATATCCCAGAGCCAGCTCAATATCCCACAGCCTAACTCAATATCCCAGAGCCCAACTCAATATCCCACAGCCTAACTCAATATCCCAGAGCCTAACTCAATATCCCAGAGCCAACTCAATATCCCACAGCCTAACTCAATATCCCAGAAGAAATTCAATATCCCAGAGCCTAACTCAATATCCCAGAGCCTAACTCAATATCCCAGAGCCTAACTCAATATCCCAGAACCTAACTCAATATCCCTGAGCCAACTCAATATCCCACAACCTAACTCAATATCCCAGGGCCAACTCAATATCCCACAGCCTAACTCAATATCCCAGAAGAAATTCAATATCGCAGAGCCTAACTCAATATCCGAGAGCCTAACTCAATATCCCAGAGCCTAACTCAAAATCCCAGAGCCTAACTGATTATCCCAGAGCCTAACTGAATATCCCAGAGCCAATTCAATATCCCACAACCTAACTCAATATCCCAGAAGAAATTTAATATCCCAGAGCCTAACTCAATATCCCAGAGCCTAACTCAATATCCCCGAGCCTAACTCATTATCCCAGAGCCTACGTCAATATCCCAGAGCCTAACTCAATATCCCAGAGCCAACTCAATATCCCAGAGACTAACTCAGTATCCCAGAGCCTAACTCAATATCCCAGAGCCTAACTCAATATCCCAGAGACTAACTCAATATCCCACAGCCTAACTCAATATCCCAGACGAAATTCAATATCCCACAGCCAACTCAATATCCCACAGCCTAACTCAATATCCCAAAGCCTAACTCAATATCCCAGAGCCTAACTCAATATCCCAGAGCCAACTCAATATCCCACAGCCTAACTCAATATCCCAGAAGAAATTCAATATCCCAGAGCCTAACTCAATATCCCAGAGCCTAACTCAATATCCCCGAGCCTACCTCATTACCCCTGAGCCTAAGTCAATATCCCTGAGCCTAACTCAATATCCCAGAGCCAACTCAATGTCCCAGAGACTAACTCAATATCCCAGAGCCTAACTCAATATCCCAGAGCCAAACTCGATATCCCAGAACCAACTCAATATCCCACAGCCTAACTCGATATCCCAGACGAAATCCAATATCCCAGAGCCAACTCAATATCCCACAGCCTAACTCAATATCCCAAAGCCGAACTCAATATCCCAGAGCCTAACTCAATATCCCAAAGCCTAACTCAATATCCCAGAGCCTAACTCATTACCCCAGAGTCTAAGTCAATATCCCAGAGCCTAACTCAATATCCCAGAGCCAACTGAATATCCCAGAGACTAACTCAATATCCCAGAGCCTAACTCAATATCCCAGAGCCTAACTCAATGGCCCAGAGCCATCTCAATATCCCACAGCCTAACTCAATATCCCAGAAGAAATTCAATATCCCAGAGCCTAACTCAATATCCTAGAGCCTAACTCAAAATCACAGAGCCTAACTCAATATCCCAGAGCCAACTCAATATCCCACAGCCTAACTCAATTTTCCAGACGAAATTCATTATCCCAGAGCCTAACTCAATATCCCAGAGCCTAACCCAATGTCCCAGAGCCTAACTGAATATCCCAGAGCCTAACTGTATATCCCAGAGCCTAACTCAAAATCCCAGAGCCGAACTGTATATTCCAGAGACTAACTCTATATCCCAGAGCCTAACTCAATATCCCAGAGCCTAACTCAATATCCCAGAGCCTAACTCAATATCCCAGAGCCTAACTTACTATCCCAGAGCCTAACTCTATATCCCAGAGCCTAATTCAAAATCCCAGAGCCTAACTGAATATCCCAGAGCCTAACTGAATATCCCAGAGCCTAACTCAAAATCCCAGAGCCTAACTGTACATCCCAGAGCCTAACTCTATATCCCAGAGCCAAACACAATATCCCAGAGCCTAACACAATATCTCAGAATCTAATTCAATATACCAGAGTCCAATTCAATATCCCGTAGCTTAAATCAACATTCCAGAGTCAAACTTGATACCCCAGAATCCAATTCAATATCCTTGAGCATAAATCAATATCCCACGGTCTAACTCAATAACCCAGAGGCTAACTCAATCTCCCAGGGTCCAACTCAATATCCCAACGGCTAACACAATATCCCAGAGCCTAACTCAATATTCCAGGGTCTCACTCAATATACGCGAGCCTAACTCAATATCCCAGAGCCTAACTCAATATCTCAGAGCCTAACTCAATATCCCAGAATCTTACTCAACATTCCACAATCGAACTCAATATCACAGAATTTTACACAACATTCCAGAGCTTAACTCAATATCCCAGTGCCTAACTCAATATCCCAGAGACTAACTAAATATTCCAGAGCCGTAGGCAATATCCCAGAGCCAAACTCAATATACCAGAGCCAACCTCAATATCCCAGAGCCAACCTCAATATCCCAGAGCCAAACTCAATATCCCAGAGCAAAACTCAATATCCCAGAGCCAAACGCAATATCCCAGAGCTTAACTCAATATCCCAGTGCCTAACTCAATACCCCAGAGACTAACAAACATTCCAGAGCCGAAGGCAATATCCCAGAGCCAAACTCAATATCGCAGAGCCAACCTCAATATCCCAGAGCCGAACTCAATATTCCAGGGTCTAACTCAATATCCCAGACCCTAACTCAATATCCCAGAGACTAACTCAAAATCCAGGAGCCGAAAATTATATTCCAGAGCATAACTCTATATCACAGAGCCAAACTAAATATCCCAGAGTCTAACTCAATATCGCAGAGCCAAACTCAATATCCCAGAGCCTAACTCAATATCCCCGAGCCTAACTCAATATCTCAGAGCCTAACTCAATATCCCAGAGCCTAACTCAATATCCCAGAAGAAATTCAATATCCCAGAGCCTAACTCAATATCCCAGTGCCTAACTCAATACCCCCGAGTCTACCTCATTACCCCTGAGCCTAAGTCAATATCCCAGAGCCGAACTCAATATCCCAGAGCCAACTCAATGTCCCAGAGACTAACTCAATATCCCAGAGCCTAACTCAATATCCCAGAGCCTAACTCAATATCCCAGAGCCTAACTCAATATCTCAGAGCCTAACTCAATATCCCAGAGCCAAACTCAATATACCAGAGCCTAACTCAATATCCCAGAGCCTAACTCAATATCCAAGAGCCTAACTGTATATCCCAGTGCCTAAGTCGATATCCCAGAGCCAAGCTTAATATCTCAGAGACTAACTGAATATCCCAGAGCCTAACGCAATATCCCACAGCCGAACTCAAAATCCCAGAGACTGACCCAATATTCCAGAGGCTAAATCAATATCCCACAGCCTAACTTAAAATCCCAGAGCCTAACTCAATATCCCAGAGCCTAACTCAAAATCCCAGAGCCTCACTGAATATCCCAGAAACTAACTCAATATCCCACAGCCTTACTCAATATCCCAGAACCTAACTCAATATCCCAGAGCCAGCTCAATATCCCACAGCCTAACTCAATATCCCAGAGCCTAACTCAATATCCCACAGCCTAACTCAATATCCCAGAGCCTAACTCAATATCCCAGAGCCAACTCAATATCCCACAGCCTAACTCAAAATTCCAGAAACTGACCCAATATTCCAGAGGCTAAATCAATATCCCACAGCCTAACTTAAAATCCCAGAGCCTAACTCAATATCCCAGAGCCTAACTTAAAATCCCAGAGCCTCACTGAATATCCCAGAAACTAACTCAATATCCCACAGCCTAACTCAATATCCCAGAACCTAACTCAATACCCCAGAGCCAGCTCAATATCCCACAGCCTAACTCAGTATCCCAGAGCCTAACTCAATATCCCAGAGCCTAACTCAATATCCCAAAGCCTAACTCAATATCCCAGAGCCTAACTCATTACCCCAGAGTCTAAGTCAATATCCCAGAGCCTAACTCAATATCCCAGAGCCAACTGAATATCCCAGAGACTAACTCAATATCCCAGAGCCTAACTCAATATCCCAGAGCCTAACTCAATGTCCCAGAGCCAACTCAATATCCCACAGCCTAACTCAATATCCCAGAAGAAATTCAATATCCCAGAGCCTAACTCAATATCCTAGAGCCTAACTCAAAATCACAGAGCCTAACTCAATATCCCAGAGCCAACTCAATATCCCACAGCCTAACTCAATATTCCAGACGAAATTCAATATCCCAGAGCCTAACTCAATATCCCAGAGCCTAATTCAATATCCCAGACGAAATTGAATATCCCAGAACCTAACTCAATATCACAGAGCCTAACTCAATATCCCAGAGCCAACTCAATATCCCACAGCCTAACTCAATGTTCCAGACGAAATTCAATATCCCAGAGCCTAACTCAATATCCCAGAGCCTAATTCAATATCCCAGACGAAATTGAATATCCCAGAACCTAACTCAATATCACAGAGCCTAACTCAATATCCGAGAGCCAACTCAATATCCCACAGCCTAACTCAATATTCCAGACGAAATTCAATATCCCAGAGCCTAACTCGATATCCCAGAGCCTAATTCAATATCCCAGACGAAATTAAATATCCCAGTACCTAACTCAATATCCCAGAGCCGAACTCAATATCCCAGAGCCGAACTCTATATCCCAGAGCCTAACTCAATATCCCACAGCCTAACTCAATATATCAGACGAAATTCAATATCCCACAGCCTAACTCAATATATCAGACGAAATTCAATAACCCAGAGCCGAACTCTATATCCCAGAGCCTAACTCAATATCCCGGAGCCTAACTCAATATCCCAGAGCCTAACTTAATATCCCAGAGCCAACTCAATGTCCCACAGCCTAACTCACTATCCCAGAGCCTAACTCAATATCCCACAGCCTAACTCAATATCCCAGATCCTAAATCAATATCCCAGAGCCAACTCAATATCCCACAGCCTAACTCAATATCCCAGAAGAAATTCAATATCCCACAGCCTAACTCAATATCCCAGAGCCTAACTCAATATCCCAGAGCCTAACTCAAAATCCCAGAGCCTAACTGAATATCCCAGAGCCAATCTCAATATCCCAGAGCCAACTCAATATCCCACAACCTAACTCAATATGCCAAAGCCTAACTCAATATCCCAGAGCCTAACTCAATATCCCAGAGCCAACTCAATATCCCACAGCCTAACTCAATATCCCAGAAGAAATTCAATATCCCAGAGCCTAACTCAATATCCCAGAGCCTAACTCAATATCCCAGAGCCTAACCCATTACCGCAGAGCCTAAGTCAATATCCCAGAGCCTAACTCAATATCCCGGAGCCTAACTCAATATTCCAGAGCCTAACGCAATATCCCAGAGCCTAACTCAATATTTCAGAGCCTAACTCAATATCCCAGACCCAACTCAATATCCCACAGCCTAACTCAATATCACAGACGAAATTCAATATCCCAGAGCCTAACTCAATGTCCCAGAGCCAAACTCAATATCCCAGAGCCTAACTCAATATCCCAGACGAAATTCAATATCCCAGATCCTAACTCAATATCCCACAGCCTAACTGAATATTCCAGGCGATTTTCAATATCCAAGAGCCTAACTTAATATCCCAGAGCCTAACTCAATATACTAGAGCCTAACTCAATATCCCAGAGCCGAACTCTATATCCCAGAACCAACTCAATATCCCACAGGCTAACTGAATATTCCAGACAAAATTCAATATCCCAGAGCCTAACTCAATATCCCAGTGCCTAATTCAATATCCCAGATGAAATTCAATATCCCAGAGCCTAACTCAATATCCCACAGCCTAACTCAATATTCCAGACAAAATTCAATATCGCAGAGCCTAACTCAATATCGCAGTGCCTAACTCAATATCCCAGAGCCAACTCAATATCCCACAGCCTAACTCAATATTCCAGACGAAATTCAATATCCCAGAGCCTAACTCAATATCCCCAGAGCCTAATTCAATAACCCAGACGAAATTCAATATCCCAGAGCCAAACTCAATATCCCAGAGCCGAACTCAATATCCCAGAGCGGAACTCTATATCCCAGAGCCTAACTCAATATCCCACAGCCTAACTCAATATATCAGATGAAATTCAACATCCCACAGCCTAACTCAATATATCAGACGATATTCAATAACCCAGAGCCGAACTCTATATCCAGAGCCTAACTCAATATCCCGGAGCCTAATTCAATATTCCAGAGCCTAACTCAATATCCCAGAGCCTAACTCAATATTTCAGAGCCTAACTCAATATCCCAGACCCAACTCAATATCCCACAGCCTAACTCAATATCCCAGACGAAATTCAATATCCCAGAGCCTAACTCAATGTCCCAGAGCCAAACTCAATATCCCAGAGCCTAACTCAATATCCCAGATGAAATTCAATATCCCAGAGCCTAACTTAATATCCCAGAGCCTAACTCAATATCGCAGAGCCTAATTCAATATCCCAGAGCCAACTCAATATCCCACAGCCTAACTCAATATTCCAGACGAAATTCAATATCCCAGAGCCTAACTCAATATCCCAGAGCCGAACTCTATATCCCAGAACCAACTCAATCTCCCACAGCCTAACTCAATATATCAGACGAAATTCAATATCCCACAGCCTAACTCAATATTTAAGACGATATTCAATAGCCCAGAGCCAAACTCTATATCCAGAGCCTAACTCAATATCCCGGAGCCTAACTCAATATTCCAGAGCCTAACTCAATATCCCAGACCCAACTCAATATCCCACAGCCTAACTCAATATCCCAGACGAAATTCAATATCCCAGAGCCTAACTCAATGTTCCAGAGCCAAACTCAATATCCCAGAACCTAACTCAATATCCCAGATGAAATTCAATATCCCAGATCCTAACTCAATATCCCACAGCCTAACTCAATATCCCAGACGAATTTCAATATCCCAGAGCCTAACTCAATATCCCAGAGCCTAACTCAATATCGCAGAGCCTAATTCAATATCCCAGAGCCAACTCAATATCCCACAGCCTATCTCAATATTCCAGACAAAATTCAATATCCCAGAGCCTAACTCAATATCCCAGAGCCTAATTCAATATCCCAGACAAAATTCAATATCCCAGAGCCTAACTCAATATCCCCGAGCCTAACTCAATATCCCACAGCCTAACTCAATATCCCAGACGAAATTCAATATCCCAGAGCCTAACTCAATATCCCAGAGCCAACTCAATATCCCACAGCCTAACTCAATATCCCAGAGCCTAATTCAATATCCCAGACGAAATTCAATATCCCAGAGCCTAACTCAATATCCCAGGACCGAACTCAATATCCCAGAGCCGAACTCTATATCCCAAAGCCTAACTCAATATCCCACAGCCTAACTCAATATATCAGACGAAATTCAATATCCCAGTGCCGAACTCTATATCCCAGAGCCTAACTCAATATCCCGGAGCCTAACTCAATATCCCACAACCTAACTCAATATTCCAGAGCCTAACTCAATATTCCAGAGCCTAACTCAATATCCCATACCCAACTCAATACCCCACAGCCTAACTCAATATCCCAGACAAAATTCAATATCCCAGAGCCTAACTCAATGTCCCAGAGCCAAACTCAATATCCCAGAGCCTAACTCAATATTCCAGACGAAATTCAATATCCCAGATCCTAACTCAATATCCCAGAGCCTAACTCAATATCCCAGAGCCTAACTCAATATCCCAGAGCCAACTCAATATCCCAGACGAACTTCAATATCCCAGAGAGTAACTCAATATTCCACAGCCTAACTTAATGTCCCAGATGAAATTCAATATCCCAGATCCTAACTCAATATTCCACAGCCTAACTCAATGACCCAGACAAAATTCAATATCCCAGAGATTAACTCAACGCTCCAGAGACTAACCCAATATCCCAGAGACTAACTCAATATCCTAGAGACTAACTCAATATGCCAGAGCCTAAAGCATTGTCCCAGTGGCTAACCTGGTATCGGAGAGTCTAACCCAGGGTTCATTGTAAAAGACTAATTCACGGCTCAGTAGTAACTCAGGACCCCAGATGTTGCTTCCGAAGCATTGACAGATGTGCAGAAATATACATAAATGCGGTAGTGGCCAGAGAGAGACTGAAGTCACCACCACACAATTTCTGTTCCCTAAACTCCCCTTTCCTGACTGCCCCTACTCCGTTAGTCAGAAGCGCCGGGCTCTGTCGGATTGAATCAAGCCACTGGAGCGGGAAGGAACAAGCACTAATTGCTGGACCTGTGGGTGATGCCGCAGGTTATGGATTTCAGATGATAACGCGGTTGGAGGAACAGTGTCTGCTGTCACCTATTTACAGCTCTCTTTCTGAGCACGCCTGAGTCGCTCCGACAGGCCTGGCTGTGATCCGTCAAACGCCCTTCAGTTCCCATCCCTGATAATTGTGGAAAAAAAGTCCTACATTTTGCCGGGGCTTGATTTTATTTTTCTCCCCCCCCACCCTCTTATTTGTTTTCTTTTCAGGTTGTGGTGGTGGGGGGGGGTTGGGGGGGGGACTTATTTTGGTTGGTCGTCATTTCGGGTCTGAGAAAATAAGGCCGCTCTTGTCAGCCCTACCCATTCTGCTAATTCCTCTTCTTGGTTGTGATAATCAAAGCGATCCTGGAGTAACTGATGGTGAGGGGTGGGAGGGGTGGGGGGGGGTTGGAGGGGATAAGTAGACAGGGTGTTTAGTTGCCTGGTGCACCTGGCCTGGGGTATTCAGTAATCCCCCAGATGGCTGGTGAAAGGGTATCGTCAGCAGAGGTTTCAACTGAGGTCACCTTGCCTACGGTGTGGGAAAGTTAAGATTCTTCCAAATTTCTTTCCTTGGTAAGACCTCAGCTCCACCACAATGTACACGGTGGGACAGTGGTTAGCACGGTGGTTAGCACTGTTGCTTCACAGCGCCAGGGTCCCGGGTTTGATTCCGGGCTTGGGTCTGTCTGTGCGGAGTCTGCACGTTCTCCATGTGTCCTGCGTGGGTTTCCTCCGGGCGCCCCGGTTTCCTCCCACAAATCCTGAAAGACGTGCTTGTTAGGTGAAGTGGACATTCTGAATTCTCCCTCAGTGTACCTGAACAGGCGCCAGAATGTGGCGACGAGGGGCTTTTCACAGTAACTTCATTGCGATGTTAATGTAAGCCTACTTGTGACACTAATAAAGATTATTATGATTATTAGTCGTCCATACATTGACTAAATGACCACCGTTCACAGGAGAACCTCGAAAGCTCGGGAGTATGTCAGAGTACTGAGTTTTTTGCCAGGTTGACCCTACTACGGAGACCTTTATGAGTGGCAGGATGGAGATGGAAGTGGAAACCCTGCTCCCATTTCCAACAGATCCCATTTTCCGGCAGAAGGAAGGGGATGGGACATGGAGGACAAAGCTGGGAAACTCAAACTCAGCAGAACCATTTGAAGTAAGTGCTGAGTTCAAACAGATCTAACTTTTGCTGTGCCAAGGGCCTGAACCAGCAGTGTGGGAGCACAAATTTATGGAATGTACAACAATGCTTGTGAAGAGCGGGTAAGGTCTACTTTTACGTCATGATCTGAGTTTTTGTTTAAAATCCCCAGCCCTTTAAACACGAGAAGACAAACAGGATGAATGAAGCTGTCAGTTCAAGCCACAAAAAAATCACCCTCTGCTGAACTGTTTTGATTGACAAGCCAACTCTGAAGGGCAACTAGGGATGGGCAATAAATGCTGGCCAACCAGCGACGCACACATCCCGCAAATTAATTTTTTAAAAAGAAATAAAAATTGGCACCTGTCCCTGCACGTTCAATAGAGTTCTTTTTTGGCATCTCCCAAGTGCTGGCAGCACAGCTGGAGTCTTTATGAATGCTTGGCTGAGTTTCAAACACTGTAGAAAGGACTTATCTCAGCTGGTGGGGGTGTGGTGGGTCACCTTTTCATTGAAAGTTTAAAGGGGCTATTAAAGGTTTAGTTGTCTTTGATGTGGTTAGTAATTAGAATTTTGTTTTTATAGCAAATTGAGCACTTTAGGGGATTTAAAAGCTTTGAGTGGGAGCTCTTTTCATATTCAAGTGCAGGAGATTGTTAAAAGACTGGTTGTTTTTTCATCTCCACCTCATCTCCTGTGCTCCGGTGGATGCTGGGCGAGTAGCTATTCGGGTGGCATGGGATATGACGGGACACGAAGGGGGGAGGGGAGTGAGGGCCAGAGTGAGGCCCAAGCACCTGGGCCAAAGTCCAAGAGAATCAAGGTGGGTTCCTAACCAGCCCGTCTCGGCATCCACCTGCCCTCGTGGCCGTCTAAAAGCTACTTCTGGGGTGAGTGGGCCTGACTCTACCCTACGTCCCCACCTCTCCATAGCAAAGATTGGGTGCCTTTAAACCGCGGTGAGTCTCGACTCCTCCAGGTGGTGAAAATCCGGATAGTACAGTTATGGAACAAAAGGAAGCCATTCGGCCAATCATGTCCTTCCTGGCTCTTTTTAGAGCAATCCCATCAGTCCTATTTGCCCTGTTCTATCCCTGTAATTAGGGGGCGGCACAGTTGCACAGTGGTTAACACTGCTGCCCCACAGCGGCAGGGACCCGGGCTCGATTCTGACCTTGGGTCACTGTGTGGAGTTTGCACTTTCTCTCCATGTCTGCTTGGGTTTCCTCCCACAGTCCAAAGGTGTGCAGGTTAGGGGGATTTGCCATGTTAAAATTTCCCCCTAGTGTCCAAAGATGTGCAGGTTAGGTGGCGTTATGGGGATAGGGGAAGGTGGACCTAGATAGAATGATCTTTCAGGGGGTCGGTGCAGATTCGATGGGCTGAATAGCCTGTAGGAGTTCCATGGTCCAACGTCTGCGGGTATGTTTCTCTCAAGTCCCCATCCAATTTCTTTTTGAAATTGTCGATCGCCCCCGCTTGTGCCACCACCTTGGGCAACGGGTTCTAGGTGGTTCCCACTCGCTGTGTAAAATAAAATAAAGTTCTTCCTCGTATCCTCCCTGCACCCTTGGCCAGTGACCAGTTTATGCATCACCCTCACACAGCGCATCGTCTCAAATCACGTGATCAGAAAACACCAACGTATCGCCGCTGAACAGTTAGTTTCCAGTCGGCCAGGACTAACTGGGAGGGAAAACCATCAATCTGTGATGTTGGAGGTAACATCAACTCAAAGGAGGCAGTTAATAAATGGCGACCAATGGGAAAAAGAGAAAGCCAACCAAACAAATTTCTCAAAATATTTCTTGACACCCCCAAGCTTCACAGCCAATGAGGTTGTTTTGACGAGTCAACCACGGTTGCAATGTAGGTAACGTGGCAGAAAATCTGCGCAGAGCAAGATCCCACGTAGAAAGAAGTGGTAGTGGCCAGATAACGCGCCTGACTTTGATTGAGGGATAACTGTTGGCCAAAATAGTGGGGGAATCTCCCCTACTTTTCAGAGCAACGGGCGCGATCTACCGGCTGTGTTACGTCCGAAAAGCAGCACATGGGAGTGTCAGCCAGCCTCGGTTCATGCACGCACATGCTCCTGGAGTACGATTCTGAACCCACGATCCTGACTTGGAGGCGAACTTGTTAGTGACGGGTTGACGCATTGCTCTTATCATTGTAGGTGTTGGAGACACAGGTTTGAGAGTCATTGCTGAAGGAGCCTGGGATGAAGTGTATCATGTACCTCGCTAACTATTTAACATAGAAACTGAAGAAAGGGGCAGCAGGTTCCAATTTAGAGCCGGGTTTAGGAAGCCCTTCACACACGGAATGAATAGACATCTTGGAAGAATGGCTGAAGTTGCCGCAATGGCTTTTCCCACCCCTGCACCTCTCCCCCACTCTCAGCCTTGCTTGAAGGCGCTTCTTAAACTTTGGCCAAGCCTTTGGTGATCTGACCTGAGGCCACCTCATGCATCTCGGTGTCAAACATGGCTTTATAATGCTCCTTTGAGGCACTTTGGAATATTTAATTATATTAAAGGTTATAAATAGAAGTCATTGTTTCATACAGACCACTGTTTTGTGTTGTGAGCATTGACCTCTGGTGGTGAAACAAAGAAATAATTTAGATTTGGGAGTATCGGTGTCCAAAGTGGACTTCCTGCTAAATGCTGAGTTAGAGTTAATGCTTGGTGACCTCTGACCCTGACCGAATAAATGTGAGCCACACAGGGATAATTTACTGTTATGGATCTATTGGGATGAATGAGTACTTTGCAATCCACCCGAGAGAGGACTCTATGCCTGGGGTTTTCCAGCAATGCTGGGGCGAATCCACTGACTTCGGTGGGGTCAGAAGATCCCGGCCTACATCTGAGATACGCCCAGCGGAATTCTCCGCGGGTTTCCCGATGGCATGGGTCGGCCACAATGGGAAACCTCATTGGCCGGCTGCGGGAATGCAGAATCCTGCTACCGGCAGGGGCGTGTCGCGCTGGAAAAACAGGGCTGGTGGATACGGAGAATCCCGTCCACTATCTCTGTCTGTGGAGCGCTCCCTCACTGCTGCACTGGAGTGTGGGCCTAGATTCTGCACCCAGGATCGGGGAAGACGGTGGCACAGTGGCAATGTCACTGGGCTACTTTGCAGAGGCTCAGGCTAATGCGCCGGGGAGTGGGGGGGGGGGGTCTCAAATCTCCTCATTGCAACTGGTGGAATTTGAATTCAAGAAATAAAACCTGGGGCGAGATTCTCTGTCCCCCCCGCCGGGTCGGAGAATCGCCGGGGGCTGGCGTGAATCCCGCCCCCGCCGGTTGCCGAATTCTCCGGCACCGGATATTCGGCGGGGGCGGGAATCGCGCCGCACCGGTTGGCGGGCCCCCCCCCCGCGATTCTCCGGCCCGGATGGGCCAAGTCCCGCTGCTAAAATGCTTGTCCCGCCGGCGTAGATTAAACCACCTACCTTACCAGCGGGACAAGGCGCCGCGGGCGGGCTCCGGGATCCTGGGGGGGCGCGCGGGGTGATCTGGCCCCGGGGGGTGCCCCCATGGTGGCCTGGCCGGCGATCGGGGCCCACCGATCCGCGGGCGGGCCTGTACCGTGGGGGCACTCTTTTCCTTCCGCCTTCGCCATGGTCTCCACTATGGCGGAGGCGGAAGAGACCCCCTCCACTGCGCATGCGCGGGGATGCCGTGAGCGGCCGCTGACGTCCTGCACATGCGCTGCCCGGCAAAGTCAGTTTCGTGCCAGCTGGCGGGGCACCAAAGGCCTTTCCCGCCAGCTGGCGGGGCGGAAATCAGTCCGGCGCGGGCCTAGCCCCTCAAGGGCTCGGCCCCCCAAGATGCGGAGACTTCCACACCTTTGGGGCGGCGCAATGCCGTTTTTGGCGCCGGTCGGCGGACACCGCGCCGATTGCGGAGAATCCCGCCCCTCATTTCCATCTTAAATGGAAACCTTTTAAACCGTGTTCCCCTCGTTCACATCTCTCCCATAGGGGGAAACTTCTTCAGAAGATGTAGGGAGATGATTACTTTAGGTAGATGGTTACTGTAGGTAGATAGTCTCTATAGGTAGATAATTACTGCAGGTCGATTGTCTCTGGAGGTAGATAATGGGTCTTGATGGGTATTGAAATGCAATGAAATGAAAATCGCTTATTGTCACAAGTAGGCTTCAAATGACGTTACTGTGAAAAGCCCCTAGTCGCCACATTCCGGCGCCTGTTTGGGGAGGCCGGTACGGGAATTGAACCCGTGCTGCTGGCCTTGTTCTGCTTTACAAGTAGAACAAGCCAGCTGTTTAGCCCACTGTGCTAAACCAGCCCTACCTTTGTAGGTAGACAATTACTGTATGTAGATAATTACTGTAGGTAGATGGTCACTGTAGGTAGATAATTACTGTAGGTAAATGGTTACTGTAGGTAAATGGTTACTGTAGGTAGATAATTACTGTAGGTAGACAATTACTGTATGTAGATAATTACTGTAGGTAGATGATTACCGTAGGTAGATTATTACTGAAGGTAGATAATTACTGTAGGTAGATAATTACTGTAGGTAGATGGTCACTGTATGTAGATGGTCACTGTAGGTAGATGATCACTGTAGGTAGATAATTACTGAAGGTCGATGGTCACTGTAGGTAGATGGTTACTGTAGGTAGATGTTTACTGTAGGTAGATAATTACTGTTGGTAGATGGTCACTGTAGGTAGATGGTTACTGTAGGTAGATAATTACTGTAGGTAGATGGTTACTGTAGGTAGATGGTTACTGTAGGTAGATGTTTACTGTAGGTAGATAATTACTGTAGGTAGATGGTTACTGTAGGTAGATAATTACTGTAGGTAGATGGTTACTGTAGGTAGATGGTTACTGTAGGTAGATGTTTACTGTAGGTAGATAATTACTGTAGGTAGATGGTTACTGTAGGTAGATGGTTACTGTATGTAAATGGTCACTGTAGGTAGATGGTTACTGTAGGTAGATGGTTACTGTAGGTAGATGTTTACTGTAGGTAGATAATTACTGTAGGTAGATCGTTACTGTAGGTAGATAATTACTGTAGGTAGATGGTTACTGTAGGTAGATGGTTACTGTATGTAAATGGTCACTGTAGGTAGATGGTTACTGTAGGTAGATGGTTACTGTAGGTAGATGTTTACTGTAGGTAGATAATTACTGTAGGTAGATCGTTACTGTAGGTAGATAATTACTGTAGGTAGATGTTTACTGTAGGTAGATAATTACTGTAGGTAGATCGTTACTGTAGGTAGATAATTACTGTAGGTAGATGGTCACTGTAGGTAGATGGTTACTGTAGGTAGATGGTTATTGTAGGTGGATAATTACTGTAGGTAGATGGTTACTGTATGTAGATGGTTACTGTAGGTAGATGGTCACTGTATGTAAATGGTCACTGTAGGTAGATGGTTACTTTAGGTAGATGATCACTGTAGGTAGATGGTCACTGTAGGTAGATGGTTACTGTAGGTAGATAATTACTGTAGGTAGATGGTTACTGTAGGTAGACAATTACTGTAGGTAGATGGTTACTGTAGGTAGATGGTTAATGTAGGTAGATGGTTACTGTAGGTAGATGGTCACTGTAGGTAGATAATTACTGTAGGTAGATGGTTACTGTAGGTAGATGGTCACTGTAGGTAGATAATTACTGTAGGTAGATGGTTACTGTAGGTAGATGGTCACTGTAGGTAGATGGTCACTGTAGGTAGATGGTTACTGTATGTAGATGGTCGCTGTAGGTAGATGGTCACTGCAGGTAGATGGTTACTGTATGTAGATGGTCACTGTAGGTAGATGGTTACTGTAGGTAGATGGTCACTGTAGGTAGATAATTACTGTAGGTAGATGGTTACTGTAGGTAGATGGTCACTGTAGGTAGATGGTTGCTGTAGGTAGATGGTCACTGTAGGTAGATGGTTACTGTAGGTAGATGGTCACTGTAGGTAGATAATTACTGTAGGTAGATGGTTACTGTAGGTAGATGGTTACTGTATGTAGATGGTTACTGTAGGTAGATGGTTACTGTAGGTAGATGGTCACTGTAGGTAGATGGTTACTGTAGGTAGATGGTCACTGTAGGTAGATAATTACTGTAGGTAGATGGTTACTGTAGGTAGATGGTTACTGTATGTAGATGGTCACTGTAGGTAGATGGTTACTGTAGGTAGATGGTCACTGTAGGTAGATAATTACTGTAGGTAGATGGTTACTGTAGGTAGATGGTTACTGTATGTAGATGGTCACTGTAGGTAGATGGTTACTGTAGGTAGATGGTCACTGTAGGTAGATGGTTACTATAGGTAGATGGTTACTGTAGGTAGATAATTACTGTAGGTAGATGGTTACTGTAGGTAGATAATTACTGTAGGTAGATGGTTACTGTAGGTAGATAATTACTGTAGGTAGATTGTTACTGTAGGTAGATAATTACTGTAGGTAGATGGTTACTGTAGGTAGATAATTACTGTAGGTAGATGGTTACTGTAGGTAGATAATTACTGTAGGTAGATAATTACTGTAGGTAGATGGTTACTGTAGGTAGATGGTTACTGTATGTAAATGGTCACTGTAGGTAGATGGTTACTGTAGGTAGATGGTTACTGTAGGTAGATGTTTACTGTAGGTAGATAATTACTGTAGGTAGATCGTTACTGTAGGTAGATAATTACTGTAGGTAGATGTTTACTGTAGGTAGATAATTACTGTAGGTAGATCGTTACTGTAGGTAGATAATTACTGTAGGTAGATGGTCACTGTAGGTAGATGGTTACTGTAGGTAGATGGTTATTGTAGGTAGATAATTACTGTAGGTAGATGGTTACTGTATGTAGATGGTTACTGTAGGTAGATGGTCACTGTATGTAAATGGTCACTGTAGGTAGATGGTTACTTTAGGTAGATGATCACTGTAGGTAGATGGTCACTGTAGGTAGATGGTTACTGTAGGTAGATAATTACTGTAGGTAGATGGTTACTGTAGGTAGATAATTACTGTAGGTAGATGGTTACTGTAGGTAGATGGTTAATGTAGGTAGATGGTTACTGTAGGTAGATGGTTACTGTAGGTAGATGGTCACTGTAGGTAGATAATTACTGTAGGTAGATGGTTACTGTAGGTAGATGGTCACTGTAGGTAGATAATTACTGTAGGTAGATGGTTACTGTAGGTAGATGGTCACTGTAGGTAGATGGTCACTGTAGGTAGATGGTTACTGTATGTAGATGGTCGCTGTAGGTAGATGGTCACTGTAGGTAGATGGTTACTGTATGTAGATGGTCACTGTAGGTAGATGGTTACTGTAGGTAGATGGTCACTGTAGGTAGATAATTACTGTAGGTAGATGGTTACTGTAGGTAGATGGTCACTGTAGGTAGATGGTTGCTGTAGGTAGATGGTCACTGTAGGTAGATGGTTACTGTAGGTAGATGGTCACTGTAGGTAGATAATTACTGTAGGTAGATGGTTACTGTAGGTAGATGGTTACTGTATGTAGATGGTTACTGTAGGTAGATGGTTACTGTAGGTAGATGGTCACTGTAGGTAGATGGTTACTGTAGGTAGATGGTCACTGTAGGTAGATAATTACTGTAGGTAGATGGTTACTGTAGGTAGATGGTTACTGTATGTAGATGGTCACTGTAGGTAGATGGTTACTGTAGGTAGATGGTCACTGTAGGTAGATAATTACTGTAGGTAGATGGTTACTGTAGGTAGATGGTTACTGTATGTAGATGGTCACTGTAGGTAGATGGTTACTGTAGGTAGATGGTCACTGTAGGTAGATGGTTACTGTAGGTAGATGGTTACTGTAGGTAGATAATTACTGTAGGTAGATGGTTACTGTAGGTAGATAATTACTGTAGGTAGATGGTTACTGTAGGTAGATAATTACTGTAGGTAGATTGTTACTGTAGGTAGATAATTACTGTAGGTAGATGGTTACTGTAGGTAGATAATTACTGTAGGTAGATGGTTACTGTAGGTAGATAATTACTGTAGGTAGATAATTACTGTAGGTAGATGGTTACTGTAGGTAGATGGTTACTGTATGTAAATGGTCACTGTAGGTAGATGGTTACTGTAGGTAGATGTTTACTGTAGGTAGATAATTACTGTAGGTAGATCGTTACTGTAGGTAGATAATTACTGTAGGTAGATGTTTACTGTAGGTAGATAATTACTGTAGGTAGATCGTTACTGTAGGTAGATAATTACTGTAGGTAGATGGTCACTGTAGGTAGATGGTTACTGTAGGTAGATGGTTATTGTAGGTAGATAATTACTGTAGGTAGATGGTTACTGTATGTAGATGGTTACTGTAGGTAGATGGTCACTGTATGTAAATGGTCACTGTAGGTAGATGGTTACTTTAGGTAGATGATCACTGTAGGTAGATGGTCACTGTAGGTAGATGGTTACTGTAGGTAGATAATTACTGTAGGTAGATGGTTACTGTAGGTAGATAATTACTGTAGGTAGATGGTTACTGTAGGTAGATGGTTAATGTAGGTAGATGGTTACTGTAGGTAGATGGTTACTGTAGGTAGATGGTCACTGTAGGTAGATAATTACTGTAGGTAGATGGTTACTGTAGGTAGATGGTCACTGTAGGTAGATAATTACTGTAGGTAGATGGTTACTGTAGGTAGATGGTCACTGTAGGTAGATGGTCACTGTAGGTAGATGGTTACTGTATGTAGATGGTCACTGTAGGTAGATGGTCACTGTAGGTAGATGGTTACTGTATGTAGATGGTCACTGTAGGTAGATGGTTACTGTAGGTAGATGGTCACTGTAGGTAGATAATTACTGTAGGTAGATGGTTACTGTAGGTAGATGGTCACTGTAGGTAGATGGTTGCTGTAGGTAGATGGTCACTGTAGGTAGATGGTTACTGTAGGTAGATGGTCACTGTAGGTAGATAATTACTGTAGGTAGATGGTTACTGTATGTAGATGGTTACTGTAGGTAGATGGTTACTGTAGGTAGATGGTCACTGTAGGTAGATGGTTACTGTAGGTAGATAGTTACTGTAGGTAGATAATTACTGTAGGTAGATAATTACTGTAGGTAGATGGTTACTGTAGGTAGATGGTTACTGTATGTAAATGGTCACTGTCGGTAGATGGTTACTGTAGGTAGATGGTTACTGTAGGTAGATGTTTACTGTAGGTAGATAATTACTGTAGGTAGATCGTTACTGTAGGTAGATAATTACTGTAGGTAGATGTTTACTGTAGGTAGATAATTACTGTAGGTAGATCGTTACTGTAGGTAGATAATTACTGTAGGTAGATGGTCACTGTAGGTAGATGGTTACTGTAGGTAGATGTTTACTGTAGGTAGATAATTACTGTAGGCAGATCGTTACTGTAGGTAGATAATTACTGTAGGTAGATGGTTACTGTAGGTAGATGGTTAATGTAGGTAGATGGTTACTGTAGGTAGATGGTTACTGTAGGTAGATGGTCACTGTAGGTAGATAATTACTGTAGGTAGATGGTTACTGTAGGTAGATGGTCACTGTAGGTAGATAATTACTGTAGGTAGATGGTTACTGTAGGTAGATGGTCACTGTAGGTAGATGGTCACTGTAGGTAGATGGTTACTGTATGTAGATGGTCACTGTAGGTAGATGGTCACTGTAGGTAGATGGTTACTGTATGTAGATGGTCACTGTAGGTAGATGGTTACTGTAGGTAGATGGTCACTGTAGGTAGATAATTACTGTAGGTAGATGGTTACTGTAGGTAGATGGTCACTGTAGGTAGATGGTTGCTGTAGGTAGATGGTCACTGTAGGTAGATGGTTACTGTAGGTAGATGGTCACTGTAGGTAGATAATTACTGTAGGTAGATGGTTACTGTAGGTAGATGGTTACTGTATGTAGATGGTTACTGTAGGTAGATGGTTACTGTAGGTAGATGGTCACTGTAGGTAGATGGTTACTGTAGGTAGATGGTCACTGTAGGTAGATAATTACTGTAGGTAGATGGTTAGTGTAGGTAGATGGTTACTGTATGTAGATGGTCACTGTAGGTAGATGGTTACTGTAGGTAGATGGTCACTGTAGGTAGATAATTACTGTAGGTAGATGGTTACTGTAGGTAGATGGTTACTGTATGTAGATGGTCACTGTAGGTAGATGGTTACTGTAGGTAGATGGTCACTGTAGGTAGATGGTTACTGTAGGTAGATAATTACTGTAGGTAGATGGTTACTGTAGGTAGATAATTACTGTAGGTAGATGGTTACTGTAGGTAGATAATTACTGTAGGTAGATTGTTACTGTAGGTAGATAATTACTGTAGGTAGATGGTTACTGTAGGTAGATGGTTACTGTAGATAGATCGTTACTGTAGGTAGATGGTTACTGTAGGTAGATGGTTACTGTAGGTAGATAATTACTGTAGGTAGATGGTTACTGTAGGTAGATGGCTCCTGTATGTAAATGGTCACTGTAGGTAGATGGTCACTGTAGGTAGATAATTACTGTAGGTAGATGGTTACTGTAGGTAGATGGTTACTGTAGGTAGATGGTTACTGTATGTAAATGGTCACTGTAGGTAGATGATCACTGTAGGTAGATGGTTACTGTAGGTAGATGGTTACTGTATGTAAATGGTCACTGTAGGTAGATGGTCACTGTAGGTAGATGGTTACTGTAGGTAGATGGTTACTGTAGGTAGATGGTCACTGTATGTAAATGGTCACTGTAGGTAGATGGTCACTGTAGGTAGATAATTACTGTAGGTAGATCGTTACTTTAGGTAGATAATTACTGTAGGTAGATGGTCACTGTGGGTAGATGGTTACTGTAGGTAGATGGTTACTGTAGGTAGATGGTTATTGTAGGTAGATAATTACTGTAGGTAGATGGTCACTGTATGTAAATGGTCACTGTAGGTAGATGATCACTGTAGGTAGATGGTCACTGTAGGTAGATGGTCACTGTAGGTAGATGATCACTGTAGGTAGATCGTTACTGTAGGTAGATAATTACTGTAGGTAGATGGTTACTGTATGTAAATGGTCACTGTAGGTAGATAATTACTGTAGGTAGATGGTTACTGTAGGTAGATGGTCACTGTAGGTAGATGATCACTGTAGGTAGATGGTTACTGTAGGTAGATGGTCACTGTAGGTAGATGATCACTGTAGGTAGATGGTCACTGTAGGTAGATGATCACTGTAGGTAGATCGTTACTGTAGGTAGATAATTACTGTAGGTAGATCGTTACTGTAGGTAGATAATTACTGTAGGTAGATAATTACTGTATGTAAATGGTCACTGTAGGTAGATGGTTACTGTAGTTAGATGGTTACTGTAGGTAGATGGTTACTGTAGGTAGATGGTTATTGTAGGTAGATAATTACTGTAGGTAGATGGTTACTGTAGGTAGATGGTTACTGTAGGTAGATGGTTACTGTATGTAAATGGTCAATGTAGGTAGATGGTTAATGTAGGTAGATGATCACTGTAGGTAGATCGTTACTGTAGGTAGATGGTTACTGTAGGTAGATAATTACTGTAGGTAGATCGTTACTGTAGGTAGATCGTTACTGTAGGTAGATAATTACTGTAGGTAGATAATTACTGTAGGTAGATGGTTACTGTATGTAAATGGTCACTGTAGGTAGATGGTTACTGTAGGTAGATGGTTACTGTAGGTAGATGGTTACTGTAGGTAGATGGTTACTGTAGGTTGATGGTTATTGTAGGTAGATAATTACTGTAGGTAGATGGTCACTGTAGGTAGATGGTCACTGTAGGTAGATGGTTATTGTAGGTAGATAATTACTGTAGGTAGATGGTCACTGTAGGTAAATGGTCACTGTAGGTAGATGGTTACTGTAGGTAGATAATTACTGTAGGTAGATGGTCACTGTAGGTAGATGGTCACTGTAGGTAGATGGTTACTGTAGGTAGATAATTACTGTAGGTAGATAATTACTGTAGGTAGATGGTTACTGTATGTAAATGGTCACTGTAGGTAGATGGTTACTGTAGGTAGATGGTTACTGTAGGTAGATGGTTATTGTAGGTAGATAATTACTGTAGGTAGATGGTTACTGTAGGTAGATGGTTACTGTATGTAGATGGTCACTGTAGGTAGATAATTACTGTAGGTAGATGGTCACTGTAGGTAGATGGTTACTGTAGGTAGATGGTTATTGTAGGTAGATAATTACTGTAGGTAGACGGTTACTGTAGGTAGATAATTACTGTAGGTAGATGGTTACTGTAGGTAGATAATTACTGTAGGTAGATGGTTACTGTAGGTAGATAATTACTGTAGGTAGATGGTTACTGTAGGTAGATGGTTACTGTAGGTAGATGGTTACTGTAGGTAGATGGTTACTGTAGGTAGATAATTACTGTAGGTAGATAATTACTGTAGGTAGATGGTTACTGTAGGTAGATGGTTACTGTAGGTAGATGGTTACTGTAGGTAGATCGTTACTGTAGGTAGATAATTACTGTAGGTAGATGGTTACTGTAGGTAGATAATTACTGTAGGTAGATCGTTACTGTAGGTAGATAATTACTGTAGGTAGATGGTTACTGTAGGTAGATGGTTACTGTAGGTAGATCGTTACTGTAGGTAGATAATTACTGTAGGTAGATGGTTACTGTAGGTAGATCGTTACTGTAGGTAGATAATTACTGTAGGTAGATGGTTACTGTAGGTAGATGGTTACTGTAGGTAGATAATTACTGTAGGTAGATGGTTACTGTAGGTAGATCGTTACTGTAGGTAGATAATTACTGTAGGTAGATGGTTACTGTAGGTAGATGGTTACTGTAGGTAGATGGTTATTGTAGGTAGATAATTACTGTAGGTAGATAATTACTGTAGGTAGATGGTCACTGTAGGTAGATGGTTACTGTAGGTCGATGGTCACTGTAGGTAGATAATTACTGTAGGTAGATGGTTACTGTAGGTAGATGGTTACTGTAGGTCGATGGTCACTGTAGGTAGATGATCACTGTAGGTAGATCGTTACTGTAGGTAGATAATTACTGTAGGTAGATGGTCACTGTAGGTAGATGGTTACTGTAGGTAGATGGTTATTGTAGGTAGATAATTACTGTAGGTAGATGGTTACTGTATGTAGATGGTTACTGTAGGTAGATGGTCACTGTATGTAAATGGTCACTGTAGGTAGATGGTTACTTTAGGTAGATGATCACTGTAGGTAGATGGTCACTGTAGGTAGATGGTTACTGTAGGTAGATAATTACTGTAGGTAGATGGTTACTGTAGGTAGATAATTACTGTAGGTAGATGGTTACTGTAGGTAGATGGTTAATGTAGGTAGATGGTTACTGTAGGTAGATGGTTACTGTAGGTAGATGGTCACTGTAGGTAGATAATTACTGTAGGTAGATGGTTACTGTAGGTAGATGGTCACTGTAGGTAGATAATTACTGTAGGTAGATGGTTACTGTAGGTAGATGGTCACTGTAGGTAGATGGTTACTGTATGTAGATGGTCACTGTAGGTAGATGGTCACTGTAGGTAGATGGTTACTGTATGTAGATGGTCACTGTAGGTAGATGGTTACTGTAGGTAGATGGTCACTGTAGGTAGATAATTACTGTAGGTAGATGGTTACTGTAGGTAGATGGTCACTGTAGATAGATGGTTGCTGTAGGTAGATGGTCACTGTAGGTAGATGGTTACTGTAGGTAGATGGTCAATGTAGGTAGATAATTACTGTAGGTAGATGGTTACTGTAGGTAGATGGTTACTGTATGTAGATGGTTACTGTAGGTAGGTGGTTACTGTAGGTAGATGGTCACTGTAGGTAGATGGTTACTGTAGTTAGATGGTCACTGTAGGTAGATAATTACTGTAGGTAGATGGTTACTGTAGGTAGATGGTTACTGTATGTAGATGGTCACTGTAGGTAGATGGTTACTGTAGGTAGATGGTCACTGTAGGTAGATAATTACTGTAGGTAGATGGTTACTGTAGGTAGATGGTTACTGTATGTAGATGGTCACTGTAGGTAGATGGTTACTGTCGGTAGATGGTCACTGTAGGTAGATGGTTACTGTAGGTAGATAATTACTGTAGGTAGATGGTTACTGTAGGTAGATAATTACTGTAGGTAGATGGTTACTGTAGGTAGATAATTACTGTAGGTAGATTGTTACTGTAGGTAGATAATTACTGTAGGTAGATGGTTACTGTAGGTAGATGGTTACTGTAGATAGATCGTTACTGTAGGTAGATGGTTACTGTAGGTAGATGGTTACTGTAGGTAGATAATTACTGTAGGTAGATAATTACTGTAGGTAGATGGTTACTGTAGGTAGATGGCTCCTGTATGTAAATGGTCACTGTAGGTAGATGGTCACTGTAGGCAGATAATTACTGTAGGTAGATGGTTACTGTAGGTAGATGGTTACTGTATGTAAATGGTCACTGTAGGTAGATGATCACTGTAGGTAGATGGTTACTGTAGGTAGATGGTTACTGTATGTAAATGGTCACTGTAGGTAGATGGTCACTGTAGGTAGATGGTTACTGTAGGTAGATGGTTACTGTAGGTAGATGGTCACTGTATGTAAATGGTCACTGTAGGTAGATGGTCACTGTAGGTAGATAATTACTGTAGGTAGATCGTTACTTTAGGTAGATAATTACTGTAGGTAGATGGTCACTGTGGGTAGATGGTTACTGTAGGTAGATGGTTACTGTAGGTAGATGGTTATTGTAGGTAGATAATTACTGTAGGTAGATGGTCACTGTATGTAAATGGTCACTGTAGGTAGATGATCACTGTAGGTAGATGGTCACTGTAGGTAGATGGTCACTGTAGGTAGATGATCACTGTAGGTAGATCGTTACTGTAGGTAGATAATTACTGTAGGTAGATGGTTACTGTATGTAAATGGTCACTGTAGGTAGATAATTACTGTAGGTAGATGGTTACTGTAGGTAGATGGTCACTGTAGGTAGATGGTCACTGTAGGTAGATGATCACTGTAGGTAGATGGTTACTGTAGGTAGATGGTCACTGTAGGTAGATGATCACTGTAGGTAGATGGTCACTGTAGGTAGATGATCACTGTAGGTAGATCGTTACTGTAGGTAGATAATTACTGTAGGTAGATCGTTACTGTAGGTAGATAATTACTGTAGGTAGATAATTACTGTATGTAAATGGTCACTGTAGGTAGATGGTTACTGTAGGTAGATGGTTACTGTAGGTAGATGGTTATTGTAGGTAGATAATTACTGTAGGTAGATGGTTACTGTAGGTAGATGGTTACTGTAGGTAGATGGTTACTGTATGTAAATGGTCACTGTAGGTAGATGGTTACTGTAGGTAGATGATCACTGTAGGTAGATCGTTACTGTAGGTAGATGGTTACTGTAGGTAGATAATTACTGTAGGTAGATCGTTACTGTAGGTAGATAATTACTGTAGGTAGATAATTACTGTAGGTAGATGGTTACTGTATGTAAATGGTCACTGTAGGTAGATGGTTACTGTAGGTAGATGGTTACTGTAGGTAGATGGTTATTGTAGGTAGATAATTACTGTAGGTAGATGGTTACTGTAGGTAGATGGTTACTGTAGGTAGATAATTACTGTAGGTAGATGGTCACTGTAGGTAGATGGTCACTGTAGGTAGATGGTTACTGTAGGTAGATGGTTATTGTAGGTAGATAATTACTGTAGGTAGATGGTCACTGTAGGTAGATGGTCACTGTAGGTAGATGGTTACTGTAGGTAGATAATTACTGTAGGTAGATGGTCACTGTAGGTAGATGGTCACTGTAGGTAGATGGTTACTGTAGGTAGATAATTACTGTAGGTAGATAATTACTGTAGGTAGATGGTTACTGTATGTAAATGGTCACTGTAGGTAGATGGTTACTGTAGGTAGATGGTTACTGTAGGTAGATGGTTATTGTAGGTAGATAATTACTGTAGGTAGATGGTCACTGTAGGTAGATGGTTACTGTATGTAGATGGTCACTGTAGGTAGATAATTACTGTAGGTAGATGGTCACTGTAGGTAGATGGTTACTGTAGGTAGATGGTTATTGTAGGTAGATAATTACTGTAGGTAGACGGTTACTGTAGGTAGATAATTACTGTAGGTAGATGGTTACTGTAGGTAGATAATTACTGTAGGTAGATGGTTACTGTAGGTAGATAATTACTGTAGGTAGATCGTTACTGTAGGTAGATAATTACTGTAGGTAGATGGTTACTGTAGGTAGATGGTTACTGTAGGTAGATCGTTACTGTAGGTAGATAATTACTGTAGGTAGATGGTTACTGTAGGTAGATAATTACTGTAGGTAGATGGTTACTGTAGGTAGATGGTTACTGTAGGTAGATGGTTACTGTAGGTAGATCGTTACTGTAGGTAGATGGTTACTGTAGGTAGATAATTACTGTAGGTAGATAATTACTGTAGGTAGATGGTTACTGTAGGTAGATGGTTACTGTAGGTAGATGGTTACTGTAGGTAGATCGTTACTGTAGGTAGATGGTTACTGTAGGTAGATCGTTACTGTAGGTAGATAATTACTGTAGGTAGATGGTTACTGTAGGTAGATAATTACTGTAGGTAGATCGTTACTGTAGGTAGATAATTACTGTAGGTAGATGGTTACTGTAGGTAGATGGTTACTGTAGGTAGATCGTTACTGTAGGTAGATAATTACTGTAGGTAGATGGTTACTGTAGGTAGATCGTTACTGTAGGTAGATAATTACTGTAGGTAGATGGTTACTGTAGGTAGATGGTTACTGTAGGTAGATGGTTACTGTAGGTAGATAATTACTGTTGGTAGATGGTTACTGTAGGTAGATCGTTACTGTAGGTAGATAATTACTGTAGGTAGATGGTTACTGTAGGTAGATGGTTACTGTAGGTAGATGGTTATTGTAGGTAGATAATTACTGTAGGTAGATAATTACTGTAGGTAGATAATTACTGTAGGTAGATGGTCACTGTAGGTAGGTGTTTACTGTAGGTCGATGGTCACTGTAGGTAGATAATTACTGTAGGTAGATGGTTACTGTAGGTCGATGGTTACTGTAGGTCGATGGTCACTGTAGGTAGATGATCACTGTAGGTAGATCGTTACTGTAGGTAGATAATTACTGTAGGTAGATCGTTACTGTAGGTAGATCGTTACTGTAGGTAGATGGTTACTGTAGGTAGATAATTACTGTAGGTAGATCGTTACTGTAGGTAGATGGTCACTGTAGGTAGATGGTTACTGTAGGTAGATAATTACTGTAGGTAGATCGTTACTGTAGGTAGATCGTTACTGTAGGTAGATGGTTACTGTAGGTAGATAATTACTGTAGGTAGATCGTTACTGTAGGTAGATGGTTACTGTAGGTAGATAATTACTGTAGGTAGATCGTTACTGTAGGTCGATGGTCGCTGTAGGTAGATGATCACTGTAGGTAGATCGTTACTGTAGGTAGATAATTACTGTAGGTAGATCGTTACTGTAGGTAGATCGTTACTGTAGGTAGATGGTTACTGTAGGTAGATAATTACTGTAGGTAGATCGTTACTGTAGGTAGATCGTTACTGTAGGTAGATGGTTACTGTAGGTAGATAATTACTGTAGGTAGATCGTTACTGTAGGTAGAAGGTCACTGTAGGTAGATGGTTACTGTAGGTCGATGGTCACTGTAGGTAGATGATCACTGTAGGTAGATCGTTACTGTAGGTAGATAATTACTGTAGGTAGATCGTTACTGTAGGTAGATCGTTACTGTAGGTAGATAATTACTGTAGGTAGATCGTTACTGTAGGTAGATCGTTACTGTAGGTAGATAATTACTGTAGGTAGATGGTTACTGTAGGTAGATGATCACTGTAGGTAGATCGTTACTGTAGGTAGATAATTACTGTAGGTAGATCGTTACTGTAGGTAGATCGTTACTGTAGGTAGATTGTTACTGTGGGTAGATAATTACTGTAGGTAGATGGTCACTGTAGGTAGATAATTACTGTAGGTAGATGGTTACTGTAGGTAGATGGTTACTGTATGTAAATGGTCACTGTAGGTAGATGGTTACTGTAGGTAGATGGTTACTGTATGTAGATGGTCACTGTAGGTAGATGGTTACTGTAGGTAGATAATTACTGTAGGTAGATGGTTACTGTAGGTAGATCGTTACTGTAGGTAGATAATTACTGTAGGTAGATGGTTACTGTAGGTAGATGGTTATTGTAGGTAGATAATTACTGTAGGTAGATGGTTACTGTAGGTCGATGGTTACTGTAGGTAGATGGTTACTTTAGGTAGATGATCACTGTAGGTAGATGGTTACTGTAGGTAGATGGTTACTGTAGGTAGATGGTCACTGTAGGTAGATGGTTACTGTAGGTAGATAATTACTGTTGGTAGATGGTTACTGTAGGTAGATGGTTACTGTAGGTAGATAATTACTGTAGGTAGATGGTTACTGTAGGTAGATGGTTACTGTAGGTAGATAATTACTGTAGGTAGATGGTTACTGTAGGTAGATCGTTACTGTAGGTAGATAATTACTGTAGGTAGATGGTTACTGTAGGTAGATGGTTATTGTAGGTAGATAATTACTGTAGGTAGATGGTTACTGTAGGTCGATGGTTACTGTAGGTAGATGGTTACTTTAGGTAGATGATCACTGTAGGTAGATGGTTACTGTAGGTAGATGGTTACTGTAGGTAGATAATTACTGTAGGTAGATGGTTACTGTAGTTAGATGATAGCTGTAGGTAGATGGTCACTGTAGGTAGATGGTTGCTATAGGTTGATGTTCACTATTGTTGATGCTCACTATTGTTGAAATTCACTATTGTTGAAATTCACTACTGTTGATGTTCACTCTTGGTGACAAATTGAGACACTGGAGAAGGTTACTTTCAAACAACTCAGCCTTTACTGAATTAGACTGTGCTACAGAATCGTAACGCAGAAAGAAAGAGAGAGGAATATCTTTCAACTGGTCTTGCAGCTGGATTTCGGGACATGGCGGTATTTTTTTATCAACACCATCATTTAGAACTTCAACTGAAACCACATTCTCGCAACAAGGAGACAGTTACATCTTGCGTGACCGGCTTGGTGTACTTTACATTTTTATATGCATGCCACGCGCCCCCCCGCCCCCCAAACACTTTGGCGGGGCAAAGATGAATCCACTGCTCAGCCCCTCCCACAACGAGCAGGATATCTTGATGTGTGAGGAACTTCGAGATGTGGCTCCGATTCTAGTTCTCGCTGCTTTTGGTTATATGTGCATGCGACCTTTTAAAAAAAATTAACAAAATTCATTGAGTGTAGAATTATAGAATCCCAACAGTGCAGAAGGAGGCCATTCGGCCCATCGAGTGTGCATCGACCTTCTGAAAGAGAACCCTACCTAGGCCCAATCCTCCGTCCTATCCCTATAAAACCACCTAATCCTTTTGACACCAAGGGGCAATTTAGTGCCGCCAATCCTCCTAACCTGCACATCTCGGGACTGCGGGGGGAAACCGGAGCACCCGGAGGAAACCCGTACAGGCACGGGGAGAAAGTACAAACTCCATACAGACGGTCACCCGAGATTGGAATCGAACCCGGGTCCGTGGTGCTGCGAAGCAGCAGTGCTAACCACTGTGCCACATGCCACCCCATTCATCATTGGTTACTGAGAGAATCAGAGTTCCACCTTTAGTTTCTCCTCTCTCTCCCCCTCCGTCAATTTTCATCTCCCCCATCCTTAATTGAAGAAATAACAAAGAAAGGTACAGCACAGGAACAGGCCCTTCGGCCCTCCAAGCCTGCGCCAACCATACTGCCCGTCGAAACTGAAATCCTCTACACTTCCTGGGTCCGTATCCCTCTATTCCCATCCTATTCATGTATTTGTCAAGATGTCCCTTTAACGTCACTATCGTCCCTGCTTCCACCACCTCCTCCAGCAGCAAGTTCAAGGCACCCACTACCCTCTGTGTAAAAAACTTGCCTCGTACATCTCCTCTAAACATTGCCCCTCGCACCTTAAACCTATGCCCCCTGGTAATTGACCCCTCTACCCTGGGAAAACATCTCTGACTATCCACTCTGTCTATGCCCCTCATAATTTTGTAGATCTCTATCAGGTCGCCCCTCAACCTTCGTCGTTCCAGTGCAAACAAACCGAGTTTATTCAACCGCTCCTCATAGCTAATGTCCTCCATACCAGACAACATCCTGGTAAATCTCTTCTGCACCCTCTCCAAAGCCTCCACATCCTTCCGGTAGTGTGGCGACCAGAATTGAACACTATACTCCATGTGTGGCCTAACTAAGTTTCTATACAGCTGCTACATTACATGCCAATTTTTATACTCAATGCCCCGGCCAATGAAGGCAAGCAATCCGTATGCCTTCTTGACTACATTCTCCACCTGTGTTGCCCCTTTCAGTGACCTGTGGACCTGTACACCAAGATCTCTCTGACTGTCTATACTCTTGAGGGTTCTACCATTCACTGTATATTCCCTACCTGTATTAGACCTTCCAAAATGCATGACCTCACATTTGTCTGGATTAAACTTCATCTGCCACCTCTCCGCCCAAGTCTCCAGACAGTCTAAATCCTGCTGTATCCTCTGACAGACCTCATCGCTATCCGCGATGAACACTCTCCCTCATTTCACTCCTCTTCTCCCTCTGATCCCCTCTCTCCCCCACTCTCTGTTACCTCTCTTTCCCTTCCTCAGTTACCACTCTCCCCCTCTCTTAGTTACCCCTCTCTCCCAGTTACCTCTCTCCAGCTCCATCAGTTACCCTTCTTTCCCTCTCTCAGTTACCCATCTCCCGTACCTCATTTAACCCTCTGCCCCTCCCTCAGTTACTCTCTTCCTCAGTTGCCCCTCCCCGTTACCACTCTCACCCGCCCTCATTTACCCCTCACCCCTCTCAGCTATCTCTCTCCTCAAATAACAAAGAACAGTACAGCACAGGAACAGGCCTTTCGGCCCTCCAAACCTGTACATACCATGCTGCCCGTCTAAACTACAACCTTCTACACTTCCGGGGTCCATGTCCCTCAGTTCCCATCCTGTTCATGTCTTTGTCAAGATGCCCCTTAAACGTCACTTTCATACTTGCTTCCACCACCTCCTCCGGCAGCGAGTTCCAGGCACCCACTACCCTCTGTGTAAAAAACATCCCTCGCACACCTCCTCTAAACTTTGCCCAAAACCTTAAACCTGTAGTCCCGTAATTGACTTTTCCACCCTGGGAAAAACATCTGACTATCCACTCTGTTTATGCCCCTCATAATTTTGTAAACTTCCATCAGGTCGCCCCTCAACCTCTGTTGTTCCAGTGAGAACAAACCAAGTTTATTCAACCTCTCCTCATAGCTAATGCCCTCCATACCAGGCAACATCCTGGTAAACCTCTTTGATGCCCTCTCCAAAGCCTCCACATCCTTCTGGTAGTGTGACAACCAGAATTAAACACCATATTCCAAGTGTGGCCTAACAAAAGTGCTATACAGCTGCAGCATGACTTGCCAATTTCTATACTCAATGCCCCGGCCAATGAAGGCAAGTGTGCCGTATGCCTTCTTGACTACATTCTCCACCTGCGTTGCCCCTTTCCATGACCTGTGGCCCTGTACACCCAGATCCCTCTGTCTGTCAATACTCTTAAGGGTTCTGCCATTTACTGTATATTCCCTACCTGTATTAGACCTTCCAAAATGCATTACTTCACATTTGTCTGGATTAAACTCCATCTGCCATCTCTCTGCCCAAGTCTCTAACTGATCTCTATCTTGTATCCTCTGACAGTCCTCATTGCTATCCGCAATTCCATCAACCTTTGTGTCGTCCGCAAACTTACTAATCAAACCCATTACATTTTCCTCCAAATCATTTGTATATACTACAAACAACAAAGTTCCCAGCATTGAACCCTGCAGAACACCACTAGTCACAGCCCTCCATTCAGAAAGCAACCTTCCACTGCTAACCTCTGTCTTCTATGACCGAGACAGTTCGTATCCATCTTGCCAGCTCACCTCTGATCCCGTGTGACTTCACCTTTTGTACCAATCCGCCATGAGGGATCTTGTCAAAGGCCTTACTGAAGTCCGTGTAGACAACATCTACTGCCCTACCTTCATCAGTCATCTTCATCACTTCCTTGAAAAACTCGATCAAGTTAGTGAGACACGACCTCCCCTTCACAATACCATGCTGCCTCTCGCTAATACGGCCATTTACTTCCAAATGGGAGTAGATCCTGTCTCGAAGAATCCTCTCCAATAATTTCCACTGACGTAAGGCTCACCAGCCTATAATTTCCTGGATTATCCTTGCTACGCTTCTTAAACAAAAGAACAACATGAGCTATTCTCCAGTTCCCTGAGACCTCAGCTGCAGCCAGTGAGGATACAAAGATTTCTGTCAAGGCCCCAGCAATTTCCTCCCTTGCCTCCCTCAGTATTCTGGGTAGATCCCATCAGGCCCTGGGTACGTATCTATCTTAAATGTTTTTCAAGACGCCCAACACCTCCTCCTTTTTGATCTCAATGTGACCCAGACTATCTACACACCTTTCCCCAGACTCATCATCCACCAAGTCCTTCTCTGTGGTGAATACTGATAGGTAATCATTTAATATCTCACTCATTTCCTCTGGTTCCTGGCTCCTTGTTTATGTTCCTTCCTACTTTCCTTATATTCCTCACGGGCTTCCTCTGTTCCCAGCCTTCTAGCCCTTACAAATGCTTCCTTTTTCTTTTGGACTGGGCTCACAATATCCCTCATTATCCAAGGCTCCCGAAACTTCCCATACTTATCCTTCTCCCTCACAGGAACACGCCGATCCTGAATTACTATCAACTGACATTTGAAAGCCTCCCACATGCCAGATGTTTATTTACCCTCAAACATCCGCACCCAAACTAGGTTCTTCAGTTCCTGCCTAATATTATTATAATTGGCCTTCCCCCAATTAAGCACCTTTACCCAAGGACTATTCTTACCTTTTTCCAACAGGACCTGAAAACTTACTGAATTATGGTCACTGTTCCCGAAATGCACTCCTAGTGAAACCTCGGCCACCTGGCCAGGCTCATTCCCGAATACCAGATCCAGTATGGCCCCTTCCCTAGTTGGACTATTTACATATTGTTTCAAGAAGCCTCCTAGGTGCTCCTTACAAACTCTGCCCCATCCACGCCCCTAGCACTGAGTGAATCCCAGTCATTATAGGGGAAGTTAAATCACCCACCACAACAATCCTCTTGACTGTTGGGAGGCCTGTAGTAAAGCCCAAACATTGCGTCTGCACCCTTCCTATTCCTGAGCTCTACCCATATTGTCTCGCTGTATGAGCCCTCCGAGGTGTCCTCCCGCAGTACAGCTGTGATATTCTCCTCCCTCAGTTACCCCTCTCCCTCTGTTACCCTCTTTCCCTCCCTCATTTAACCCTCTCCCCATTAGTTACCCCACTCCCCCTCCTTCATTCACCCCTCTCCCCCCTCAGCTACCCCCTCCCCCTCCCACAGTTACCTCGCTTCCCCTCCCTCAGTTACCCCTCTCCCCCTCCCTGTTACCCCTCTTGCCTCCTCCAGTAACCTCTCTCCCCTTCTCTCAGTTACTGCTCTCTCTCCCTCAGTTACCCCCTCCGTCTGTTACTCTTCTCTCCTTCCCTCAATTACCCCTCTCCCCCTCCCTCAGTTACCACTCCCCACCCCAGTTACCTCTCCCCCTCACTCAGTTACCCCTCTTTTCCACTCTCAGTTACCTCTCTCCCCCTCCGTCAGTTACCCCTCCTTCCCTCTCTCAATTACCCCTCTCCACCTCCCTCATTTACTCCTCTCCCCCATTACCTCTCTCCCCCTCCCTCAGTTACCCCTTCTTCCCTCTCTCAGTTACCCCCATTTTCTGCTCTCAGTTACCTCTCTAATTTGGACTCTTCTTTTTTTCCGATGCTTTAATGTACAACACATCCCGTTGCGGTTCGGATTTGGTACTGAGGTCGCCATGTCCAATGATGAAATCATCGTCTGAGTCGTAGTCTTCAAGGACTAAATCATCTCTTAGGGCGGTGCTCACTGCTTGTTGCAGGGTTCTGCAAGGTTACTTTCAGCTACTGGTCGAAGTTCAGGCCTTGTGCTGTCGTTCCAGGTTAAAGAATTGTGTTTTCTGGCGGTAAAAGTTTTTTTCACTATTTTCGGACATTTCCCCTTTAAGTGGGCGTGGTCCGGGGCCTCTGACATCATGACGCTTGTGATGTAGAGCGTAGGAATGGATTGCGCATGCACAAATCGCTTTTCCTTTACTGTGCGCTCTTTGTGCAACTGCGCATGCGCAAACGGACTTTCCTTTACTGTGCGCGTTTTTCGGAACTGCGCATGCGCGGCTTCTCGTGCATGCGCAAAACACTGGTTTGCCGGATCGCGTCTTCTCGGGAACAGCGCATGTGCGGCTCCTTGCGCAAGATGGCTGCCAATCAAAATTGCTGTTTGCTTCCGTTGCAAGCCTACCTTTGCCTTGTGGTGAGTATAGGCTCCAGTTTTACCGATTTCTGTTGTGTTCACCTCACAGTAGTTTTCAAACTTGTCCAGGACTGTCTGGAAGTCTCTCTTGTCCTGCCCTTGAAGGAGTTGAAGATTTCTGTTGCACTTTCACCTGCAATTGTGAGTAGAAGATCTATCTTCTCAGCATCGGCCACGCCATCTAGGTCGGATGCTACCATGTAAATCTCAAATCTCTTGAATGCACGCCAGTTGGCACTGAGATTGCCGTGGTATCTGAGCTGCTGAGGAACCGGAATCTCGATCATCTTGCCTGGGTGCTGTTGCTGGTAGTCACGAGTCTTGCTGAGTTGAACTATATAGATTCAACAGGCACTCACTGGTACCATGTCGCGTTATGTACTCTGGGATAACACAGGCTGCAACTTGATGCAGCTTTGACCAAAAGATACTCCAGACTTTGAAGTAAGTTAAATGTGATTTATTGAACCATTAGCACAGTTCTCTATGAGTTCGACTCTCCTGCTAATCTTGCTATAGTAACTCAGTCTAACTAACCAGTCTGCTCTAAGCCACGTGGTGGGTGTGATGCTTCTGATCTGCCCCTGTCCTACTCTCTAAGTGTCACCTGTGGAAAGAGAAAGAGCATGTGTGCCCTGTCCTTTTATATGGGTTGTGTAATGCCCCCTTGTGGTAGTGTCACCTCTGAGTGTCTTGACTGCCCATTGGTCATGTCCTATTCTATGTGTTAATTAGCTGTATGTCTGCATGTCATGACATCTCTGGTGCTCCCTCTAGTGTTTACTTATTTGTAGTGTATTTACATTAACCCTTGTGTGTATACAGTGATGCATATCACCACACTCCTCCCTCAGTTACCCCTCACCCCCCTCTCAGTTACCACTCTCCCCCTCCCTCAGTTACTCCTCTCCCCCAGTTACCTCTCTCCCCCTCCCTCTGTTACCCGCTCCCCCTCTCAGTAACCCTTACCCCCTCCCTCAATTACTCCTCTTCCCCAGTTACCTCTTTCCCCCTACCTCAGTTACCCCTCCTTCCCTATCTGTTATCCCTCTCCCCCTCCCTCAGTTACCCCTCCTTCGCTCTCTCAGTTACCCCTCTCCCCCTCCCTCAGTTACTCCTCTGCCCCAGTTATCCCTCTCCCCCTCCCTCAGTTACTCCTCTCCCCAGTTATCCCTCTTCCCTCCCTCAATTACCCCTCTCCTCCAGTTATTCCTCTCCCCTCCCTCAGTTACCTCTCTCCCCCAGTTATCCCTCTCCCCCTCCCTCAGTTACCCCTCTCCCCCAGTTACCCTCTCCCCTCCCTCAGTTACCCCTCTCCCCAGTTATCCCTCTCCCCTCCCTCAGTTACCCCTCTCCCCAGTTATCCCTCTCCCCTCCCTCAGTTACCCCTCTCCACCAGTTAGCCCTCTCCCCCTCCCTCAGTTACCCCTCTCCCCCAGTTACCCCCTCCCCCTCCCTCAGTTAACCCTCTCCCCCAGTTACCCCTCTCCCCCTCCCTCAGTTAACCCTCTCCCCCAGTCACCCCTCTCCCCCTCCCTCAGTTAACCCTCTCCCCCAGTTACCCCTCTCCCCCTCCCTCAGTTACCCCTCTCTCCCTGCTCATGATCACTTTCCTGGTTCTCGGAATTTCTCACGCTAACAGCGGCTGAAATGAAGCAACAGACCAGCACAGAGAGCCCAACCCATAGAGTAACATTGGCAGGTGTCACATGATGACCCACCAGGTGACCAACCGCCATTCCACCAGGAATGGCAGCCCTAAGTATGGCTTCTCTTCTGAGGATGGGATTGAAATTCACGTCGCGACTAAGCGGAGAGCTACTTGTCTCATTCTTTAATATTAACATCTGCCACCTCAATTGGTGCTGCTGTCAAGAGATGGCACAGGACGGGTGTGGGTATGGGCCTCTTAATTCAACTTGATTTGCTTGACACACGGGGAGCCTTGGGCAAGACTCCCTCACGACTGTTGGTTGACCTGTTAGATTTTCTTGGGTTTCCGTCCAACTTGGAAGTAATAGAAAACCGAGAAGGTCCCAAAAAATGCGTAACTTAAGAGCAAGACTCCCGCATCCTGGGAAAACAGGCCTTGATCCACAGCTGAAGCCAGAATGACTGTGTAAGGAAACAGGGAGAATTAAGAGTTAAAGGACTCACTGAATCTGGAAAATCCCACCCATTTCTTCACCAAACTTTTGCTTTTTGTATTAACTCTCTCAAAGGCCTTGATGGCTTAGTCAGTAACGTTCCGGGCGGGGAGCCGGATCAATGGTTCCTCCCCCATTCCAGCACCCCTAACACAAAATCCAGGCTGACACTCGGCGTGGTACGGAGGGAGTGCTGCTCTGCCGAAGAGGCATAGCTCGGGTGAGACCCTAAATTGAGGCCCCCGCCCCGTCTTGCATTTGCGTAGCGCCTTTCACAGCCTGAGGAGAGAACCCCACAGCCAATGAAGTGTGGTCACTGTTGTCATGAGAGAGACACAGGCTTCTGAGGACTTCAGCTGGAGATGATGCACCATCGCTATACATAGCTCCAGATTGGGAAAGACACAGGTTGCCATGGCGACCCGGACCCCACGTGGGGTGCATTGGCCTATTTGGGTGGGCGGCCGGTGTGGATGAGATTGGGGTTCAACCCCCATTCCGGCTGGGATGGACTTGGGAGCTGTCTCCTTGCCCTGCCGGTCTCGAGGCGCTGTGTGAGGGCCAGCCTGCCTTCGGACAGAGAATGCAAGAAGAGGAATTCTTCATGCTGACAGGATTCAGGTCTGTCTCTAAAAACCGTCTCAATAAATATCTCTGCACAGCAAGTATACCTGAGTGCTAACTGTGTTTAAAAGTGGATTGAGAGCTGAGATGGTTTGTTGTTTGAGTGGGAATAAAGATAGCAGTTAAGGGTTATCGTATCACTGTATTGATAAGCATTGTTTAAGGGGTCATTGTAAGCTATTTTCTGGGGCGATGATAAAGATAAATACTGTGTTAGTAATAAAGTTTGTTTTACTATACCATGGGCTGGATTCTCCGTAGCCCCGTGCCAAAATCGCATTCGGACCCCGGAGAATCGCTTGGGAATTGCTCGCGCGCGATCTACGCGGGTAGGGGGCCATTGACAGAGGCTCCCCTCCACACAAAACTGGCGGAGTTCCCGACGGTGTGTTTCTAACCACCAATCGGCTGTCGGGATCCTCGGGTGGCGGCTGCGGACTCAGTCCGTGGCTATCCTGGTGGGGGAGGGGCGTGATCGGTCACCGGGGGAGGAGGGGGGCCTCATGGATGGCCGGGGGAGCGATCGGGCATCACAGATCCGCGGGCGCACGCGATCTCGGGGGGGGGGGGTGCCTGCATTTTTGATACCGCTCCGCGATCCGGGTCCGCCATGTCCCGCGGGGCGGCCGCTGCAGGCCGCCACCGCCCTGCGCATGGGCGGACTCCTGACCGGAAGTGCGGGGTCCCGCAGCTGCGAGGAGCACTCCGGGGCCCTGCCAGCCCCCTGCAGGTAGGAGAATCGCTCAGGACTTTCTTCAGGAAAGTCCAGAGTGAAACGACAGCGTAAAGGACATCGCCCCATTTTTGGAGAATTCAGCTCCACGTCCCTATTTTGTGTGAAATCAGGGCTGGAGCGAGGCATCCTTTCCTCAGTCTTACAAAACTAAAATAAAATATTGGGGTTTCTGTTCAGTATCCTAGACACTGTTGGGGCCGGCTCCGAGATAGTAAATATGACCAATGTGCAGGGGTACGGAGAAAAGACAACGCAAATGGCCTTAAATCATGATGCTTGTTTGGAGGGCTGGTGCAGTCGCGATGGGCCAAATGTCCTCCTTCTGCGCTGCCACAGTTCTGTGATTCTGTGACAATGTGGCACTCCTTCAGTGCTGCAGTGGGAGTGTCGGCTTGGATTTTCTCCAGTCAACACTGACCGGGGAAACTTGAATCAACAATGTCGGTCTATGGGAGGTGCAGTTTTTTTCTTCTTAAGTGGGCCGACTGTCTTCACTCCAAGCGGAACATGAGAACACAGCGCATTAAGAAGGTGTGAGCGCTCACATATACCTACCCAGAAACTGCACAATGAAGTAGCATGTCTCCGACAGGAGTGTCCATCGAATGATTGTCTTCTCGGACGTGTGAAAGGCGCTCCATAGGATCAGAGAGATACCTTCACACAAAAATGAAAAACCTGTGTTATGCTTTGGAAACACTCCAAGTTTGGGGAATGAAACAATCCTGAGAAAGGCATGACTTTTATCGTGTCTCCTTTTATTTTGAGTGTGCTTTGGATGCAGAGGAGGTCTTCTGGTCTAGCGGGTCTGCCTCTGAGGTGAGGGTTCTGGGTTTGGATCCCACCCCAGGAACTGATGGTCAAGGAAGGTGCGTTCATACACGTGACCAAACAGGTTGAGTACCAACTTGTAAATCCTTCCAGGCACGCGGCAATGGCAGGCGGTGAGGGCAGGGAGAGACACCCCTGGTGATCCACCTGATGGAAAGAACGTTGGAGTCGCTACCGTCACTATCCACAGCTCCAGATTGGGAAAGACGCAGGTTGCCGTGGCGACTCGGACCCCACGTGCGGTGCGTTGGCCTATTTGGGTGGGCGGCCGGTGTGGATCAGATTGGGGTTCAACCCCCAATCCGGCTGGGATGGGCTTGGGAGCTGTCTCCTGGCCCTGCCGGTGGTCGAGGCGCTGTGTGAGGGCCAGCCTGCCTTCGGGCAGAGAATGCAAGAAGAGGAATTCTCCATGCAAAGGCGAGACAATACGCAGGAGCCGTACGGCACTCGTTGAAAATATATTGTGGCCTTTCCCTTCATGTAAAAATCCTGCTCCGGTACTACAACACAACTTGCGTTTGTACAGCACCTTTAACATAATAATAATTTTTATTAGTGTTACAAGTAGGCTTACACTAACACTGCAATAAAGTTACTGTGAAAAGTCCCTCGTCGCCACATCCCGTTCGGGTACACAGAGGGGGAATTCAGAATGTCCAATTCACCCAACAAGCACGTCTTTCGGGACTTGTGGGAGGAAACCGGAGCGCCCGCAGGAAACCCACGCAGACACGGGGAGAACGTGCAGACTCCGCACAGACAGTGACCCAAGCGGGAATCGAACCCGGGTCACTGGCGCTGTGAAGCAACAGTGCTAACCACTGTGCTACCGTGCCGCCCTGGTAGTCAAATCTTCACAGGAGTCACAGCGGGAGTTGCCATGAGGCCGGGTCAAAGGTGTGGTTTTAAAAACTGAGAGGCAGAAGGAGAGGTGGAGGGTGGAACTAGTTAGGGAGGTCGTTTCCAGGGTTTGAGACCTGGACAATGGAAGGCACGGCCGCTAACGCCAGAGTGAAGAGGATGGTCGAATCACGGGAGGTCTGAGCTTTGTACAAAGATAGAGTTCTCTGAGGGATACGGGGCTGCAGGAGGTTTTGGTGATGGGGGGAGTGAGGCCACGGGAGAGCGGGGGGGAAAGAATTTCACATTCGCAATGTCGATGGGGCACGTGTCAATTTGGGGAATGGGTATGGGGAGAGAATGGGTACAGGAGCCAACCCTGAAGCACACACAAACTCCAACACGTCAGATTCTTTCCTTTGATGCTATATGGATGTACTGCGCATGTAGGACGATAAAGACTGAGGTAGTTAGCTATGCAGCACTGGATGGGAGTGAATTGTTCTCTTATCTGATGAAAAAGATCAGCAACCGACGCTAATCTACTTCAGCCCAATGCCAGGCCCAACCCCACTTGGCACCACCTCCGTCTGAGGTGGGGCAGGGAGGCAGGCCTCAAATTTCCCCAAGCCAGAACAGGGATCGAAACCTGGGCTACTGGGACTGGTCTGACCCACACACCTTCCAGCCAACCGAAACAACCAACACCCCTAGAACTTTTTCCACGAATGTTGTTGACTGGAGTTACGGATAGTGATGGTCGAGCCCCCACCATGCTTTCCACCCCAATAATCTCCCTCACTCTTACTGCCTGCCATGTTATGAACGCTCCTTCCAGGCCATCAGGCCCCACAAGACCTCCTATTGCATCAAAGCGTCAGCCACGAAGGTTGGTAAACCTTGGTCCCAACCTTCACAGGCAGCATAACTTCAATAGGTGCCCGATGTGGCCTCAGGATCAACCAAACAATGGGCCTCCAGTCATAAACCGGGAAAACTGTGACCGCCCCGATGCCCCATCCTAGGGGCCCAGAGCAACCTTAGCTGGGATAGGTCCTGGGAAGACAAAGGAAGTGGTGCTGAATAAAGGGGTGAGGGAGAGATCGATATGGTTACCGTCCCCATCCAATAGGAGCATCTCCTGATCCCCTTGACTCCATTTTCAACTGAGAAAATGTCTGCAAGTTGGGCTGCTGTGTAACTTGTGGCGTGCAAAGTCCACCCAGATTTTGATCCAGTTCCGAGCAGCCTACTTAAATAAGCGTTAGGCTCGTGTTAAAGTATGGGAGGGTCTTAAGCCTGTTTAAGGCAGTGGCCAAGGATTACCGAATGTCGCCTGGGCCAATTCAACTTTGGATGGATTTCAGTCCCCTTGATTCACGGGACATAGCCCCGTGAAATTGGGTCAACTTTGCTCCCATTGTGGGCCTGCCTATGAGGTCCTCTAGGCATATCGGAACTCATTGGGTGCCACTTTGTTTCAAAATTTCTACCAGTGTAAAATAATTGCAGGTAAAGCAGTTCCTAAGAAACTAAATTTCACTGTTCTGAATTCTGTTATTTAACTATTTCGTTTCACGTGATGAAATTAGAAGTGGCCAACTGCATACAGACCCGTGTTCAGGGCGAGAGCGTGGGTGGGAGGCACTGGGTGTGGATCTGCCCAATTTGGCCGTCGCCAAACAGGGTGTGAGATGGCGACCTGCTCTGGCATTGACCCTGGTAAAGACTGATCAGCCAACGACGAAGAAAAGGATTTTCATCTAGTTTCATACTTTACCACCGAGCTTGGGGTCCATTTCTCAAAAGTTAGCATTTTGATTTGTGACTTACTGAGCAATGCGCCACCATGGAGTCGGAGAGATGCTTTACAGGACGGCCTGTACTCTTCCAGCAACAGCCAACCATGCAGCATCCTAGGAGACACCAGGGCCTAAAGCAGGAAGGAAGCAACAATATTGAGCCTCAGGCTGTGCAGGGGAAGGAACCATTTCATGTTCAGAGTGTCTCCTTTCTCTCTCCCTATGGTTCTGTGTCATTACCATCCTTGAGCACAATCCTCCACCCACTGCATTTTACTAAAGTATGACTGCCTTCATTGGGAAACGTTGCCGTAGTTTCGGTTGCGAGATCTATTTTCTGTAGTTCATAGAGGCTCTGTTGAAGTAGACACTGTTTGCTGAGTGAATAAACTGTTCGCAGTCGTGAACTGTTTAAGTAGACTCTGTTTGTTGAGTAAATAGACTTTATTTGCTGTAAGACAGACTCTGTCTGCTGGAACCCCTCAAGTTAGAGGTGGACGGCACGGTAGCACAGTGGTTAGCACTGCTGCCTCACAGCTCCGGGGTCCCAGGTTCAATTCCGGCCTCGGGTTACTGTCTGTGCAGAGTTTGCACTTATTCCCCGTGTCTGCGTGGGTTTCCTCCAGGTGCTCCGGTTTCCTCCCACTGTCCAAAGAACTGCAGGTTAGGTGGATTGGCCGTGCTAAATTGCCCTTATTGTCCAAAAGGTTACGTGGGGTTACTGGATTATGGGGATAGGGTGGAGGTGTAGGTTTAAGTAGGGTGCTCTTTCCAAGGGCCAGTGCAGACTCAATGGAACAAATAGCCTCCTTCTACATTGTAAATACTGTGATTCTATGACCCCACTGAAAAGTCAGTGACTGACATAATAGTGTCAGCATTTACTTCCTGGTTAGATTCCTGAATTCATATCTTATTGCTCCTGTGTACCCCCTCACGGACCTCTGGGCAGTGCTATCTGGGCAGTGCTATCTGGGCAGTGCTATCTGGGCAGGCCTCTGGGCTGTGCTATCTGGGCAGTGCTATCTGGGCAGGCCTCTGGGCAGTGCTATCTGGGCAGTGCTATCTGGGCAGTGCTATCTGGGCAGTGCAATCTGGGCAGTGCTATCTGGGCATGCCTCTGAGCAGTGCTATCTGGGCAGTGCTATATGGGCAGTGCTATCTGGGCAGTGCTATCTGGGCAGGCCTCTGGGCTGTGCTATCTGGGCAGTGCTATCTGGGCAGGCCTCTGGGCAGTGCTATCTGGGCAGTGCTATCTGGGCAGTGCTATCTGGGCAGGCCTCTGGGCAGGCCTCTGGGCAGTGCTATCTGGGCAGTGCTATCTGGGCAGGCCTCTGGGCAGTGCTATCTGGGCAGTGCTATCTGGGCAGTGCTATCTGGGCAGGCCTCTGGGCAGGCCTCTGGGCAGTGCTATCTGGGCAGGCCTCTGGGCAGGCCTCTGGGCAGTGCTATCTGGGCAGTGCTATCTGGGCAGTGCTATCTGGGCAGGCCTCTGGGCAGTGCTATCTGGGCAGTGCTATCTGGGCAGTGCTATCTGGGCATTGGTATCTGGGCAGGCCTCTGGGCAGGCCTCTGGGCAGTGCTATCTGGGCAGTGCTATCTGGGCAGTGCTATCTGGGCAGTGCTATCTGGGCATTGGTATCTGGGCAGGCCTCTGGGCAGTGCTATCTGGGCAGGCCTCTGGGCAGTGCTATCTGGGCAGTGCTATCTGGGCAGGCCTCTGGGCAGTGCTATCTGGGCAGCCCTCTGGGCAGTGCTATCTGGGCAGTGCTATCTGGGCAGGCCTCTGGGCAGTGCTATCTGGGCAGCCCTCTGGGCAGTGCTATCTGGGCAGTGCTATCTGGGCAGTGCTATCTGGGCAGTGCTATCTGGGCAGTGCTATCTGGGCAGGCCTCTGGGCAGTGCTATCTGGGCAGCCCTCTGGGCAGTGCTATCTGGGCAGTGCTATCTGGGCAGTGCTATCTGGGCAGGCCTCTGGGCAGGCCTCTGGGCAGCCCTCTGGGCAGTGCTATCTGGGCAGTGCTATCTGGGCAGTGCTATCTGGGCAGTGCTATCTGGGCAGGCCTCTGGGCAGTGCTATCTGGGCAGCCCTCTGGGCAGTGCTATCTGGGCAGTGCTATCTGGGCAGTGCTATCTGGGCAGGCCTCTGGGCAGGCCTCTGGGCAGCCCTCTGGGCAGTGCTATCTGGGCAGTGCTATCTGGGCAGGCCTCTGGGCAGGCCTCTGGGCAGTGCTATCTGGGCAGGCCTCTGGGCAGTGCTATCTGGGCAGTGCTATCTGGGCAGTGCTATCTGGGCAGTGCTATCTGGGCAGTGCTATCTGGGCAGTGCTATCTGGGCAGGCCTCTGGGCAGTGCTATCTGGGCAGTGCTATCTGGGCAGGCCTCTGGGCAGTGCTATCTGGGCAATGCTATCTGGGCATTGCTATCTGGGCAGGCCTCTGGGCAGTGCTATCTGGGCAGGCCTCTGGGCAGCCCTCTGGGCAGTGCTATCTGGGCAGGCCTCTGGGCAGTTCTATCTGGGCAGCCCTCTGGGCAGTGCTATCTGGGCAGGCCTCTGGGCAGTGCTATCTGGGCAGCCCTCTGGGCAGTGCTATCTGGGCAGTGCTATCAGGGCAGTGCTATCTGGGCAGTGCTATCTGGGCAGCCCTCTGGGCAGTGCTATCTGGGCAGGCCTCTGGGCAGGCCTCTGGGCAGTGCTATCTGGGCAGTGCTATCTGGGCAGTGCTATCTGGGCAGCCCTCTGGGCAGTGCTATCTGGGCAGGCCTCTGGGCAGTGCTATCTGGGCAGACCTCTGGGCAGTGCTATCTGGGCAGGCCTCTGGGCAGTGCTATCTGGGCAGGCCTCTGGGCAGGCCTCTGGGCAGTGCTATCTGGGTAGGCCTCTGGGCAGCCCTCTGGGCAGTGCTATATGGGCAGGCCTCTGGGCAGTGCTATCTGGGCAGTCCTCTGGGCAGTGCTATCTGGGCAGGCCTCTGGGCAGGCCTCTGGGCAGTGCTATCTGGGCAGGCCTCTGGGCAGTGCTATCTGGGCAGTCCTCTGGGCAGTGCTATCTGGGCAGGCCTCTGGGCAGTGCTATCTGGGCAGTGCTATCTGGGCAGGCCTCTGGGCAGTGCTATCTGGGCAGTGCTATCTGGGCAGGCCTCTGGGCAGTGCTATCTGGGCAGTGCTATCTGGGCAGCCCTCTGGGCAGTGCTATCTGGGCAGGCCTCTGGGCAGCCCTCTGGGCAGTGCTATCTGGGCAGCCCTCTGGGCAGTGCTATCTGGGCAGCCCTCTGGGCAGTGCTATCTGGATGCAAACCTCTGAGCGTCACTACAGCTGAACAATTTATATTCAGTGAACTAAATAAATCTGTAATAAGAAGTTTAGTATATTGGCGACCAAGAAACTAGTGGACGGTTCCATAAATCCATCTGGTTCCATAATGTCCTTTAGGGAAGGAAATCTGCCGTCCTTATCCGGTCTGGCCTACATGTGACTCCAGACCCCACAGCGATGTGGTTGACACTGTGTTGCCCTCTGCCTAGTGTCATGTGAGAGTACCTTTAAGACATGGATGTTTAAGCAATGTACCTTTAAGAAAACAGTGACAGTCCCGTAACAGCCTCCCCGAACAGGCGGCGGAATGTGGCGACTAGGGGCTTTTCACAGTAACTTCATTTGAAGCCTACTTGTGACAATAAGCGATTTTCATTTTTCATTTTCATTTTCAGTGATGTCAGAGAGTGGGTGGAGCTGAGGTCAGGCCAGCCATTTTGCAGTTTAGTTTTGCAGTTTGAAAAGAGCTTGGGGAGGGTCTGTGTTTGCAGTGAGCTGGATCTCTGCCATGAAAGACTATCTCTGGATCATTTGGGTGATTTAAACTCATAATTGTAAAGCCTTTAACCTGATGTGACTTTGTTTAAAGGTGTTAAGTCTCTTGGAAGTTTGAAGGAACATTTTAAGGAATTATTTACTGTTGCAATATTTTCTGAATTATCTTTGAAGTAAGGGGTGTTAAGAGATCCAATGTTTATTTAAGGGGTGGGATTCTCCGACCCCCCGCAGGGTTGGAGAATCGCCGGGGGCTGGCGTGAATCCCGCCCCCGCCGGTTGCCGAATTCTCCGGCACCGGATATTCGGCGGGGGCGGGAATTGCGCCGCGCCGGTTGGCGGGCCCCCCCCCGCGATTCTCCGGTCCTGATGGGCCGAAGTCCCGCTGCTGGAATGCCTGTCCCGCCGGCGTGGATTAAACCACCTCTCTTACCGGCGGGACAAGGCGGCGCGGGTGGGCTCCGGGGTCCTGGGGGGGGGGCGCGGGGCGATCTGGCCCCGGGGGGTGCCCCCACGGTGGCCTGGCCCACGATCGGGGCCCACTGATCCGCGGGCGGGCCTGTGCCGTGGGGGCACTCGTTTTCTTCCTCCTTCGCCGTGGTCTCCACCATGGCGGAGGCGGAAGAGACCCCCTCCACTGCGCATGCGCGGGGATGCCGTGAGCGGCCGCTGACGCTCCCGCGCATGCGCTGCCCGGCAAAGTCAGTTTCGCGCCAGCTGGCGGGGCACCAAAGGCCTTTCCCGCCAGCTGGCGTGGCGGAAATCAGTCCGGTGCGGGCCTAGCCCTCGAGGCTAGGGCTCGGCCGCTCAAGATGCGGAGGATTCCGCACCTTTGGGGCGGCGCGATGCCAGACTGATTCGCGCCATTTTTGGCGCTGGTCGGCGGTCATTGCGCCGATTGCAGAGAATTCCTCCCCAGGTGTTAAGTTGAGTTGATGGAATAAACATTGTTTAGTGTTTAAAAACCCACGTGTCCATAATTGTAATCCCACACCTAGGGAACAAGCCGTGTGCTCGGAAAAGTAACAAATCCATTAAAGGGGGAGGTTGGTTGAACTCCATGATACATTTTGGGGTTCTGAAAACGCCTCGCCCAGAACACTAGCAAACGCCTCCATAGACAAAGAGGTGATGAGTGATGGATCTAAATATTGGCCGTGCCAGCAATGCCAACATCTTGTGACTGAATAAAGAAACTTCTCTATCATATCCATCCTTCCACCCTTCTTTTTTAAAAGTAAATTTAGAGTACCCAATTATTTTATTTTCCAATTAAGGAGCAATTTAGCATGGCCAATCCACCTACCCTGGACATCTTTGGGCTGTGGGGGTGAGACCCACACAGACACGGGGAGAATGTGAAAACTCCACATGGACAGTGACCCGGGGCCGGGAGCGAACCCGGGTCCTCAGCCCTGTAGGCAGCAGTGCTAACCACTGTGCCACTGTGCTGCACCCTTTTTGCTTCTTATCACTTTGTGATGATATCAATTATATTATCACAGAGTTTGATAAGATCATTGCTAATGTTGCCTTCGACACCCCTGTATGTGCTGTGGTTAGATCTGACATTGTTATCAATACATATCCTCCCAACCAAATCACGTAGGACTGTTTGAAATGAGCCAAGCTATGCCTAAGATCTAAAAACCCTCAACAGGTCTGCACTCTATCTGTACGAGTTCATGTAAACCAGGGAGTTGATTTTATCTGATGACAGGGCAGTACGGTAGCATAGTGGTTAGCACTGTGGCTTCACAGCGCCAGGGTCCCAGGCTCGATTCCCCGCTGGGTCACTGTCTGTGCGGAGTCTGCACGTTCTCCCCGTGCCTGCGTGGGTTTCCTCCGGGTGCTCCGGTTTCCTCCCACAGTCCAAAGATGTGCAGGTTGGGTGGATTGGCCATGCTAAATTGTCCTTAGTGTCCAAAAATGTTAAGAGGGGTTATTGGGTTAGGGGGATAGGGTGGAAGTGAGGGCTTATGTGAGCCGGTGCAGACTCGGTGGGCCGAATGGCCTCCTTCTGCACTGTATGTTCTATGATGACGATCAATTTATTCAGGTTAAGTTTAGGAATTTCTTTTGACACATAATAGTCTTTGTTTTAGTCTCCATGGCAACCCGTGAATGGAGGTGGACATTGCATAACAAGAGTGGGAATGTGGGCAAGGCATTGGCTGATGATTCACATCGGGCCAACTTCCGCAAGGGGAAGAGTTGGAGGAGGAGATTCCAGGGGCGAGGGGCGGGGGGATGTGGGAGAGGTGGGGGGATTTTATCAGCTGCTTGGATGCAGTTTTGGGGGTGGGAGGAGGAGGAGACGTGCGGGATCTTGCCGGAGGCCGGGTGAGCCACCTGATCGGTAGGAGCGGGCAGTCAATTATCAACAATTAAATTACGCGCTTTGGAGCAATTTGGAGGCACTGTTGGGATCTTCCTGGTGACAGGCCGGGTGGACAAGGAGACCTTCCTTATTGTGGCCTCCCTGGAGCCGTGTAGCAGAGACGCACATCTCTGTAGCTGGCTCCCCCTCCACAATGACGGCCTGGCAGCAGTGGTCACAGGCCACCACCCAGCATTTAATAGCCTCCAGAGACCCTCCATCTTGAGGCACCCACTGTGGCCCATCTACAGCAGCAGCCTCCAACTCTCCAGTCGGGGCATTAGGGCCACCGCCCAGTTTCAGGAGCTCCCACTGGCCTTCCCGCTTGCCTGCTGCCCCTGATTAGCCAGTTAATTGGCGGCTTGGCAATTGGCGAGGATGGTACCAACCGGCCAGCCTCAGGAAATGTTGGCAAGACGAAGGCGGTAAGATTCAACCTGTCGATCTCCGACTTCGAAACAGAAGAACCTGCAGTGATTATAGTGTCTTCTGTGGTCTTGTGACACCCCAAATCAAGGTTCATTTTAGTACTTACAATAGTGGCAAGGGTGACATCAAACCCACCATTTCCCTGTGTTGACGTGGGCTTTGCCCTCCCTGTATTTGTCTAAAACAGCTGATGTTTGATGTGAAAGTGAAGAAAATGGAAGCTGTTTTCCTCCGCTTCTGAGTTGAGAATGAGGGAATAGTAGGGCGGGATTTTCTGGACTTCCTGCGATGTCTGGTCCGGCACAGAGGTGGCACTCCATTGGGCACTGGCGGGATCTTCCCATTCCGCCAATATCTATGGTGTTTAGCATGGCTTCCCGTCCCGCCACAGCGGCTGGGGGTGGGGGGGGGGGGGTCACCTTTGACGGGACTGCATGATCTGGCCACAGTATCGGGATAAGGGGTCACCCATTTAGGACTAAGGTGAGGAGAAATTTCTTCCCTCGGGGCTGTTGCGAGACTTTGGAATTCTCTATCCCAGAAGGCTGCGGGCCGGGATTCTCCGAAATCCCGGCCAAGTGTTGACGCCGGCGTAAACATCGGAGTGGTGTCCTGGCCCAGCGATTCACCGCTCTTCAGGGGGCTAGCACCGCGCGGAGGTGCTGCCCGCCGCTCCGACGCCGAAAGGCGGCCCTGCACGGGCCGGCGCGGGTCCGCGCATGTGCGTGGTTGCCGTCTCCGCGCCGGCACAGAGCAACATGTCGGGGACCTAACAGTGGGCTGTGCGGAAGGAGGTAGGCCCCCTCCAGATCGTGGCCGCCCGCCGATCGGAAGCCCCGATCGCGGGCCTGGACCTCCCCGGAGTCAAATCCCCTCCGACCAGGACGTCTGCGGGTCCGAACTCCCGCCAGGCGGTACCAGGTTGGAACCACGCCGGTGGGAGTTGGCGGGGGCTCAGCCGGCCGCCCGTGGAGAATCACCGGGGGGGGGGGGGGGGGACTTTTTCAGCAGCCCCCAACCGGCGCCGCGTCAACCGCGCGGGCGCGATTGCCGCTGATTCTCCGGTTGCCGGAGAATCGCGGCCCGGCGTCGGAGAGGCGTGGCAGGAATTTCCCGCGCCCCCGCCGATTCTCCGACCCGGCGCAGGTTCGGTCTCAGTCAAGGCTGAAATCATTAGAGTTTGTGAGATTAAAGGGGATTAAGGGACGTGGAGATAACATGAGGAAGTGGAACTGAGGTAGAAGATGAAGCATGTGCTTATTGAATGAACAAGCAGGTTCCGAGCGTTGAATGGACTAATCCTGTCCCTACTTCTTTTCCTGTTGGGTTATGCTGTGCGAATGGCCCATGGATCCTCAAGGCTTTGTACCAGATAGTTTTCATCCTGCCCTACCTTGCCCTGGAAATGTGGACAATGGATTTTTCCAACGGGAATTCTGTTTATTCAGCAGGGTAAGGATCACTCACTGTGTAACTGTGTGGACCTACTGTTTATTCAGCAGGGTAAGGATCACTCACTGTGTAAATGTGTGGACCTACTGCTTATTCAGCAGGGTAAGGATCACTCACTGTGTAACTGTGTGGACCTACTGTTTATTCAGCAGGGTAAGGATCACTCACTGTGTAACTGTGTGGACCTACTGTTCATTCAGCAGGGTAAGGATCACTCACTGTGTAACTATGTGGACCTACTGTTTATTCAGCAGGGTAAGGATCACTCACTGTGTAACAGTGCGGACCTACTGTTTATTCAGCAGGGTAAGGATCACTCACTGTGTAACTGAGTGGACCTACTGTTTATTCAGCAGGGTAAGGATCACTCACTGTGTAACTGTATGGACCTACTGTTTATTCAGCAGGGTAAGGATCACTCACTGTGTAACTGAGTGGACCTACTGTTTATTCAGCAGGGTAAGGATCACTCACTGTGTAACTGTATGGACCTACTGTTTATTCAGCAGGGTAAGGATCACTCACTGTGTAACTGTATGGACCTACTGTTTATTCAGCAGGGTAAGGATCACTCACTGTGTAACTATGTGGACCTACAGTTTATTCAGCAGAAAGGATCACTCACTGTGTAACTGAGTGGACCTACTGATAATTGAGCAGGGTAAGGATCACTCACTGTGTAACTATGTGGACCTACTGCTTATTCAGCAGGGTAAGGATCACTCACTGTGTAACTGAGTGGACCTACTGTTTATTCAGCAGGGTAAGGATCACTCACTGTGTAACTGTATGGACCTACTGTTTATTCAGCAGGGTAAGGATCACTCACTGTGTAACTATGTGGACCTACAGTTTATTCAGCAGAAAGGATCACTCACTGTGTAACTATGTGGACCTACTAATAATTCAGCAGGGTAAGGATCACTCACTGTGTAACTGTGTGGACCTACTGTTCATTCAGCAGGGTAAGGATCACTCACTGTGTAACTGAGTGGACCTACTGTTTATTCAGCAGGGTAAGGATCACTCACTGTGTAACTATGTGGACCTACTGTTTATTCAGCAGGGTAAGGATCACTCACTGTGTAAATGTGTGGACCTACTGTTTATTCAGCAGGGTAAGGATCACTCACTGTGTAACTGTGTGGACCTACTGTTTATTCAGCAGGGTAAGGATCACTCACTGTGTAACTGTGTGGACCTACTGTTCATTCAGCAGGGTAAGGATCACTCACTGTGTAACTATGTGGACCTACTGTTTATTCAGCAGGGTAAGGATCACTCACTGTGTAACTGTGCGGACCTACTGTTTATTCAGCAGGGTAAGGACCACTCACTGTGTAACTATGTGGACCTACTGTTTATTCAGCAGGGTAAGGATCACTCACTGTGTAACTATGTGGACCTACTGTTTATTCAGCAGGGTAAGGATCACTCACTGTGTAAATGTGTGGACCTACTGTTTATTCAGCAGGGTAAGGATCACTCACTGTGTAACTGTGTGGACCTACTGTTTATTCAGCAGGGTAAGGATCACTCACTGTGTAACTGTGTGGACCTACTGTTCATTCAGCAGGGTAAGGATCACTCACTGTGTAACTATGTGGACCTACTGTTTATTCAGCAGGGTAAGGATCACTCACTGTGTAACTGTGCGGACCTACTGTTTATTCAGCAGGGTAAGGATCACTCACTGTGTAACTGAGTGGACCTACTGTTTATTCAGCAGGGTAAGGATCACTCACTGTGTAACTGTATGGACCTACTGTTTATTCAGCAGGGTAAGGATCACTCACTGTGTAACTATGTGGACCTACAGTTTATTCAGCAGGGTAAGGATCACTCACTGTGTAACTGAGTGGACCTACTGATAATTCAGCAGGGTAAGGATCACTCACTGTGTAACTATGCGGACCTACTGTTTATTCAGCAGGGTAAGGATCACTCACTGTGTAACTGTGCGGACCTACTGTTTATTCAGCAGGGTAAGGATCACTCACTGTGTAACTGAGTGGACCTACTGTTTATTCAGCAGGGTAAGGATCACTCACTGTGTAACTGTATGGACCTACTGTTTATTCAGCAGGGTAAGGATCACTCACTGTGTAACTATGTGGACCTACAGTTTATTCAGCAGGGTAAGGATCACTCACTGTGTAACTGAGTGGACCTACTGATAATTCAGCAGGGTAAGGATCACTCACTGTGTAACTGTATGGACCTACTGTTTATTCAGCAGGGTAAGGATCACTCACTGTGTAACTATGTGGACCTACTGTTTATTCAGCAGGGTAAGGATCACTCACTGTGTAACTGTATGGACCTACTGTTTATTCAGCAGGGTAAGGATCACTCACTGTGTAACTGTGCGGACCTACTGATAATTCAGCAGGGTAAGGATCACTCACTGTGTAATTATGTGGACCTACTGTTTATTCAGCAGGGTAAGGATCACTCACTGTGTAACTGTGCGGACCTACTGTTTATTCAGCAGGGTAAGGATCACTCACTGTGTAACTATGTGGACCTACTGTTTATTCAGCAGGGTAAGGATCACTCACTGTGTAACTGTGTGGACCTACTGTTTCTTCAGCAGGGTAAGGACCACTCACTGTGTAACTATGTGGACCTACTGTTTATTCAGCAGGGTAAGGATCACTCACTGTGTAACTGTGTGGACCTACTGTTTATTCAGCAGGGTAAGGATCACTCACTGTGTAACTGTGTGGACCTACTGTTCATTCAGCAGGGTAAGGATCACTCACTGTGTAACTATGTGGACCTACTGTTTATTCAGCAGGGTAAGGATCACTCACTGTGTAACAGTGCGGACCTACTGTTTATTCAGCAGGGTAAGGATCACTCACTGTGTAACTGAGTGGACCTACTGTTTATTCAGCAGGGTAAGGATCACTCACTGTGTAACTGTATGGACCTACTGTTTATTCAGCAGGGTAAGGATCACTCACTGTGTAACTGAGTGGACCTACTGTTTATTCAGCAGGGTAAGGATCACTCACTGTGTAACTGTATGGACCTACTGTTTATTCAGCAGGGTAAGGATCACTCACTGTGTAACTGTATGGACCTACTGTTTATTCAGCAGGGTAAGGATCACTCACTGTGTAACTATGTGGACCTACAGTTTATTCAGCAGAAAGGATCACTCACTGTGTAACTGAGTGGACCTACTGATAATTCAGCAGGGTAAGGATCACTCACTGTGTAACTATGTGGACCTACTGTTTATTCAGCAGGGTAAGGATCACTCACTGTGTAACTGAGTGGACCTACTGTTTATTCAGCAGGGTAAGGATCACTCACTGTGTAACTGTATGGACCTACTGTTTATTCAGCAGGGTAAGGATCACTCACTGTGTAACTATGTGGACCTACAGTTTATTCAGCAGAAAGGATCACTCACTGTGTAACTATGTGGACCTACTAATAATTCAGCAGGGTAAGGATCACTCACTGTGTAACTGTGTGGACCTACTGTTCATTCAGCAGGGTAAGGATCACTCACTGTGTAACTGAGTGGACCTACTGTTTATTCAGCAGGGTAAGGATCACTCACTGTGTAACTATGTGGACCTACTGTTTATTCAGCAGGGTAAGGATCACTCACTGTGTAAATGTGTGGACCTACTGTTTATTCAGCAGGGTAAGGATCACTCACTGTGTAACTGTGTGGACCTACTGTTTATTCAGCAGGGTAAGGATCACTCACTGTGTAACTGTGTGGACCTACTGTTCATTCAGCAGGGTAAGGATCACTCACTGTGTAACTATGTGGACCTACTGTTTATTCAGCAGGGTAAGGATCACTCACTGTGTAACTGTGCGGACCTACTGTTTATTCAGCAGGGTAAGGACCACTCACTGTGTAACTATGTGGACCTACTGTTTATTCAGCAGGGTAAGGATCACTCACTGTGTAACTATGTGGACCTACTGTTTATTCAGCAGGGTAAGGATCACTCACTGTGTAAATGTGTGGACCTACTGTTTATTCAGCAGGGTAAGGATCACTCACTGTGTAACTGTGTGGACCTACTGTTTATTCAGCAGGGTAAGGATCACTCACTGTGTAACTGTGTGGACCTACTGTTCATTCAGCAGGGTAAGGATCACTCACTGTGTAACTATGTGGACCTACTGTTTATTCAGCAGGGTAAGGATCACTCACTGTGTAACTGTGCGGACCTACTGTTTATTCAGCAGGGTAAGGATCACTCACTGTGTAACTGAGTGGACCTACTGTTTATTCAGCAGGGTAAGGATCACTCACTGTGTAACTGTATGGACCTACTGTTTATTCAGCAGGGTAAGGATCACTCACTGTGTAACTATGTGGACCTACAGTTTATTCAGCAGGGTAAGGATCACTCACTGTGTAACTGAGTGGACCTACTGATAATTCAGCAGGGTAAGGATCACTCACTGTGTAACTATGCGGACCTACTGTTTATTCAGCAGGGTAAGGATCACTCACTGTGTAACTGTATGGAACTACTGTTTATTCAGCAGGGTAAGGATCACTCACTGTGTAACTGTATGGACCTACTGTTTATTCAGCAGGGTAAGGATCACTCACTGTGTAACTGTGTGGACCTACTGTTCATTCAGCAGGGTAAGGATCACTCACTGTGTAACTATGTGGACCTACTGTTTATTCAGCAGGGTAAGGATCACTCACTGTGTAACTGTGCGGACCTACTGTTTATTCAGCAGGGTAAGGATCACTCACTGTGTAACTGAGTGGACCTACTGTTTATTCAGCAGGGTAAGGATCACTCACTGTGTAACTGTATGGACCTACTGTTTATTCAGCAGGGTAAGGATCACTCACTGTGTAACTATGTGGACCTACAGTTTATTCAGCAGGGTAAGGATCACTCACTGTGTAACTGAGTGGACCTACTGATAATTCAGCAGGGTAAGGATCACTCACTGTGTAACTGTATGGACCTACTGTTTATTCAGCAGGGTAAGGATCACTCACTGTGTAACTATGTGGACCTACTGTTTATTCAGCAGGGTAAGGATCACTCACTGTGTAACTGTATGGACCTACTGTTTATTCAGCAGGGTAAGGATCACTCACTGTGTAACTGTGCGGACCTACTGATAATTCAGCAGGGTAAGGATCACTCACTGTGTAACTATGTGGACCTACTGTTTATTCAGCAGGGTAAGGATCACTCACTGTGTAACTGTGCGGACCTACTGTTTATTCAGCAGGGTAAGGATCACTCACTGTGTAACTATGTGGACCTACTGTTTATTCAGCAGGGTAAGGATCACTCACTGTGTAACTGTGTGGACCTACTGTTTCTTCAGCAGGGTAAGGACCACTCACTGTGTAACTATGTGGACCTACTGTTTATTCAGCAGGGTAAGGATCACTCACTGTGTAACTGTGTGGACCTACTGTTTCTTCAGCAGGGTAAGGACCACTCACTGTGTAACTATGTGGACCTACTGTTTATTCAGCAGGGTAAGGATCACTCACTGTGTAACTATGTGGACCTACTGTTTATTCAGCAGGGTAAGGATCACTCACTGTGTTACTGTGTGGACCTACTGTTTATTCAGCAGGGTAAGGATCACTCACTGTGTAACTGTGTGGACCTAGTGTTTATTCAGCAGGGTAATGATCACTCACTGTGTAACTGTATGGAGCCTCAGTTTATTCAGCAGGTGACAGTAGAGTTCGCCACAGTAGATGAGGTAGCAGCTCTGGAAGGCAGTGCTAACCTAGCAGAGAGGGACATACCTGGAGCATCCTGGCACTCTGCCCGTTTGGGTTCTAACCCATTGTGGAAGCAGTGACCCAACTCCAAGGTTAAGGTACGGGCATCGCCTGCAATTCCGACAGGGATGATGCTGAAATTCGAATTCCATAGAAATCGGGGATTTAAAGTCTAATAGATGGCCATGAAACCACTGTCGATTGTTGTAAGAACCCATCTGGTTCACTAATGTCCTTTAGCGGCAGGAAATCTGCCGTCCTTACCCGGTCTGGCCTACACGTGACTCCAGATCCACAGCAATGTGGTTGACTCTTAAATGGCCCAGCAAGCCGCTCAGTTCAAGGGAAATTAGGGCTGGGCAATAAATGCCAGCCCAGCCACAGACTCTCACATCCCATGAAAGAAGTTTTTAAAAATCACAAATCACACACGAAAGGTTTATGTTGAAGATCTTGAACTGACCAGAATTCCAGCGATGGTGAATGTGACGGCGGACGTGAACTGCCAGCATCTGAAACAAGACGAAATGTGGAGACTGTTAGGCTGCTCATTCTGGTCCCACTTGATTCCTGTTTATTCAGCAGGGCAAGGATCACTCACTGTGTAACTGAGTGGACCTACTGATAATTCAGCAGGGTAAGGATCACTCACTGTGTAACTGTGTGGACCTACTGTTTATTCAGCAGGGTGAGGATCATTCACTGTGTACCTATGTGGACCTACTGTTTATTCAGCAGGGTAAGGATCACTCACTGTGTAACTATGTGGACCTACTGTTTATTCAGCAGGGTGAGGATCACTCACTGTAACTGTGTGGACCTACTGTTTATTCAGCAGGGTAAGGATCACTCACTGTGTAACTGTGTGGACCTACTGTTTATTCAGCAGGGTAAGGATCACTCACTGTGTAACTGTGTGGACCTACTGTTTATTCAGCATGGTAAGGATCACTCACTGTGTAACTGTGTGGACCTACTGTTTATTCAGCAGGGTAAGGATCACTCACTGTGTAACTATGTGGGCCTACTGTTTATTCAGCAGGGTAAGGATCACTCACTGTGTAACTGTGTGGACCTACTGTTTATTCAGCAGGGTAAGGATCACTCACTGTGTAACTATGTGGACCTACAGTTTATTCAGCAGGGTAAGGATCACTCACTGTGTAACTGTGTGGACCTACTGTTTATTCAGCAGGGTAAGGATCACTCACTGTGTAACTGTGTGGACCTACTGTTTATTCAGCAGGGCAAGGATCACTCAATGTGTAACTGTGTGGACCTACTGTTTATTCAGCAGGGTAAGGATCACTCACTGTGTAACTGTGTGGACCTACTGTTTATTCAGCAGGGTAAGGATCACTCACTGTGTAACTGAGTGGACCTACTGTTTATTCAGCAGGGTAAGGATCACTCACTGTGTAACTGTGTGGACCTACTGTTTATTCAGCAGGGTAAGGATCACTCACTGTGTAACTATGTGGACCTACTGTTTATTCAGCAGGGTAAGGGTCACTCAATGTGTAACTGTGTGGACCTCCTGTTTATTCAGCAGGGTAAGGATCACTCACTGTGTAACTGTGCGGACCTACTGTTTATTCAGCAGGGTAAGGATCACTCACTGTGTAACTATGTGGACCTACTGTTTATTCAGCCGGGTAAGGATCACTCACTGTGTAACTATGTGGACCTACTGTTTATTCAGCAGGGTAAGGATCACTCACTGTGGAACTGGGTGGACCTACTGTTTATTCAGCAGGGTAACGATCACTCACTGTGTAACTGTGTGGACCTACTGTTTATTCAGCAGGGTAAGGATCACTCACTGTTTAACTGTGTGGACCTACTGTTTATTCAGCAGGGTAAGGATCATTCACTGTGTAACTGTGTCGACCTACAATTTATTCAGCAGGGTAAGGATCACTCGCTGTGTAACTATGTGGACCTACTGTTTATTCAGCAGGGTAAGGATCACTCACTGTGTAACTGTGCGGACCTACTGATAATTCAGCAGGGTAAGGATCACTCACTGTGTAACTGTGCGGACCTACTGTTTATTCAGCAGGGTAAGGATCACTCACTGTGTAACCGAGTGGACCTACTGGGCGGAATTCTCCCCCCCCCACGCCGGGTGGGGGAATCACCGGGGTGCCACGCGAGTCCTGCCACGCCGCACTGACGCCCGCACGCGATTCTCCCACACCCCCCTCAACCCCCCCCACCCAAACCGGCGCGGCGAGAATCACGGCTGGCCCATTGTAAGCGGCCAGGATGGGCCGAGAGGCCTGCCCAATACGATGGGTTCCCGCCGGCAGCCACCAGCTTTGGACGGAAGCTGGGTGGGGGTGAGTGGGGGGCAGCCTTTGGGGGGTGGGGGGTGGGAGGGGGGTACCTGCACCGGGGGGGGGTCTCAAATGGGGTCTGGCCAGCGATCGGTGTCCACCGATCAGCGGGCCGGCCTCTCTGAAGGAAGAACTCCCTTCCTCCACCGCCCCGCAAGATCCATCCGACATCTTCTTGCGGTGCGGCCTCGGGGAGGACGGCAACCGCGCATGCGTGGGTCACGTCATTTATGCGGCGCCGCTTTTACGCGGCGTCAAAGGACTGTCAAAGGCGCAGTGCAGAGGGAGTGCTGCACTGTCAGAGGGTCAGTACAGAGGGAGTGCTGCACTGTCAGAGGGTCAGTACAGAGGGAGTGCTGCACTGTCAATGGGGCAGTACTGAGGGAGCACTGCACTGTCAAAGGGGCAGTGCAGAGCGAGTGCTGCACTGTCAGAGGGTCAGTACAGAGGGAGCACTGCACTGTCAAAGGGGCAGTGCAGAGCGAGTGCTGCACTGTCAAAGGGGCAGTGCAGAGGGAATGCTGCACTGTCAGAGGGTCGGTACAGAGGGAGTGCTGCACTGTCAAAGGGGTAGTACAGAGCTAGTGCTGCATTGTCAAGAGGGCAGTACAGAGGAAATGCTGCACAGTCAGAGGGTCAGTACAGAGGGAGTGCTGCACTGTCAATAGGTCAGTAGAGAGGGGGTGCTGCACTGTCAATGGGGCAGTGCAGAGGGTGTGCTGCACTGTTAAAGGGGCAGTACAGAGGGAGTGCTGCAGTATCACTGGGGCAGTACAGAGAGAGTGCTGCACTGCCAATGGGGCAGTAGGAGGGAGTGCTGCACTGTCAATGGGGCAGTGCAGAGGGAGTTCTGCACTGTCAATGGGGCAGTACAGAGGGAGTGCTGCACTGTCAATGGGGCAGTACAGAGTGAGTGCTGCACTGTCAATGGGGCAGTACAGAGGGAGTGCTGCACTGTCAATGGGGCAGTACAGAGTGAGTGCTGCACTGTCAAAGGGGCAGTACATAGGGAGTGCTGCACTATCACTGGGGCAGTATAGAGGGAGTACTGCACTGTCAGTGGGGCAGTGCAGAGGGAGTTCTACACTGTCAATGGGGCAGTTCAGAGGGAGTGCTGCACTGTCAATGGGGCAGTACAGAGTGGGTGCTGCACTGTCAATGGGGCAGTAAAGAGGGGGTGCTGCACTGTCAATGGGGCAGTACAGAGTGAGTGCTGCACTGTCAAAGGGGCAGTACAGAGGGAGTGCTGCACTATCACTGGGGCAGTACAGAGAGAATTCTGCACTGCCAGTGGGGCAGTATGGAGTGAGTGCTGCACTGTCAATGGGGCAGTACAGAGGGGGTGCTGCACTGTCAATGGGGCAGTACAGAGGGAATGCTGCACTGTCAATGGGGCAGTGCAGAGGGGGTGCTGCACTGTCAATGGGGCAGTACAGAGGGAGTGCTGCACTGCCAATGGGGCAGTACAGAGAGAGTGCTGCACTGTCAATGGGCCAGTACAGAGGGAGTGCTGCACTGTCAATGGGCCAGTACAGAGGGAGTGCTGCACTGTCAATGGGGCAGAGCAGAGGGAGTTCTGCACTGTCAATGGAGCAGTTCAGAGGGAGTGCTGCACTGTCAATGGGGCAGTACAGAGGGGGTGCTGCACTGTCAATGGGGCAGTTCAGAGGGGGTGCTGCACTGCCAATGGGGCAGTACAGAGCGAGTGCTGCACTGTCAGACGGTCAGTACATAGGGAGTGCTGCATTGTCAATGGGGAGAGGGGATGTTGCACTGTCAATGGGGCAGTACAGAGGGGATGTTGCACTGTCAATGGGGCAGTACAGAGGGGATGTTGCACTGTCAGAGTGTCAGTACTGAGGGAGTGCTGCACTGTCACAGTGTCAGTACTGAGGGAGTGCTGCACTGTCAGACGGTCAGTACAGACGGAGTGCTGGACTGTCACTGTGGCAGTACAGAGGGAGCGCTGCACTGTTACTGGGGGAGTACAGAGAGGGTGCTGCACTGTCAATGGCGCAGTTCAGAGGGGGTGCTGCACTGTCAATGGGGCAGTACAGAGGGAGTGCTGCATTGTCAAGAGGGCAGTACAGAGAGAGGGCTGCACTTTCAATGGAGCAGTACAGAGGGAGTGCTGCACTGTCAGAGGGTCAGTACAGTTGGAGTGCTGCATTGTCAATGGGGCAGCACAGAGGGGATGTTGCACTGTCAATGGGGCAGTACAGTGGGAGTGCTGCACTGTCAATGGGGCAGTACAGAGAGGATGTTGCACTGTCAAAGGGGCAGTACAGAGGGAGTGCTGCATTGTCAAGAGGGCACTACAGAGGGAGCGCTGCACTGTTACTGGGGCAGTACAGAGGGGATGCTGCACTGTCAATGGAGCAGTTCAAAGTCAGTGCTGCACTGTCAATGGGGCAGTTCAGAGGGGGTGCTGCACTGTCAATGGGGCACTACAGAGGGAGTACTGCATTGTCAACAGGGCAGTACAGAGGGAGCGCTGCACTGTCAATAGATCAGTAGAGAGGGGGTGCTGCACTGTCAAGGGGGCAGTACAGAGGGAATGCTGCACTGTCACTGGGGCAGTACAGAGTGAGTGCTGCACTGTCAATGTGGCAGTACAGAGCGAGTGCTGCACTGTCAGACGGTCAGTATATAGGGAGTGCTGCATTGTCAATGGGGAGAGGGGATGTTGCACTGTCAATGGGGCAGTACAGAGGGGATGTTGCACTGTCAATGGGGCAGTACAGAGGGGATGTTGCACTGTCAATGGGGCAGTACAGAGGGGATGTTGCACTGTCAGAGTGTCAGTACTGAGGGAGTGCTTCACTGTCACAGTGTCAGTACTGAGGGAGTGCTGCACTGTCAGAGGGTCAGTACAAACGGAGTGCTGGACTGTCAATGGGGCAGTACAGAGGGAACGCTGCACTGTTACTGGGGGAGTACAGAGAGGGTGCTGCACTGTCAATGGCGCATGTACAGAGGGGGTGCTGCACTGTCAATGGGGCAGTACAGAGGGAGTGCTGCACTGTCAGAGGGACAGTACAGTTGGAGTGCTGCATTGTCAATGGGGCAGCACAGAGGGGATGTTGCACTGTCAATGGGGCAGTACAGAGGGGATGTTGCACTGTCAATGGGGCAGTACAGAGGGGATGTTGCACTGTCAGAGTGTCAGTACTGAGGGAGTGCTTCACTGTCACAGTGTCAGTACTGAGGGAGTGCTGCACTGTCAGAGGGTCAGTACAAACGGAGTGCTGGACTGTCAATGGGGCAGTACAGAGGGGGCGCTGCACTGTTACTGGGGGAGTACAGAGAGGGTGCTGCACTGTCAATGGCGCAGTTCAGAGAGGGTGCTGCACTGTCAATGGGGCAGTACAGAGGGAGTGCTGCATTGTCAAGAGGGCAGTACAGAGAGAGGGCTGCACTTTCAATGGAGCAGTACAGAGGGAGTGCTGCACTGTCAGAGGGACAGTACAGTTGGAGTGCTGCATTGTCAATGGGGCAGCACAGAGGGGATGTTGCACTGCCAATGGGGCAGTACAGTGCGAGTGCTGCACTGTCAGACGGTCAGTACAGTTGGAGTGCTGCATTGTCAATGGGGAGAGGGGATGTTGCACTGTCAATGGGGCAGTACAGAGGGGATGTTGCACTGTCAATGGGGCAGTACAGAGGGGATGTTGCACTGTCAGAGTGTCAGTACTGAGGGAGTGCTGCACTGTGAGAGGGTCAGTACAGAGGGAGTGCTGCATTGTCAATGGGGCAGTACAGAGGGAGTGCTGCACTGTCAAAGGGGCAGTACAGAGGGAGCGCTGCACTGTCAATAGATCAGTAGAGAGGGGGTGCTGCACTGTCAAGGGGGCAGTACAGAGGGAGCGCTGCACTGTTACTGGGGGAGTACAGAGAGGGTGCTGCACTGTCAATGGCGCAGTTCAGAGGGGGTGCTGCACTGTCAATGGGGCAGTACAGAGGGAGTGCTGCATTGTCAAGAGGGTCAGTACAGTTGGAGTGCTGCATTGTCAATGGGGAGAGGGGATGTTGCACTGTCAATGGGGCAGTACAGAGGGGATGTTGCACTGTCAATGGGGCAGTACAGAGGGGATGTTGCACTGTCAGAGTGTCAGTACTGAGGGAGTGCTGCACTGTGAGAGGGTCAGTACAGAGGGAGTGCTGCACTGTCAGAGGGTCAGTACAGAGGGAGTGTTGCATTGTCAAGAGGGCACTACAGAGGGAGCGCCGCACTGTTACTGGGGCAGTACAGAGGGGGTGCTGCACTGTCAAAGGGGCAGTACAGAGGGAGTGTTGCATTGTCAAGAGGGCACTACAGAGGGAGCGCCGCACTGTTACTGGGGCAGTACAGAGGGGGTGCTGCACTGTCAATGGAGCAGTTCAAAGGCAGTGCTGCACTGTCAATGGGGCAGTTCAGAGGGGGTGCTGCACTGTCAATGGGGCAGTACAGAGGGAGTACTGCATTGTCAACAGGGCAGTACAGAGGGAGTGCTGCACTGTCAATAGATCAGTAGAGAGGGGGTGCTGCACTGTCAAGGGGGCAGTACAGAGGGAATGCTGCACTGTCACTGGGGCAGTACAGAGTGAGTGCTGCACTGTCAATAGATCAGTAGAGAGGGGCTGCTGCACTGTCAATGGGGCAGTTCAGAGGGAGTGCTGCACTGTTACTGGGGCAGTACAGAGAGGGTGCTGCACTGTCCATGGAGCAGTTTAGAGGGGGTGCTGCACTGTCAATAGATCAGTAGAGAGGGCGTGCTGCACTGTCAAGGGGGCAGTACAGAGGGAATGCTGCACTGTTACTGGGGCAGTACAGAGAGGGTGCTGCACTGTCAATGGAGCAGTTCAGAGGGAGTGGTGCACTGTCAATGGGGCAGTTTAGAGGGGGTGCTGCACTGTCAATGGGGCAGTTTAGAGGGGGTGCTGCACTGCCACTGGGGCAGTGCAGGGGGGTGCTGCACTGTCAATGGAGCAGTTCAGAGGGGGTGCTGCACTGTCAATGGAGCAGTTCAGAGGGGGTGCTGCACTGCCACTGGGGCAGTACAGAGTGAGTGCTGCACTGTCAATAGATCAGTACAGAAAGGGTGCTGCACTGTCAATGGAGCAGTTCAGAGGGGGTGCTGTACTGTCAATGGGGCAGTTTAGAGGGGGTGCTGCACTGCCAATGGGGCAGTTTAGAGGGGGTGCTGCACTGCCACTGGGGCAGTGCAGGGGGGTGCTGCACTGTCAATGGAGCAGTTCAGAGGGGGTGCTGCACTGTCAATGGGGCAGTTTAGAGGGGGTGCTGCACTGTCAATGGGGCAGTTTAGAGGGGGTGCTGCACTGCCACTGGGGCAGTGCAGGGGGGTGCTGCACTGTCAATGGAGCAGTTCAGAGGGGGTGCTGCACTGTCAATGGAGCAGTTCAGAGGGGGTGCTGCACTGCCACTGGGGCAGTACAGAGTGAGTGCTGCACTGTCAATAGATCAGTACAGAAAGGGTGCTGCACTGTCAATGGAGCAGTTCAGAGGGGGTGCTGTACTGTCAATGGGGCAGTTTAGAGGGGGTGCTGCACTGCCAATGGGGCACTTTAGAGGGGGTGCTGCACTGCCAATGGGGCACTTTAGAGGGGGTGCTGCACTGTCAATGGGGCACTTTAGAGGGGGTGCTGCACTGCCAATGGGACACTTCAGAGGGGGTGCTGTGGTGTTGGATGAGGTGTTGTTAATAATGTAAAGCAATCCATTTTTTTCTGTGGAATTTACAATCTGAGTTTTGTGAAATTTTATTTCATTACCTGAGACCGTACGGCTCATGAAGAGCAAACTTGAATTCATTTCCCAACATCTGACTGATCTGCAGGAGGAAATTAAAAATATTAATTTGGATGCATTATCTACAGCACGATTGACTCTCAACTGTGTCACAGAAGTGGCCAAATTAGCTTAATTGTATCAAACCACTGCCCCTGCCGAGGTTTAAGAAGATGGTTTAATATCACTTCTCAGGATGGATGATAATTGCCAGTCTTGTTAATAATGCCCACATCCTGAGATCAATAATAAAAATGTAATCCTGTGTGGGATGTTCTTCAAAACATTCAACTAAACACACACCCAAATACATGAACAGACAGACACGCACAAACACATACATTCACACCCATGCACTTACATACACACATGAACACACACTCAAAGATACATTACATGCACACTTACAAACACGTGCATACAAACACATACATATATACACACACTTACACACAGAAACATGCACATGTTTAAATACACCTAGAGACACAAGCACATGTGCATACAAACACCCATATGCATACATATACACACACGTGTACAAACACACATATTTAACCACACTTAGAGACACAACCACACATGCATACAAACACACACATGTATACACCCATTTACACATAAACGCAAGCATTACACTCATGCACTTACACACGCTCTCAATCGCACATGAACACGCTCAAAAACACGTGCACACAAACACACATGCACGCAATTACAGTCACGCCGGTTCATGCACACTTACAAACATGTGACTGTGCACTCACATTAATGCACAGGTACAGACTTGCAAGCTCACAACGGCACACACATACTGTACTCGCACACACACACGTACACACACAGGCACACACATACTGTACTCGCACACACACACACGTACACACACAGGCACACACATACTGTACTCGCACACACACGTACACACACAGGCACACACATACTGTACTCGCACACACACACGTACACACACAGGCACACACATACTGTACTCGCACACACACACGTACACACACAGGCACACACATACTGTACTTGCACACACACGTACACACACACACAGGCACACACATACTGTACTCGCACACACACACGTACACACACAGGCACACACATACTGTACTCGCACACACACGTACACACACACAGGCACACACATACTGTACTCGCACACACACACGTACACACACAGGCACACACATACTGTACTCGCACATACACACATACACACAGAGAGACACACACATACTGTACTCGCGCACACACACGTACACACACAGGCACACACATACTGTACTCGCACACACACACGTACACACACAGGCACACACATACTGTACTCGCACACACACACGTACACACACAGGCACACACATACTGTACTCGCACACACACACGTACACACACAGGCACACACATACTGTACTCGCACACACACACGTACACACACAGGCACACACATACTGCACTCGCACACACATACACACACAGGCACACACATACTGCACTCGCACACACACACACACACACAGGCACACACATACTGCACTCGCACACACACACAGACACACACATACTGTACTCGCACACACAGACACATACACACTGAGAGACACACACATACTGCACTCGCACACACACACATACACACACAAGCACACACATACTGTACTCGCACACACACACAGGCACACACATACTGCACTCGCACACACACACATACACACACAAGCACACACATACTGCACTCGCACACACACACAGGCACACACATACTGCACTCACACACACACACGTACACACACAGGCACACACATACTGCACTCGCACACACACACATACACACACAGGCACACACATACTGCACTCGCACACACACACGTACACACACAGGCACACACATACTGTACTCGCACACACACATGTACACACACAGGCACACACATACTGCACTCGCACAAACCCACACGCACACACACATGCCCACACATGCACACTTGCAGAAACCCGCCAAACCCACGCAAGCCAAAAGCCGGCTGCTGAAACCACGGCAAATAAAATAAAGAAGGCTAACAGTTAATGTTACTGATGTAGCTCTGGGCTAGACCAGGCTGTGCACCCAGCTCATTGCAATCTCAGGCGCTGTTCAATCTTTTCTCTCTTTCCAAAGAACTTTTTTCAATGTGAAATGTTCTACTCGATGAAAAAAAAATCCATTATAATCCCAGAGAGTGGAACACTCTCCTCTCTGGCGACCCAATTATCAAGGTGAATCGAACTGGACCAAGATGTAGAATGATTAGATGCAATGTGAAAATACCCTTACTTTCCAGCTCAAAACTGAGCCTTGCGTAGCTGAGAGAGTTTGTCCAGCGTCAACCCTCCTCACAGTCGCCCAGTGTCCCAGCTATCCCCTATTTACATGTGTTCAAATATCCATCATCCTTCACATGCAATTGATCCCAACAAGCCTGAACAATGTAATTGACATCAACAAACCGGAACAATGTGATTAACAAGACACTGACCGGTCCGGGCGACAGAACAAAAATTCAGGAGAGAAGTTGGGAAACATTTCTTCAGGCAAAGGCTGGTGGAAGTGCGGAACCAGCTCCCGCAAAAGGAAATAGATGTTAACTCAATTCATTTTCAATCTGAGATCAGTAGAGTTTTGCCAGGCAAGAGCATAAAGAGATACGGAGCCAAGGGGGATGGGCGGAGTCAGGGTGCCACAATTTCATTGGATGCTGGAATAGGCTCAGGGAACAATGGGTGAAGGGTCGACCCATGTTTCTGACTCAGAATGAGGAGCCGGGACAGAGTGGATGGGGGAAAGGCTGTCCCCCTCCCCCACCGGTGGAAGGATCGAGAACGAGAGGGACTCCACAGATTGAAGGTAATTGGAAAAAGAGGCGACGAGGACACGAGGAGAACCTTTTTCACCCAGCGAGCGGTTAGGATCTGGGATGAGAGCCAGGGTCAATTGGGGCTTCCCAGAGGGAATTGGATTAATATCTGTAAAGGAAGAAAGTGCAGGGTTACGGGGAGAAGGCGGGGGAGACGTGGCACAAGGCAAAATGCTTATCCGGCGAGCCGGTGGGGACACGATGGGCAGAGTGGCCTCTTTTTCTGGGGTGACAATTCTGCTATTCTGTGAGGAGCACTGGTGCGACGTTCTACAATTCCTCACACCATCTCTGAGGCTGCAGCTTATCTGAGGAGATGCCAGTCTAGAGCGGACAGAGGTGGTTGCGGAACTGGGATTGACCAAACTCATATTGCACGGGTCCCTTACAGAGAGGGAGCATAATACAATCCCAGTCTGGAACCCAACAATGGCTAGGATACTAGGGTACTAGGATATTTTAATTTATTTTAAGACTGTGCGGAAAGAATGATTCACTCCAGGCGTGAGTGCATGAAAATAAGGGATTTGGTATTTCCAAAACAAAACTTTATTATGAATACAATATTATTAATTTCACATTCAAAAAAGTGCAGCTTACAATTACCCCTTAACATTACTATACAATTTCCATAAAACAACAAGAAAATAAACATACAGCTGTCAATTCAGCTTTGAAATCAGCAGGGCATAGAATAATACTTCCTTTACAGAACAGATGTGGTCCCAGGTTAGAACCCCTGGAAATTCTGGCTAGATATCTACAAAAAGCTGCTTCACCTGGATTGGTGTCTGCTCCTTCCTTGCCCTCAGACAAGACTGCTCTGCTTTAAATATTATTACTCCTTTTGTAACTATCCTACTGTGAGAGAAAATTGCTTTGAATTGTGGTCAAAACATGGACTGCCACGTCAGACTGCAACTCTTTTCCCAAAAGCTTTTTCAAAATGTCTCTCTGAATCCCTTAGCTCCACCCAGCAATGACATAATCTGCCCAAGCTGAAAGAAAGAAACCAAATGAACTCTCCAGGGCCTTCCCCAGTCAAACCACAGTGCATTCGCCCAGACTGAAAAACACATCCCTCTGGCCAATTTCACCTGCCTCCCAAAAGCTCCCTGCAAAAACAAGATTATTTTTTTTAAAAACATGATCACTTCGGTCAAACACACTATCACTTTGGGCTTTCAACCCATAAATTTCCCAACTCTTAGATTCCAATATTCCTAAAATCCCCCATTCGTCACGAGAGGAAGAGTCAGGTACAACCAGTCGAACCCGAGTTGGCAGAGGACGAAAGACTGGTGGCTCACCGTCAAAAACTACTATTATTTTTTTGTCCCCCAGGAGGTCAACTTTACCTTCGAGCGGTGAACTTCCCCCTCGTCGTCTTCCCCGCCGACTCCAAGGATTTTCCTGCTCTTCAGTCGGCTCACCAGGTCAGTCTGGCTGTGTTTCTTCAGCAGGGAATTGTGCGATTTGACAGCCATCATGGTCCTCCACAACCTGACTCTCCTAACTCCCAGAAAACCGTCGTCCTGTCACAACGCAGTCCTGAAACAAAAAGGCAAAGAGGGAGCTCGCCGCTTTCATTCTGAGGTGCAGCTGAAATGGAGAGTGGATTTATTATTGAACATCAAATTAGTCTATTATTTATAATACTTAGGCACTAAAACCACTTCAGGCTTTCAGCTACCAACCCCTGAAGTAATGTATTTGCCTTAAAGTGTGATTAAAATCACTGTAGCTTTGTAAGCAACTCATTGTTATTGACTTGCATTTACGTAGCGTCTTTCTCGACCCCGGGACTTGGCAGCGAGATGAAGTGTTTCTGAAATATAAACAGGAAGTGCTGAAAATACTCAGCAGGTCGGCGGAGATTGAAACACAGCTGTGCTTCAGATCCATCAGCTTATCATCAGAATTGCCAGTCCTGCCAGAAAGTCACAGATCTTAAACATTCGCCGTTTCCCGCGTCCCCCTCTCCCCTCAACCCCCAAATGCCCCCTGATCTGTTCAGCATTTTGAGGTGTAGTCGCCGTTTCGGTGTCAGAAAAGCGGCAACTGATTTGCAAACAGCAGGATCCCACAAAGGGCTCTGTGATGGTCGACAGTGATGTCAGTTTGGGTAGGGGGGCGGGAGGGGGGGGGCGATCAGTATTGGTCAGGTCACCGGGTAGCCGATGAGTAGCCCCAGGAGGGCAGATGAGACACGGTTCAAAAGATGTGGGACAAGATTCCACGTTTCCCGACGGCAATTTCGTAATCGGCGTTCGGGCGGAGAATCCCTTTTCTCGAAGGAAACGGGGGCGGTGCCTGTTTTACGCAGGTTGCGTATGCTCCCCCCGCCCCGAAACGACATCATGGTGGTGCGCGGCGCACGCCGTTGGGACAGCCTCAGTTCACAACGGCGCTGTGGGCGTGTGGTCCCAGGCGTGCGGGAGCGCGGCGTGACGGCTGCGGACTGTGTCCAGTGCCGCCAAAGTCGGGCGGGAGCCGTGCTGCTGGCTGGGTGGTGGGGGGTCTTCGGCGGGGGCCGGGGGTACTGGTGGGGGGTGGCGAGGGGATGCCTAGGGGGTGCACGGCCGGTGCCTTTTTGTACCGCTGCAGGTCGTCACCGTGCGTATCCACGGCCACGGACCCAGCAATTCTCCGGCTATTTCGCAAGGACGGGTGTTTTCCGTGGCGCGGCTGTTAGCAGCATCGGTGAGGGGGCGCCGCCGTCTTTTTCCACGTTGAACAGCACGGATCCTCCGCGCTTAGCCTCAGAATTGGGGAATCTCGCCCATCATTTCCGACAGTTCAGCGCTCCCTCGGTGCTGCAGTCAGTCTGGATTCTGTGATCGAGGCTGCTCAAATAGAATTGGTGAACACCCAGCCTTTTTCAGAAGGCAACAGTGAAAAAGAACACACAGGAGGAGAAATCATCTTGGCTCCAAGTCAGCAAAGCGCCTTTGAAAGCCAGCAACATGAAGGTCCTAGGAGACATAATTTAAGCCAGGGAGTTCATACTAAAAATTGCGGTCCCTTCTTGCTTCACATCTGAAAAATGAGAGGGCGGATTTTTGAATTGGAAACACAGATGACTCAAATCGATCTCACATTGAATTCCAGAATAAAGACACTGAGGAGCTCAGATTAACTCCATGGGACCCGGCAATACCTGCTGGCTTCAGCCTCACAAACGCCGCCATCAATAATCGTTTGTGGGTTTTATTTCCATTCGTGAATTTGTTTCTAAATGTCATGACTCCGGAGTGATAAGAGAGAAAGAAAATCCACAGCTCTGTGCGCTTAATCACGCCTTGGGGAACGTCGGTTAAGTGGCAGAATCAGTCACACTGCACAGCTGCGGGGGTGGGGGAGTGGGGGGTGGGAGGGGGGGGAAGGGTGGGGGTGACACACGTCCAAATCAAATTGCAGCTTTTTGCTAAACTCCCGAATGTTCTCACTTTGCCTTCCCCAATTTACGGCCTGTGTCTCCCTCTTTTTGCCACAGGCATCATTCCACATAACTTGTTTCAAAACTACTTAATTCGCCCACACCCATTATCAACAATCTGGGGGTGGGCAGCACGGTGGCGCAGTGGTTAGCACTGCTGCTTCACGGCGCCGAGGTCCCAGGTTCGATCCTGGTCCCAGGTCACTGTCCGTGTGGAGTTTTCACATCCTCCCCGTCTCTGCGTGGGTTTCACCCCCACAACCCAAAGATGTGCAGGGTAGGTGGATTGGCCACGCTAAATTGCCCCTTAATTGGAAAAAAAAGAATTGGGTCCCCGAAATTTATTTTAAAAAACAAAAACAAACAACATCCTAGGGGTTCCCATTGACCTGAAACTGAACTGGACCAACCACTGTGGCTACCAGAGTAGGTCAGAGTCTGGGAATCCTGTGAGTAATTCACCTCCTCAATCCCTGTTCATCACCTACAAGCGACAAGTCAGGAGTGTGATGGAATACTCTCCACTTGTCTGGGTGAGTGCAGCTCCAATAACATTCAACACCATCCAGGACAAAGCAATCGATTGCTTCCCCTTCCATAAGCATTCAATCCCTCCACCATCCCTTCACAGCGCCAGTGTCCCAGGTTCGATTCCCCGTTGGGTCACTGTCTGTGCGGAGCCTGCACGTTCCCCCCCTGTGTCTGCGTGGGTTTCCTCCGGGTGCTCCGGTTTCCTCCCACAGTCCAAAGACGTGCAGGTTAGGTGGATTGGCCGTGCTAAATTGCCCTCAGTGTCCAAAAAACGATTAGGAGGGGTTATTAGGATAGGGTGGAAGTGAGGGCTTAAGTGGGTTGGTGCAGACTCGATGGGTCGAATGGCCTCCTTCTGCACTCTATGTTCTATGTATCTATGTATGTATTGATGCACAGTGGCAGCCCCAAGGTGCACTGCACAAACTCCCCAAGGCTCCTTCGACAGCACCTTCCAAACCCACGACCACCGCCATCTACAAGGACAAGGGCAGCAGACACATGGAAACACCACCACCTGGAGGTCCCACCCCAAGTCACTCACCACCCTGACTTGGAAATATATCATCGTTCCTTCACTGTCAGTGGGTCAAATTCCTGGAATTCCCTCCCTCACAGCAGAGTGGATGTACCTACACCTCAGACTGCAGTGGTTCAAGATGATAGCTCAACACCGCCTTCTCAAGGGCAACTAGGGATTGGCGGTAAACGCAATGCCCACATCCTGTAAATGTATGAAAAAAATGAATGGTATGAAACTCTCTTTTCCCTGAAGGCTCACCGAGCCAGCCCAGATGGGCGGGATTCTCCGATATCGGCGCGATGTCCGCTGACCGGCGCCAAAAACAGCACGAATCAGTCCGGCATCGCGCCGCCCCAAAGGTGCGGAGGTCTCTGCATCTTGAGGGGCCGAGCCCTCACCTTGAGGGGCTAGGCCCGCACCGGACTGATTTCCGCCCCGCCAGCTGGCGGGAAAGGCCTTTTGGTGCCCTGCCAGCTGGCGCGGAAATGACTTTGCCGTGCGGCGCATGCAGCGTCAGCGGCCGCTCACGGCATCCCCGCGCATGCGCAGTGGAGGGGGTCTCTTCCGCCTCCGCCATGGTGGAGACCATGGCGAAGGCGGAAGGAAAAGAGTTCCCCCACGGCACAGGCCCGCCCAGGGATCGGTGGGCCCCGATCACGGGCCAGGCCACCGTGGGGGCACCCCCCCGGGGCCAGATCGCCCCGCGCCCCCCCCAGGACCCCGGAGCCCGCCCGCGCCGCTGTGTCCCGCCGTCCCAAAGGTGGTTCAATCCACGCCGGCTGGCGTGGGTTGACAGCGGCGGGACTTCGGCCCATCGCGGACCGGAGAATCGGCGGGGGATTCCCGCCGACCGGCGCGATTCCCGCCCCCGCCAGTGGCGGAGAATTTGCGACACGGCGGGGGCGGGATACACGCCGGTCCCCGGCAATTCTCCGACCCGGTGGGGGGTCGGGGAATCACGCCCCCTGTTTCTTGTCACACATTAGCCCATTCATACTTCATCATTTAAGGGTAAGATTAAGGGTAAGATCCTGGCAGGGATAGAGGATTGGCTGACTGACAGAAGGCAGAGAGTGAGGATAAAGGAGTCTTTTTCAGGATGGCAGCCGGTGACTAGTGGTGTGCCTCAGGGGTCGGTGCTGGGACCACAACTTTTCACAATGTACATTAATGATCTGGAAGAAGGTACTGAAGGCTCTGTTGCTAAGTTTGCAGATAATACAAAGATCTGTAGAGGGACAGGTAGTTTTGAGGAAGCAGGGGGGACTGCAGAAGGACTTGGACAGGCTAGGAGAGCGGGCAATGAAGTGGCAGATGGAATACAATGTGGAATAGTATGAGGTTATGCACTTTGGAAGGAGAAATGGAGGCTTAGACTACTGTCTAAATGGGGAAATGCTTCGGAAAGCAGAAGCACAAAGGGACCTGGGAGTCCTTGTTCGTGATTCTCTTAAGGTTAACATGCAGGTTCAGTCGGCAGTTAGGAAGGCAAATGCAATGTTAGCATTCATGTTGGAAGGGCGAGAATACAAGAGCGGGGATGTACTTCTGAGCTCAGACCCCATTTGGAGTAATGTGAGCAGTTTTGGGCCCCGTATCTAAGGAAGGATGTGCTGGCCTTGGAAAGGGTCCAGAGGAGGTTCACAAGAATGATCCCTGGAATGAAGAGCTTGTCGTATAAGGAACGGTTGAGGACTCTGGGTCTGTACTCGTTTAGAAGGATGAGGGGGGCTCTTATTGAAACTTACAGGATACTGCGAGGCCTGGATAGAGTGGACGTGGAGAGGATGTTTCCACTTGTCGGAAAAACTAGAAGCAGAGGACACCATCTCAGACTAAAGGGACGATCCTTTAAAACACAGATGAGCCCCGGTGGCAAGTGTGATTACAAATAGGCAACGATCTGACCACTTCCGACTATATAGGGGCACAAGACAGGGATGTCCCCTGTCCCCGTTACTGTTTGCGTTGGCAATTGAGCCACTGGCCATAGCGCTGAGGGGCTCTAGGAAGTGGAGGGGGGTACTTAGAGGAGGAGAAGAGCATCGGGTGTCATTATACGCGGATGATTTGTTGTTGTATGTCGCGGACCCAGTGGAGGGGATGCCTGAGATAATGCAGACACTCAGGGAGTTTGGAGAATTTTCAGGATATAAACTGAATATGGGGAAGAGTGAACTGTTTGTGATGCACCCCGGGGAACAGGGCAGGGGAATGAATAGACGATTTAACGTTGAGGAGGGTAACAAGGGATTTCCAGTATTTAGGGATCCAGGTGGCCAGGAACTGGGGAACCTTGCATAAGCTTAACTTGGCACGACTGGTAGAGCAGATGGAAGAGGACTTTAGGAGGTGGGACATGGCGCCCCTGTCATTGGCGGGCAGGGTGCAGGCGGTTAAAATGGTGGTCCTTCCGAGGTTTCTTTTTGTGTTCCAGTGCCTCCCTGTACTGATTACAAAGGCCTTTTTTAAGAAGGTGGACAAGAGTATTATGAGCTTTGTGTGGGCTGGAAAAACCCCAAGAGTAAAGAGGGGGTTCCTGCAGCGCAGTAGGGACAGAGGGGGACTGGCACTGCCGAGTCTAAGTGATTATTATTTGGCCGCCAACGTGTCAATGATATGTAAGTGGATGAGGGAAGGGGAAGGAGCAGCGTGGAAAAGACTGGAGATGGCGTCCTGTAGGGGAACTAGTCTAAAAGCACTGGCGACGGCGCCGTTACCGTTCTCCCCGAAAAAATACACCACAAACCCAGTGGTGGTGGCAACTCTGAAAATTTGGGGGCAGTGGAGACGACATAAGGGAGCGACGGGTGCCTCAGTGTGGTCCCCGATAAGGAAAAACCATAGGTTCGTCCCGGGAAGGATAGATGGGGGATTTAAATCTTGGCAGCGAGCAGGAATTGCGAAATTGAAGGACTTGTTCTTAGACGGGACGTTCGCGAGTCTGGGAGCACTGACAGAAAAATATGGGTTGCCACCTGGGAATGCATTTCGCTATATGCAAGTGAGGGCATTTGTGAGGCAACAGGTGAGGGAATTTCTGCAGCTCCCGGTGCAAGAGATCCAGGACAGAGTGATTTCGGGGGCATGGGTGGCTGATGATAGGGTGTCAGATATATATATAGGGAAATGAGAGACGAGGGGGAGACGATGGTAGAGGAGCTGAATGGTAAATGGGAGGAGGAGCTGGGGGAAGTGATTGAGGAGGGGCTGTGGGCAGATGCCCTTAGTAGGGTAAAGTCTTCGTCCTCGTGTGCCAGGCTCAGCCTGATACAATTCAAGGTTCTGCACAGGGCGCATATGACTGGAGCAAGGCTGAGTAGATTTTTTGGAGTGGAGGATAGGTGCGGGAGATGCGCGGGAAGCCCGGCGAACCACACCCACATGTTTTGGTCCTGTCCGGTATTGCATGGGTTCTGGGTGGGTGTGGCAAAAGTGATTTCAAAGGTGGTGGGGGTCCGGGTCGAACCAGGCTGGGGTTGGCTATATTTGGGGTTGCAGATGAGCCGGGAGTGCAGCAGGCGAGGGAGGCCGATGTTTTGGCCTTTGCGTCCCTAGTAGCCTGGCGAAGGATTCTACTTATGTGGAAAGGAGCTAAGCCCCCGGGTGTGGAGGCCTGGATCAATGACATGGCACGGTTCATAAAATTGGAGCGGATAAAGTACGCACTAAAAGGTTCGGCTCAAGGGTTCACCAGGCGGTGGCAACCGTTCCTCAACTATCTCGCAGAGCGATAAGGGAAAATAGGAAAGGTAGCAGCAGCAACCCAGGGGGGAGGGGGGTGGGGGGAGGGCTCATTTGGGTCCTCAGGGGTTTTATGTGTGTGTTTATATATTAGTTATTTATATTAGATGTTACGAAGTTACTATTTTAGTTACTATTTCTGTTGTTTCTTATTTTGTTGTTGGCAGTTGTCGTTAGTTAGCATATTATTTATTTTTAAAACGATCAATGTATATATTATTACAAAGTTGTAAAATGGGAAATTATTGCTTGATCAAAAAACTTTAATAAAATATATTTATTAAAAAAAACAGAGATGAGGAGGAATTTCTTCGGCCAGAGGGTGGTGAATCTGTGGAACTCTTTGCCGCAGAAGGCTGTGGAGGCCAAATCACTGAGTGTCTTTAAGACAGAGATAGATAGGTTCTTGATTAATAAGGGGATCAGGGATTATGGGGAGACGGCAGGAGAATGGGGATGAGAAAATATCAGCCATGATTGAATGGAGGAGCAGACTCGATGGGCCGAGTGGCCTATTTCTGCTCCTATGTCTTATGGTCTGATCATAGGTTTGTGACCAATTGAGAAGCATAAAATCGGGCGGGGTGAGGAGTCAGAGATCCCAGTGTGGGGAGAGGCCCAGGCTAGTGCTCTGGAAGCCTGGGTTTGAATCCCACCAAGGCAGCTAGTGGAATCTTTGTTCAATTAAGAAATCTGGAATAGAAAGTTAGACAACAATCACCGGTTGTTGTAAAACCCCCGACTGAGGGAGGGAAATCTGCCGTCCTTACCCGGTCTGGCCTACCTGGGACTGGAGACCCACAGTAATGGCCTAGCAAGCTCAGGAGCAACTAGGGATGGGCAACAAATGCTTGCCTTTGCCAGCGATGTCTTCCATGAAAGGTAAAGGGGGAAAAAAAGTAGGAATGTTAGGCTGATGCTTTTGACCTTCAGGTGCCTTGTTGGGGTAAGGCAGAAGGAGCTTCATGGGGGAAGGGTGTAGTTTATTTTTCATGTTGCGGAGAATTGTCTGGTGTTGAACCAGGGGAGGGGAGGGTTTAATCATTGGGGTGTTGTCCAATTATAGGGATCTGTCCAATCTTCAGAGGGACTGGGAAGTGCCCATTCTTTATGCGTGGCCCCACTTCATTGTGGCGCCAACTATTTGACCATGGTGTGCTTCACAGAACATTCCAGTTTTGTCATCGCCTGACGCCCAATCACTATTTCCAGCAAAGGTCACCTGATAATGATCAGAAGTGGACCCCCCCCCCCCCACCCCAGCTTCCCCTCCCCCATCCACCCTACTGTGCCCAGACTCCATCTCCTCAGGGTACTGAGGCAAGCTGTAGCACCCAGCAGCTACCTGCACCAAGAATCAAACCTACGACATTCCTTGTCCCGGCTTGGCACCACGCTGGACGGTGAGAAACATTTTTGCATTTACCTAGCGCCTTTTAACAACCCAGGCTACCCCACAGTGCTTTACTGATGCAATTTGAATTGCAGTCACCGTTGTGATGTGGGAAACCCGGCCGCCGACTTGCGCACAGCAAGATCCCACAAGAGAGCAAAGTGATAAAGACCAGATTCAAAATAGTGCCAGGGGTATTTATTGTGCGCCCGCCTGTGAGGGGTCCCGGTTGACCACTTCATCCGAAAGACGGCACCCCCGACAGTGCGGCACTCCTGCAGTGCTCCATCAGAATGTCAAAGGGCTGATTTTTCAGACATAGAACATACAGTGCAGAAGGAGGCCATTCGGCCCATCGAGTCTGCACCGACCCACTTCAGCACTCACCTCCCCCCTATCCCCGTAACCCCACCTAATTGTTTGGGTCACTAAGGGCAATTTAGCATGGCCAATCCACCTAACCTGCACATCTTTGGACTGTGGGAGGAACCCGGAGCACCCGGAGGAAACCCACGCAGACACGGGGAGAACGTGCAGACTCCACACAGACTGTGACCCAGCGGGGAATCGAACTGGGACCCTGGCGCTGTGAAGCCACCGTGCTAATCACTTGTGCTACCATGCTGCACTGGGTATGTGCACACGACTTATATCGAGGGCACGAGTGAGGCACGGCGCCCTGCATTATTCAGTGGCGCCGAGTTTACTAAAACGCCACCAATCCCCTATCACCTACTTTCTGCTGGCTCACCGGGAGGAGTTGCCAAAGCTTGCGATAAAGTGGGAAGCTTTTATTTCAAATCGACAACAAAAACAGGAAAGAAATTAAAAAGGTTCTCCCACTGGGAGCTCTGCTGGCACTCGCCAGGGATAACAATTAACGTAAATAATTCAGGAGAATATCGAAACATTCTGTCCGTACCTTTTTACTTGTGGTCAGGGTTCATGCTAAAGTTCCAAGATTTAAGGTGCTGCAATTTCTCCTTTGCTCTGTTTCCAATGGCTGGTCTTGCTGTGGGTGTTATGTGTGTTCGAGGCAGAGAGATAGCACGAGAGACAGGCAGAGACACAGCCTTACCTTAATGTGTGGAATAGAGGTGCAGTTCAAGATGCAGTTGAGTGCACACGTCTCTTTGCCGAAGTTAATCTTATTAAAGGTTCTTGACGCGCATGCTCCATCTTTCTCTGTGGCGCCTGGTTCCCATGTTCACAAAGGGACAATGTATATGGCATTGGGTTCGAATCATGCTGTCCGGCAGGTCAAGCTTTCGCTGCAATAAATAAATGAGACAAAGTCTAGTCTGTGCTCGTTAAACTGACATTGGGTCCTAGTTGATGAAATTCTTATCTGTCGGTTCAAATCTTTCCACCATTTTGTCCTCTCTATTTCTGCCACCTCTTCTAGCCCTCTAACCCTCCGAGATCTCTGTGCTCACCCAAATCTGGCTCTTAGCGCATTCCCCAAATTCCATCGGCCCACCACTGCCGACCACGGCCCTAAGCCCTGGAATTCCCTCCCGAAAACTCTCCCCGTCTCTCTCTCTCCTTCTTGAAGAAGGTCCTTCAAACCTGCCCCGTTGACCGACAATTCGGTCACCTGACCTCACGTCTTGGTGTCAAATGTTGTTTGAATATACCCCTGCGGAATGCCTTGGGTGGGTTGGGGGAGCGGGGTGACGTTTCACTGCAGTAAAGGTGCTATGCGAATGTAAATTGTTGTTGGGATTGGACTGCAAGGGCCTGTTCAAAAAGGCATTGTACACCGCACTTCCTCATTCGTATGTTATAAGGAAATGTGCCTGAGCATGTTGCAATGTTTTGAGATACTGTAGGATTTGTAAAGAGCAAACAGTTTGTCTCATGTCCTCTCTCCTTGAACCCCTCCCTCATTCCACTTTTGTGTGTTTTACTCTTTATCTGCAGTTATTGACTCTCACTGGGTTACAGCTGCATAGGCATCCACCACCCCATAGTGTGTTGTTCAACCCTGGGTAAGTTGCATAGCCTGGGCCACTTACTGACCCACTGCTGTCTTTGCAATGCAGAAGGAGGCCAATCGGCCCGTCAGGTCTGCGCTGGCCCTTGGAAAGAGAACCCTACCTAGGCCCACTCCCCCTATCCTATTCCCATAACCCCACCTAACCTGCATGTACCTGGACACTTAAGGACAATCCACCTAACCTGCACATCTTTGGACTGTGGGAGGAAACCGGAGCACCCGGAGGAAACCCACGCACACACGGGGAGAACATGCAGACTCCGCACCGAGGGTGCAATCTAAAGAAAAGGTTTTGCCTGTGGCCGGTTTTGCTGGGAGTTCCTCACCGCTATCTAACCGCACTTAGTCACTTTTTTGGGCCCCAGGGAGTTTCTCACCTGTTTGGTGCACACTTCAGCCAGATCTTCCCAAAAGGGGTTGGAACGGGGAACACACGGCCGAGGCCACATATAGCCCCATTTTGTACGGTGGGGAGCCAGGGTGGCAGTGTCAAGGTGCAAAATTGGCACTGGCAAGGTCCAAAACTGGCACTGGCAAGGTGCAAAACTGGCACTGGCAAGGAGCAAAACCGGCACTGGCAAGGTCCAAAACCGGCACTGGCAAGGAGCAAAACCGGCACTGGCAAGGAGCAAAACCGGCACTGGCAAGGTCCAAAACTGGCACTGGCAAGGTGCAAAACCGGCACTGGCAAGGAGCAAAACCGGCACTGGCAAGGAGCAAAACCGGCACTGGCAAGGTCCAAAACTGGCACTGGCAAGGTGCAAAACCGGCACTGGCAAGGTGCAAAACTGGCACTGCCAGGGTGCCCAAAGGGCATGCAGCTGGGGAGCCCCGTTTGTGGGGATCAATCCCAAACGGCACTCGCCCGTGGTCCCCAAGGCAAAGGCATTGAACACCAAAGCCTCAGGCACCTCGGGAATCCACACATGAGAACGGGACTTACTGCCTCGCTCTAATATGCAGATTTGCCAAAATCTGATCCCGCCCATTGTGGCTGGGATTCACCTCGCAACGTCTCGCGGGATTACGTTGAATCGCGCGAGGCATTGCGAGCCGAATTGATCCTGGAAAGCGGGGGTCTCCCGGCTCTCACCGGCCACGCTGAGCTGCTCTTCCGGTGCAGTGCGACCGGACAATCGCCCCCTTTGAATTTTATTCAGCACCGTGGAGCAGAGCTCAGAGATTGGGCCGCCATTTTGAAAAAGTGCCCCGATCTCTAAGTGAGTTTGTGGGTCCCCCGCACCCCCCACCCATGGGCATTACACCACACACCCTCAAGTAGGGACTCTCCGTTATGGGGTCCATGGCCCCCCCCCCCTTCAGGCCCCCCCACACCCTCTTAGAGGCCCCCACCCTTCCAGGACCCCACCCGTCATCCCACCAACCTCCCAGGGGTCCCTTCGTACCTGCCCTACATCATCCATATGCCTCCTCCACCCACCTTTCATGGGTATGGCCCGCCTCAGGCCCCGACACTTGGCTGTACCAGCCTGGCACCTGGGCACCCTTGCACTGCCACCCTGGCATTGCTTCTGCCAGCTTGGCACTGCCACCCAGGCACATTGGCAGTGTCAAGTTGCCAGCCTGGCAGTACCAAGGAGCCCATGTTCCAGGGGGATGACCAGGGTGCCACCCTACCTCAGGCCTGACCACCCAGGGGCCTCCAATAGCCTGGGAGACCTGTCGGGTGTCGTTACTTCTGGACCAGATTTGTGTGGACCAGCACTGACCGCTAACAGGTTGGGGACTACCTCGGGAGGCCGTTAGATCCCAGGTGAGTAGGCCTTAGTAGGTTTAACGCTTACTTACGACAGTTGCCGAAGGCTGGAATTGTACCCGGGTCCCTGGCGCTGTGAGGCAGCAACGCTAACCACTGTGCCGCCTTGATCAGCATCCTTTTGCGATCACGTCAACTGTGGCACAGTTGGTCGCGTCTCCACTTTCTGTCTGCAGGCTGTGGGTTCAGGTTCACCTCCAGCTCTCCGGTGCTGCAATCTCGTCACCAGTGCAGTGCTGAGGGAGGTGCTGCACTGTTGGAGGTACTGGCCTTTCAGATCAGACTGAACCCAGCTCCCGCCTGCCCTCCCTTAGGGTGGATGTCAGAGGTCCAACAGCGTTATTTGGGTGAAGGACAGAGGGAATTCTCTCTGGTGTCCAGGCCAATATTCACCGCTCAGTCGACATTGCAAAGACAAATGGTCCAGCCATTAATGTCATAATATACACCAGTATATCATGCTGCAGACACACACACTGATGGACATGCAGTGGGACCAATCAGCATACACAACACCGCAGCCAATCGCTAGTGAGAGCACACGCACCATAAAGGCAGGGGACAGGAGAGTTCCCGTTCGTTCTAGTAGCAGCCAGCTCGGAGCACAGAGCTCACAGCCTGCAACACAGACATTCACTATGTGCTGAGTGCATCACCTGGTTAGGACTAGGCAAGGGTCAACAGTTAAAGCTGGTATTGCATTTACCCACAGTTCAAGTATGTTAATATAGTTAACCTAATAATAAAATAGAGTTGCACCACTTCCAATGTTGGTGACCTGTTTGTGATCCAGAACACCCAACACATCAATTACCACACTGCTGCTCGTGGGATCTTGCTGTGTGCAAATTGGCTGCCCCGTTACCTGGAGCACACCAGAGACGGCGTCTCAACAAGGGAAGTGCTTCATTGGTTGGAACGTGCTTTGTGGCAGCTGGTCTTGTGAAAGGCGCTAAATAAATGCAAGTTTCCCTTCTCACTATTGAGAGACTGCCGGTTCTTTGAGGGTGGCTTATCTCTGCGGTTTGCAAATGAAGCTTTCTGTTATATACAGGGTGGTGTCCTTCCTGATCTTTTGCTGCTGATAGAAGCATAACAAAAATACCCTGGAGCCCGCAGTGCAGCACGATGGGGGTGTTGTCCTGTCTGCTGCGCTGGCTTCCAGGTGGGGCGTCAAACCGTGACCCCGCCGGCCCCCTCACATCGATGTAAAAGATCCCAAGGTTAAGGTTCAAGGAGGCAGCTCACCGCCAGACTCTCAAGGGGGTGGGGGTCTTCTGGGAGCCTGTTTTACGAAAATTCCCTGGCGTGTTTCCTATATCACAACAATGACTACAATGGTTGGGGGAGTCCAGAACTAGGGGTCATCGTTTGAGGATAAGGGGTAAATCTTTTAGGACTGAGTTGAGGAGAAATGTCTTCACCCAGAGAGTGGTGAATCTGTGGAATTCACTACCACAGAAAGTAGTTGAGGCAAAACCTTGTGTCATTTCAAGAAGGAATTAGATTCAGCTCTTGGGGCTAAAGGGATCAAGGGGTATGGGGGGAAGGCAGGATAAGGGTATTGAACTTGATGACCAGCCATGATTCGAGGGGCCGAATGGCCACGATGGCACAGTGGTTAGCACTGTTGCTTCACAGCGCCAGGGTCCCGGGTTCGATTCCCCGCTGGGTGACTGTCTGTGCGGGGTCTGCACGTTCCCCCCGTGTCGCCGTGGGTTTCCTCCGGGTGCTCTGGTTTCCTCCCACCAGTCCCGAAAGACGGGCTGAGGGGCTGGTTTAGCTCAGTGGGCTAGACAGCTGGTTTGTGATGCAGAACAAGGCCAGCAGCGCGGGGAGAATTCTGTACTCTCCCTCTGTGTACCCGAACAGGCGCCAGAGTGTGGCGACTAGGGGCTTTTCACAGAAACTTCACTGCAGTGTTAATGTAAGCTGACTTGTGACAATAATAAAGATTATTATTATTAAAGATCTTTGGGACGTCCTGAAGCTGCCCACGGCTTTTTGCCTTTTAAACTCGCTGCCAGACCCAATGAAGGCTGCACTATCTTTTGGCTTACAAACCATTCAACGCAATCGATTGCCAAGCTGCATAACTCAGCTTTCAGCATCAAAAGTGTTTGAACAGAACAGGCAGCAAGATAATTTGTTTTTCTTTTTCCAAAAAAAACCCCCAGCCTCCTGTTTCTCAGCCACCTGCTCGTGATGTTTATTCCTTGTTCATTATTGTCTCTGCGTGACTCGGATCCACAGCTGCGGACTCGTGAGGGGGGTCTGACAGCGAAAATGGCAGTTGAGGGAACACCGAGAGTGATCGGGAATGGAGGGGCTGAGATTGGATATCTGGGTCAATGCCGGGGGGGCGTGGGGGGGTGGGGGGGGGGGGCAGTGCCCGCAGACGTCCTGGGGCTGAACCGGATTGGAATTGTCTTCGTTCCCGTCGGAAAATAAATAAAGCAGTCGGGAGCTCAGTGAGGGAGCAGATCATTTTCTCAGTAGTAATTTTCACATGCTTCACTTTGTGTCATAGAACATAGAACAGTACAGCACAGAACAGGCCCTTCGGCCCTCGATGTTGTGCCGAGCATTGTCCGAAACCAAACCAAGAAACCGAAAACAAAGTATTTAATGCAGCACCTTTAATGTAAATAAAATGACTGGAGAAGCTTCACAGAATTGCTCTCCAACAAGATTTAACTCACCTCAGCTGGCAATTTAGATTGCTGAGCAGAAGCTTGTTCAAAGATGTGGGGCGTCATTCTCCAACCCGGCACCGGATATTCGGCGGGGGCGGTAATCGGGCCGCGCCGGTTGGCGGGCCCCCCCGCTCGATTCTCCGGCCCGGATGGGCCGAAGTCCCGCCGATAAATTGCCTGTCCCGCCGGCGTGGATTAAACCACCTTTTGAACGGCGGGACAAGGCGGCGTGGGCGGGCTCCGGGGTCCTGGTGGGGGCGCGGGCCGAACTGACCCCGGGGGGTGCCCCCACGGTGGCCTGGCCCGCGATCGGGGCCCACCGATCCGCGGGCGGGCCTGTGCCGTGGGGGCACTCTTTCCCTTCCGCCTCCGCCACGGTCTCCACCATGGCGCAGGCAGAAGAGATCCCTCCACTGCGCATGCGCGGGAAACTGTCAGCGGCCGCTGACGCTCCCGCGCATGCGCCGCCCGGAGATGTCATTTCCGCGCCAGCTGGCGGGGCAACAAAGGCCGTTTCCGCCAGCTGGCGGGGCGGAAATCCCTCCGGCGCCGGCCTATCCCCTCAATGTTGGGGCTCGGCCCCCAAAGATGCGGAGCATTCCGCACCTTTGGGGCGGCGTGATGCCCGTCTGATTGGCGCCGTCTTGGGCGCCAGTCGGCGGACATCGCGCCGTTTTGGGAGAATTTCGCCCGTGGGGCGGGATTTTCTGTCGGCCGACACCGGAATCGGGAATGCGAATGGGGCGGAGAATGGCACGTGAGGCGCAAATTGTGGCCGGCGCCGGATGCCCGACGGAGCGCCATGCTCCGAGTGCCTCGACGGCGGCGTCGGTGCGTTCGACTCCGCACGTACAGTAAACGCCATTGGCATATCATTAGCGGGGCTGACCCGGTATTCTCCAGGGCCTCCGCGATGCTGCGCTTCCGCCAACAGGAATTACTGATGGCGTGGTTCACTTGTGCTTTCGAAACTTGGGAAACAGGCGCCATGACTGCTGAGGGAGGGATAGCGGGTACGGAGAGTGTCCGATGTCACCATAGTGTGCGGCAGCTGTGCTGCTGGCCAGGGGGGGGGGGCCTCTGCCAGGGCCGCGGGGCGTAGCAGGGGACAGCTAGGAAGTGGGCCATGGGGTTGGGGTGGACGGGCCGTGGGGTTGGGGTGGACGGGCATGGACTGACAATGCCGCAGCCGGTAAGGCAGCCATGCAGCTGCGCCCACCGCTGACTACCCACTGTGAGCTTAGTGCCACGGGTCATATGGGTGCCCCCCCCTCCCACACAAACCACCCCCCCTAGGTAGCCTTCGGCCCCAGCAGACCCATCAACGGAATGGGCGCGCTCCAGCGCAACCAGTGCCGTCTTGTTGGCTGGGGTGAGTGTGCGCGCGGAGTGCTCAGATGCGGCTACAGCTTGGCAGACTCTCGAGTGGTAATCCCGACTCTGGCGAATCGAACACCGTTTTTCATTGGAATCGCTCGTGATCTGCGTGGCGCCGGCACTAGCCCATTAACGGTTTCGGAATTGCTCCGGGACCGGTGCCAATTTTGCTGTCGTAGAAATCCACCGTTTCTGACCCGGCGTCAGGTCTCCGGGAAACAGGCAAGGAAGGCGTAAAGCTGGTGTACAGCACATGCTCCCCCTCATAGAATCGTAGAACATACAGTGCAGAAGGAGGCCATTCGGCCCATCGAGTCTACACCGACCCACTTAAGCCCTCACTTCCACCCTATCCCCGTAACCTAATAACCCCTCCTAACCTTTTTGGTCACTAAGGGCAATTTAGCATGGCCAATCCACCTAACCTGCACGTCTTTGGACTGTGGGAGGAAACCGGAGCACCCGGAGGAAACCCACGCACACACGGGGAGAACGTGCAGACTCCGCACAGACAGTGACCCAAGCCGGGAATCGAACCTGGGACCCTGCCGCTGCGAAGCAACTGTGCTAACCACTGTGCTACCGTGCTGCCCATGTCCAGGGCCACCCGGCTGTGGAGTAAGCATGGTAGAGGAGCAGACAATTGGGTCGGATGATCCCCTCGACCGCCTGCTGCCTGGACCTGTTGATGGCCACACAGGCCAGGATTATATGAGCACAGACATCTTGGAGGATCTTTGAAGAAAGAGACGTTTCGGGAGAGGCTTGGTGTTTTCTAACAAGGTGAAGGGTAAGGGAGGCTAAAACAGGGTTCCTTGGATGGCAAGGAAGGCCTGCACAGGAAGGCCTGCACAGGAAAACCTGCTCACGTACAATAGGTTGAGAGGAGAGGTGATGAGGAAAAGAAGACAGGCAAAGAGAGAGTGGGTAGATAATGCTTATGGTAGATAAGTCACCTGGTCCGGATGGCTGGCATCCCAGGTTACTAAAGGAAATGGGGATGGAGATTGCAGAAGGCTTTGCCATAGCCTTTAAAGCTTTAAAGATATGGTGGAGGTGTGTGAGGATTGGAGAGTGGCAAACGTAACATCTTTATTCAAGAAACAGTATAAGGACGCTCTTGGCAAGCCAGTTAGTTTAACGTTAGTGGATTTTGTAATTGGGGAAAAATATCAACGGGCACTTGGAGAGGTTTGAGTTAGCACAGGGCTAAATCGCTGGCTTTGAAAGCAGACCAAGGCAGGCCAGCAGCACGGTTCAATTCCCGTACCAGCCTCCCCGAACAGGCGCCGGAATGTGGCGACTAGGGGCTTTTCACAGTAACTTCATTTGAAGCCTACTTGTGACAATAAGCAGTTTTCATTTCATTTCATTTCATTTCATTACGGAGAGCTAGGATGATTTGTGAAAAACAGCTCGAGCTTGACAAATCCAATTTGTTACTGGTTGTACTATCATTAATCCCTTGGCAAGGTAAACTATTCCGTCAAACTTATTGTAAGCTTAGAACCTCAACAGAAAGAATTCTCAAATCATTAAAGGAGCATCATCCACTCGATCAGCTATAGAGCGGGTCCTGAAATAAAAAGTCATTTTCCCCAGGAGCTTCCAGCCTCGCAAATAGTGTAGAATATAGATAGATGTATATTATATCGTTAAATCTCCTAATATCAGGGCGGCACAGTGGCGCAGTGGTTAGCACTGCTGCCTCACGGCGCCAAGGACCCGGGTTCGATCCCGGCCCTGGGTCACTGTCCGTGTGGAGTTTGCACATTCTCCCCGTGTCTGCGTGGGTCTCACCCTCACAACAGATGTGCAGGCTAGGTGGATTGGCCACGCTAAATTGCCCCTTAATTAAAAAGATAATAATTGGGCAATCTAAATTTATTTTAAAAAGAATTTGCCAAAATCTGCTTCTAGAATTCTAACTTGGAATTCGAGGATATTGTTATTATAAGCGGGCTCATGAGAAAAGATGGAAACATGGAAAATCGGAGCCGGAATAGGCCAGACGGCCCTTTGATCTGCTCTGCCATTCGATACGACCATGGTTGAGCCTCTATCTCAATGGCACACCCACGCGCTCTCTCCAAACTCCTTGAAGCCTTTAGAGTCAAGAAATCTATCTTTTTCCTCCGTCAATATATCCAGTGACCCAGCCTCCACAGCCATTTGTGGTCGAGAATTCCACAGCTCACCACCATCTGAGTGAGGTTTCTCCTTATCTTAGTAATAAACGACCTACCTCATATCCCGAGTCTGTGACCACTATTCTAGACCCCGCGTCACTCACCCCCCCCAACAATATCCCTGTATCCAGTCTATCCAGCTCTGTCAGAACTTTATACGTTTCAATCATTCTTCCAAATCCCAGTGAATACAGGCCCAATTGACCAAATCTCTCCTCCTACGAAAATCCTCCCATCCCAGGAATCAACCTGGTGAACCTTCGCTGCATTCCCTCTATGGCAAGGTAAGGAGAGCAAGCTGCAAACAATGCTCCAGGTGTGCTCTCACCAAGGCCCAGTACAGCTACAGTAAGACATCCTTTGCTCCTGCACTAAAGTCCTCTCGCAATGAAGACTAACTTACCATTTGCCTTCCTAACTGATTGCTATATCCGCATGTTTGCTTCCAGTGACTGGTGTACAAAGACACCCGGGACCCTTTGTAAGTCAATGTTTCCCGATCTATCACCATTTAATTAACGCTCTGCCATTCTGTTTCTCTGTCCAAGGGGATAGTTTCGCATTTATCCACGTTATACTGCATCTGCCATGTGTTTGCCCACTCACTCAACTTGGCTAAATCATCATAGATTATCATAGAATTTACAGTGCAGAAGAAGGCCATTCGGCCCATTGAGTCTGCACCGGCTCTTGGAAAGAGCACCCTACTCAAGGTCAACACCTCCACCCTATCCCCATAACCCAGTAACCCCACCCAACACCAAGGGCAATTTTGGACACTAAGGGCAATTTATCCTGGCCAATCCACCCAACCTGCACATCTTTGGACTGTGGGAGGAAACCGGAGCACCCGGAGGAAACCCACGCACACACGGGGAGGATGTGCAGATTCCGCACAGACAGTGAGGTCTCTTAACATCCTCCTCACCACTCACATTCCCACCCAGTTTTGTGTCATCAGCAAACTTGTAAATATTACATTTGGTTCCCTCATCAAAATCAGTGATGTATATTGTGAAAAGCTGGGACCCTGCAGGACCCCACTAGTCACCAACCATCACAATGGAAAAGACCCATTTATTCCTACTCCCTCTTTCCTGTCTGCTAATTAATTCTCAATCCATGCCAATATATTATCCCCAATCCCATGTGTTTAAATTTTGCACACTAACCTCTTTTATGAGACTTTATCAAAAGCTTTCTGAAAATCCAAATACACCACATCCACTGGTTCTCCCTTATCTAGTTACACCCTCAAAAATCTCAAGTAGATTTGGCAAACATGATTTCCTTTCCTATAAATCCATGGTGGCTTTGTCTAATCCCGTTGATATTTTCGGAATGTGCTGTTATCACATCCTTTATAATAGACTCTAGAATTTTTCCTACTCCGGACGTTAAGCTAAACGATCTGTAATTACCTGTTTTCTCCTTCCCTCCTTTTTTAAATAGCGGGGTTACATTTGCCACCCTACAATCTCCCGGTACCGTTCCAGAATTTACACAATTTTGGAAGATGGTGCCAACGCATCCACTATTTCCATGGCCACATCCTTTAGCACCTTGGGCTGTAGATGATCAGATCCTGGGGATTTAGCCGCTTCCAGCCCCATGAATTTCTTCAGCACTAAGGGTGACACGGTGGCGCAGTGGTTAGCACTGCTGCCTCATGGCACCGGGGACCCGGGTTCGATCACGGCCCCGGGCCACTGTCTGTGTGGAGTTTGCACATTCTCCCCATGTCTGTGTGGGTCTCACCCCCCACGACCCAAAGATGTGCAGGGTGGGTGGATTGGCCATGCTAATTTTCTCCTTAATTGTAAAAAAAAAGAATTGGGTACTCTAAATTAAAAATAAATAAATGAAAATTATATTATAGCACTAACGCTATAAGATGCCAATGATGTTTAAGGCAACATACAAAATTTGAATCTACCGCAATAAACAGTTTGTATGTACAAACAAATATTAATTGAGCGTAATCATATTTACAATCCAGCATCATTTCTGATTGCTTTGAAGCATGTTTGTCGAGGGTAATTCTAAAAAGAACTCAAGTTGTCTCCGAAGATGGCTGAGGGAAGTGTCGCCGAGCTCTGGTGTGTTTAAGAGAGAAATTTCAGCTGAAGCCAAAAAGACTTCCATTGTGTTTTGTTTTCGAGAAAAACAAGTTACTCTTATTGAATTTAAGGACCTTGAGGAGTATGTGTTTGTGTCTGGAAAGAGCAGCTGTTTGGCATGCTCCCGGCAGCAAGGTAATTCAAGGACATGTTATGAGTTTCCATGTTTGGCCCCCAGGCAATTATTTGCCTATTACCGCTAATTAACATCTTCGGTTTCCCATCAAATGTGTTAATTCTGTTACAAATTGAATTTTTTGATGAAGTTACGGAGGGGATTGATGAAGGGAATGCAGTTCATGTTGTCAATGGGGTGTTATGATCTGAGGCGGTGAGACTGAGGCGAATTGAACCCCAAAGGGAAATTTGGCAAGCTATCACAACTTTTTTCTTTTTGCATTTTTTACCACGGGGAGATATGGGTACTGAAGCCAAAAGCCACAAATTCCAGTCACACTTTTGGAGACCTTAAATATTGAATTAAAATCTTTACAATCAAAAGAAAATAAATCTTGAATACACAAGGCTATGGGTGGGAGTTCTCCACCTCTTTGTGCGCTAGGAGCATCGCGGGAGAGGCCCAACTCAGGCTTTGTGCCTGGCGCCGAGCTGGGTGCACTGGGAGCATCGTGGGAGAGGCCCAAATCAGGCTTCATGTTGGGCGCAAAACCTTACGCGAGTCACCTGACCCGCAGTGCCCGGCACGATCACGTGATCCAGGTAATTATATTTACATTAGCTATTAGGCTCAATTATACTCAGATATACACACACTGACAACCACACACACACACACAAACAGGCACACACACACACGGACGCTAACACACTCATGCACACAGATACACAGACACACATACACAGGCACTCACACACAAACACAGATACATACACACACAGATGCACACACAAGCACTCACATACAGGCAAAATCACAGAAATACACACACACAGACACAAATATACAGACACAGACACACAAACACACACACAAACTCACTCAGCCCCCCCACAAACCAGTTTCACAGAATATCACAGTCGACCCTAAAATATTAAATATAAAATACCATCATCTTCACAAGGGATTTTAAGAAAGCATTTGACAAGCGGCGCAGTGGTTAGCACTGCTGCCTCACAGCAACCAGGGACCCGGGTTCGATTCCCGGTTTGGGTCACTGTCTGTGCAGAGTCTGCACGTTCTCCCCGTGTGTGCGTGGGTTTCCTCCAGGTGCTCCGGTTTCCTCCCACAGTCCAAAGATGTGCAGGTTAGGTGGATTGGCCATGCTAAATTGCCCTGAGTGTCCAAAGGTTAGGTGGGGTTACAGGGGTAAGGCACGGGAGTGGATCAAGGTAGGGTGCTCTTTCAGAGGGTCAGTGCAGACTCGATGGGCCGAACGGCCCATGATTTTAAGATATTTACATAAAGGCTGATTAACAAAATTATGGAATGGGATTGCCAGTCTGGATTTGGATTTCTTTTTAAATTGGCTTCAGGACAAAGCAGTGAGTTGTGGCAGATGGCTGTTTTTGTATTGGGCGGTTGTAGAAAACGGCATTCCAGAAGATCAGTGCGGGGGCCACTGCTTTTTTTTGTCATATATATAAACAACTTGGATCCTGGAATATGGAGTAAAATTTTAAAATTTGTCGATGACACCAAACTTGGAGGAGTGTCAAACAGTGACGATGATACGAATTGTTTGCAACAAGGCACAGAAATGCTATCATAATGGCCAGAGACACAGCAGATGGAATTTATTGAGGAGAAGTTTGAAATGATGGATTTTGGTGGAAGGGATGGGAAGAGTCTTAATGGCACAGTTCTTTTTAAAATTTAGAATACCCAATTATTTTTTCCAATTAAGGGGCAATTTAGCGAGGCCAATCCACCTATAACCCACACATTTTTGGGTTGTGGGGGTGAAACCCACGCAGACACGGGGAGAATGTGCAAACACCACACGGACAGTGACCCAGGGCCGGGATTCGAACCCGGGTCCTCAGTGCCGTAGGCAGCAATGCTAGCCACTGTGCCACCGTGCTGCCCTATAATGGCACAGTTCTGAAGAATATGCAAGGACGGAGGGACCTGGGGGCTCATAAGCACCGATCTTTGAAGGTGGCAGGCCATGAGAGAGTGGTTAGCAAAGGGTGTGGAATCTTGGGCTTCATAATTGGAGGCTTTGAGCACAAAAGCAGGGACGTTAATCTTGAACCTTTAGAAATCTCTGGGTAGGCCCCAACTAGATTATTGCCTCTGTGATGATATACCAGTCTGCCTGCACTATATTATGAAGATACTCTGCAGAGCAAGGGTTAACGCAGGACAGGCGATTGGTGTTGCCCACGGTACGATGTATACAGTCGCATGGTAAGAGACTCTCTGAGAAGAGTCCAGAAGCAACACCTTGTAAGCAGCTCACCTGGATGGTGGAGCAGTGCCTTGCATGCCTAAAGCAGTATCTTGGCATTGCCCCGGCACGTCCCTGCCAGCATTATGTCGTGGGACCCACCCATATCACTTGCTTCACAGCGCCAGGGAACTGGGTTCGATTCCCATCTTGGGTCGCTGTCTGTGCGGAGTCTGCACGTTCTCCCCGTGTCTGCGTGGGTTTCCCCCGGGTGCTCCGGTTTCCTCCCACAAGTCCCGAAAGACGTGCTGTTGGGTGAATTAGACATTCTGAATTCTCCCTCCGTGCACCCGAACAGGTGCTGGAATGTGGCGACTAGGGGATTTTTCACAGTAACTTCATTGCAGTGTTAATGTAAGCCTACTTGTGACAATAAAGATTATTATCATTATTATTACTTTTATTTTGTCCATCCGTTTAAAAATACGGCAGGAAAACCCACCAATAGAGTCAGCGGGCTCCCCTCCGCTTTTTCTTGACCAAAGTGAAGCTTTGGCAAAAAAAATGGCAAAATTCCGCCCTGTGTTTCACACTCTCTGGGTTTGTTCATCAAACTTTGGGAATGTTGCGCTGGTCCTTGAGAGCAGTACGGAGGAGATTTACCAGAATGTTTCCAGGGATGTGGGATATCCATGACAAGGTTAGATTTCTCCTTGGACCAAAGGAGATTGCGGGGAGACGTGACAGAGGCGTGCAGGATTACAGCAAGTTCAGGTAAGATAGACAATGGAAAGCTCTTCCCAATAACTGATGGTACAGGGGAGGCACGGTGTCACAATGGTTAGCACTGCTGCCTCACAGCTCCAGGGACCCAGGTTCGATTCCGGCCTCGGGCGACTGTCTGTGCGGAGTTTGCACGTTCTCCCTGCCTCTGCGTGGGTTTCCTCCGGGTGATCCGCTTTCCTCCCACAGTCCAAAGATGTATAGGTTAGGTGGATTGGCCGTGCGGGGTTAGGGGGACGGGTCGAATGGCCTTCTTCTGCACTGTCGGGATTCTAAGAATTAGGGGGACACGGATTTAGGGTTTGGGGCAAGAGATGCGATGGGAATGTGAGGGAAAACCTTTGCACGCAGCAAGTAGTAATGACTGGATCGTGCTGGGCACAGAAACTGGACAAGAACTTGAAAGAGGTAACCATCCAGGGACTAAGCGGAGTGGTACATTGCTCTAAGGGGGCTGGCATGGACTTGATGGGCTGAATGGCCTTCTTCTGTGCTGTGAATGATTTTATTTCCTCCCCTGAAGGATATTAGTGACCCAGATGTGGACTTTTACGACAGAAGAATGGTCCCATGGTCCCTGCAAATGAGACTGGCATTGCATTCCAGGTTTATTATTTGAAGTTAAATTCTAGCAGCTGCTGTGGTGGGGTTTGAACCCGTGTCCCAAGGACAGTTGCGCCGGGTTTGGGATTAGTAGTCCAGCCATGTTTCCATTTTGCTCCTGCTCTTCTAATTCCGAGGCGTTCTTTTTCTTGGAGTATAAGGGAGTTTCTACATGATATTGGTCAGTGTCAGCACCTGAATGGAGGCCGGTCACCTGAAGAAATTGTGTAATGTAAAGGGTTAATGTTAAATACAGTCGCATGGTACCACAGAACTTGAGTATTGCTGAAAAAAAGACGTTTCGTGTGGAAGCTTTTCGTCTTGCACTGATCACAACCATTCACAGGACTACCAAATGAAAGGGGAGCGACAATTCATTGGAGTGCTGGTTGGTTGGCAAGTGGATTCTGGTTGGTGGAGGCGTTGCCATGAGAACATACCAGTTGATGGTGACTAACAGTTAACTGCCGAGCATTGTTTGTCCTGATGAGCGCAAGATGAAAAGCTTTGACAAACATCTCTTTTTTCAGCTATACTCAATGTTAAATATGTCAATTATATAGCCTACGACATCAGTGACCTAAGATCACATGATAATAAGAGCATAGAGAGAGATAGTTCTATATAGCGCCTCGTGCTAAGTCTGTATTGTACATGGATGGAGATGTTTGTGATCTTGACTTACAGACACTGCTGGACCCACTGTGTATTTCTTTGTCTCTGGCACTGAGCTATCCTGTATCTGTCAGGCATCATACTCGCACATTAGCCAGTTAGATTACCACATTGGATCAGTAGTGATTTTGTATAAATTGTGTTTCAGACAAGCTTTAAAGCTCGATCAGTTACATGGTGGGGGACAGGGGTCTGCGGAGGAGGGAACAGAGGAGTTTAAAGATTGATACTATGGTGCATAAAACAACACGCTCCCTTTGCAAAGCAGCTGTGCTGTCAGCCTGGTCTCCGAGCAAACTATGCGTTACTTTGCAGAGGATTTAAAACTCTTGCGATTTTAGCAAAGCTCAGAGGAATTTCAACCGACTCCACCCCTCCTGCTCCAGTACAGCCCACGCTTTAACCAACCAGGCCAGCGTGGCTTCGGGGGTTATGGTCAAAGATTCAGCACCTGCAATCACCTGCTACCAATGGAGGAGGAAATGATGATTAGAGGCCTCCGCGATATAACAACAACTTACATTTATATATCACCTTTGACGTGATGCAATATCCCAAGGTGCTGCACTCTAAGACAAAGGATGAAATTGAGCCACATGAGGGGATATATTGAGGTCAGATGACCAAGAAACCTGGCCAAATAAGTTTTAAAAAATGTCTTGCTGTCGGAAAGTGAGATTGAGAGGTTTAGGGCGGGAATTCCAGAACTCGGGGCCGCCAGTGGTGGAGTGATTATGATTGGGAATGCTCAAGCAATGATCTGTCCTGCCCCACCCACGTCGCTGGTACGACCAAGAACGCACAACAGCGCCTATACTTCCTCAGGAAACTAAGGAAATTTGGCATGTCCACATTGATTCTTCCCAACTTTTACAGGTGCACCATAGAAAGCATCCTATCTGGCTGCATCACAGCCTGGTATGGCAACTGCTCGGTCCAGGACCGCAAGAAACTTCAGAGAGACATGGACACAGCCCAGTCCATCACACGAACCTGCCTCCCATCCATTGACTCCATCTACACCTCCCGCTGCCTGGGGAAAGCGGGCAGCATAATCAAAGATCCCTCCCACCCGGCTTACTCACTCTTCCAACTTCTTCCATCGGGCAGGAGATACAAAAATCTGAGAACACGCATGAGAGCATGTGTTTGAGAGTGTGTGCATGTGTTTGTGTGTGAGAGTGTGTGTATAAGAGTGTGTGCAAGAGAGTGTGCATGTGCGAGAGATGTGTGTGTATGTGAGTGTGTGTGTTTGAGAGAGTGTCTGTGTGTGGGAGAGAGAGTGTGCATGAGTGAGAGTACGTGAGAATGTGTGAGAGAGAGTGTGTGTGAGAGTGTGTGTGTGGGGGAGAGTGTGTGTGTGTGACAGTGTGTGTGAGTGTGTGAGTGTCTGTATGTGTGTGAGTGTGTGTATGAGCACATGAGTGCGTGTGAGAGCGTGTGTCTGACAGTGTGAGTGTATGCGTGTGACAGTGTGCGCGAGTGTGTGTGTCTGCATGTGTGAGTGTGTGTGAGAGTGTATGTGTGCATGAGTGTGTGAGTGTCTGTATGTGTGAGTGCGTGAGAGTCTGTGTGTGTGACAGTGTGTGTGTGCGCGAGTGTGCCTGTGTCTGTGTGAATGTGTGTGAGAATGAGTGTGTGCATGTGTGACAGTGTGTGTGTGACAGTGAGTGTGTGCAAGTGTGTGTGTGAGAATGTGTGACAGTGTGTGTGGGTGTCTGTGTGAGTGTGTGGGTGTCAGTGTGTGTGTGTGAGTGTGTGTATGTGGGTGCCTGTGTGACAATGTGTGTGAGTGAGTGTGTGTGTCTGTGAGAGTGTGTGTGCATGATAGTGTGACAGTGTGTGTGAGAGAGTGTGTGTGTAGGTAAGTGTGTGTGAGTGTGTTTCTGTGTGTGTGTGTGAATGTGTGTGAATGTGTATGTGAAAGTGTGTGTGTTACAGTGTGAGTGTGACAGTATGTGAGACGCTGTGTGTGTGTGACAGTGTGTGTATGAGTGTCTGTTACAGTGTGTGTGTGACAGTGGGCAAAATTCTCCCCCAACGGCGGGATGTCCGCCGACTGGCGCCAAAGACGGCGCCAATCAGACGGGCATCGCGCCGCCCCAAACGTGCGGAATGCTCCGCATCTTTGGCGGCCTAGCCCCAACATTGAGGGGCTAGGCCGACGCCGGAGGGATTTCCGCCCCGCCAGCTGGCGGAAATGGCGTTTGTTTCCCCGCCAGCTGGCGCGGAAATGCGGCGCATGCACGGGAGCGTCAGCGGCCGCTGTCAGTTTCCCGCGCATGCGCAGTGGGGAGAGTCTCTTCCGCCTCCGCCATGGTGGAGGCCGTGGCGGAGGCGGAAGGGAAAGAGTGCCCCCACGGCACAGGCCCGCCCGCGGATCGGTGGGCCCCGATCGCGGGCCAGGCCACCGTGGGGGCACCCCCCGGGGTCAGATCGCCCCGCGCCCCCCCCCCGCCAGGACCCCGGAGCCTGCCCACGCCGCCTGGTCCCGCCGGTAAATACCAGGTTTGATTTACGCCGGCGGGACAGGCAATTCCTGGGCGGGACTTCGGCCTATCCGGGCCGGAGAATCCAGCGGGGGGTCCCGCCAACCGGCGCGGCCGATTCCCGCCCCCGCCCAATCTCCGGTACCGGAGACTTCGGCGGGGGCGGGGGCGGGATTCACGGTGGCCAACGGCCATTCTCCGACCCGGCGGGGGGTCGGAGAATGACGCCCAGTATGTGTGATAGCGTGTATGAATGTGTGTGTGTTACAGTGTGTGTGTTTGTGTGAATGTGTATGTGTAAGTGTGTGTGTGTGTTACAGTGTGTGTGTAAGTGTGTGTGTTACAGTGTGTGTGTAAGTGTGTGTGTGTTACAGTGTGTGTGTGACAGTATGTGTGACACTGTGTGTGTGAGTGTGTGTCTGTGTGTGTCAGCTGACTGGAGAAGTGCCAGGCTGTGAGGGCGCAATTCAAAATGCCGGACTCCGTCATCTTTGGCCTCTGACCCAATGTCGCACTCTCGCCTTTACTCCCACTCCAGTCTTAGCCTTGGCCAGACCGTTTGCTGCCCTGGTGTCTTATTCTGCCTGCGGACCCTCTCCCTCTTTAAGGTTTGCCCCTCCCGTATATCTCCTGTGATTTCTCTCCTGTCTGTGTTCTCTTGCCTCCTCACTCCTCACACTGTCCAACCAATCCAGGGCTCGCTGGCTGGAAGGAGGTTTGGATGCCCCGATGTGGAGAAAGGCACGATGTAAATGTAAGTCTGTTTTTACTGTGTGGACCTTGAGGACGTTCCCCGAGGATGTTCACCTTGCACTGCTCATCTCAGGGTGCGGTTATTTGGCATCTGATTTAACCCTCAGATACATCAACTTTTCACTTCCTGTTCTGTTCATAGAATTTACTGTGTCTGCACTAGCCCTTCGAAAGAGCAACCTACTTAAGCCCACATCTCCACCCTATCCCCGTCAACCAGTATCCCCACCTAACCTTTTTTTTGGACACTTGGGGCAATTTAGCATGGCTAATCCACCCAACCTGCACATCTTTGGACGGTGGGAGGAAACCGGAGGAAACCCACGCAGACACGGGGAGAACGTGCAGACTCCACACAGACAGTGACCCAAGCCGGGAATCGAACCCGGGTCCCTGGAGCTGTGCAGCATGTTCATGTTTATGTGAGAGGGCTCTTTGTGACTCGCACTTTACTGATCCCACCTCACAGCCCTCGGTTCTGGTGACTTATTTCATCAGCTATCTCCCTGGGTGCAGCCCTCGAACTGACGGCTTAAACTGCGCTGGGGGCAAGGAGCTGAGACCGTTGCTCCCCGGGGCTCCCAGGTGAAGTGGGGGGGGGGGGGAACAAGGGGGGCATTGGCCCTGGCAAAGTTCACCGTGAGTTGCCTGAGAGGGGGAATGCAGCACCTGAGCAGAGAGATCTTGGTGTCCATGTACATAGATCCCTGAAAGTTGCCACTCAGGTTGAGAGGGTTGTTAAGAAGGTGTACGGTGTGTTAGCTTTTATTGGTAGAGGGATTGAGTTTCGGAGCCATGAGGTCACGTTGCAGCTGTACAAAACTCTGGTGCGGCCGCATTTGGAGTATTGCGTGCAATTCTGGTCGCCGCATTGTAGGAAGGATGTGGAAGCATTGGAAAGGGTGCAGAGGAGATTTACCAGAATGTTGCCTGGTATGGAGGGAAGATCTTATGAGGAAAGGCTGAGGGACATGAGGCTGTTTTCGTTAGAGAGAAGAAGGTTAAGAGGTGACTTAATTGAGGCATACAAGATGATCAGAGGATTGGATAGGGTGGACAGTGAGAGCCTTTTTCCTCGGATGGTGATGTCTAGCATGAGGGGACATAGCTTTAAATTGAGGGGAGATAGATATAAGACAGATGTCAGAGGTAGGTTCTTTACTCAGAGACTAGTAAGGGCGTGGAATGCCCTGCCTGCAACAGTAGTGGACTTGCCAACACGAAGGGCATTCAAATGGTCATTGGATAGACATATGGACGATAAGGGAATAGTGTAGATGGGCTTTAGAGTGGTTTCACAGGTCGGCGCAACATCGAGGGCCGAAGGGCCTGTACTGCGCTGTAATGTTCTATGTTCTATGATAGGGCACAGCGCCATGCTCGTCTGGAGGTACCTGTGCTGATGGCTGCAGCGAGGTGGTGAGGGCGGTGGGTGAGGGTCAGTCAAGGGGAGGTGGGCGACGGGTGTCATTAATGCTCATTCACAATGAAATTAGGGGGTGAGGTCTGGAAGAGGGCAGCCAGTTCCCCCTCGTCACTGCAACTTAGCATTGACATAGCCTCTCGTTGGTTTGCAACCCCACCTTTGGGGCAGAGATCTTGCGAGTTCGAGTCCCGCTCCAGCGACTTGGGACAAGATTTTAGGCTTTGGGTCTGGATCCTGGCATCAGGGGGTCACCGCATGGGGGCAACAGTCACCTGGAAATTATTTTCCTCGAATTGGCCAGTTAGTGGCCAATCGGAATTGGCGTCCAATTAAAGCTGCCTTTTCCAGGTAAGAGAGAGAGTGGAGGAGGGGGGATGCTTCAAGAGGCAGGCGTCCTACCTCCAACATTTTAGATTTTTAAATAGAAATCAGACACAGCAGCCGGGTTAGCATTGCCCCAGGGCAGACCAAATAGGTCACCTCCAGGCCACGGGCCTATCCCCAACGTCTCCGAAAGTTTCAGTCATCCTCTGACAATAGGCCTTGACTGGCCTTCGACAGGCCTTAATTCGCTACCTAGTGATGGTGGGCGGGTATCCCTGCTGCTCCCCCCCTTCCACCGCCCATCCAAGGTCTAGAAAATGGCTGGTGGGGGTGGGGGTCTGGATAGTGCCTGAAATGTTCAATGGTTTAATTGCCCTATGTTTAATCGTATTAATCTGGTAACGGATCTATGCTCACTGTGGTTAATTGGTTAAGTCTGGGTGTTGACTCTGAGCAAAGTAAGCAGCTGCCATAGAAGCTTCTAGAAGCTGTGCTGGGTGGACGATATAGACTTTTGAAAGCATCGTATAAAATCCTGTAAACTGTATAAACTCTGTAGGTTCCTGCCCACAGAGAAACTACTGTCATCTCGGCGAACTCCTGAGGAAAATAAAATGTGTTAAATATTTGGCAAACCAGCAGCGCCGATTCTCTCGCCTGCCCGCAGGCACCTACTCTCGCCTCAGTGCGCGGGGCAGGGGGGGGGGAATCCAGCTCTCGAGCAGAAAATCAGGGCTGACACTCCAGCGCGGTACCGAGGGAGTGCCACCTCTCAGAGGGCCCCACTTTCAGTTGAGACGTTGAAACTGAATCCCTGTCAGGAGGACTTAGAAAATTCCCTGCTGCTCTGTGGAGCCCCAGTCAGTGTCTATCTATCCCCCGACCCACATCGTTATAAATGTACCTTGGTCGGTATCACATTGCTGTTCGTGGGATCTTGCTGTGCACAGAGTGGCGGCCACGTTTCCTGCGCTGCAGCAGTGACCTCACGCTTCAGAGGGTCCTTCGTCGGTCGCTGTGGGGTTCACCCCGCGCCCCTTCGGGAGAGGAAATCTGCCGCCCTGACCCCGGCCTGGCCTACACGTGACTCCAGGCCCAGGCAGCGATACGGTTGACTCTGAAATGCTCCCCCCCCCCCCACCCCCCACCAAAATGGCCGAGCTCGGTTCAACGGCAATTAGGGATGGGCAACAAGTGCTGGGCCCCACCCAGCGGAGCCCACATCCCGTCAACAGTTGAGTAACACCTTTTTCTCTTCAAACGAATGAAGCACATTTCGGTCACGGGATGTGGGTGAATGGGGGGGGGGGCGGGGGGGGGGGGGGGTGTAAAACCCAGCCCCCGTAGCTGCCAGTAGAACATTGCTTGCCATTTTGATGAAATTAGTGAGCCGTGACCCCCGGATGACCCCAGAGGTTTCCTGTTTTTGCGCTCGGAGCAGTTTGTGTGTGTGTGTGTGTGTGTGTGTGTATTTTTCACCCTTCAGAACAAACATCTGCTGGGCTGCTGCTCGACTCCGGGCCTCTGCACCCTCCCTTTCTTGAGGGCGGAAAGCAGGAAGCTCTCGACCCCTATCGCTTCCTGGCATCTCCCTCTCTCTCCCTCGCTGAGTTTTCACCCGGTCGCTTTCAGCGTTCTTTTCAAAATAAAACTCGGTTTGATTCCCCCCCCCCCCCCCCCCCCCCCCCCACCCTTTTCAAACCCTCTCAACCCCCTGGACCCTTGCGGGGGCAAATGGCTGAAACGTTTTTAAGAGATGGGACAGGGAAACCCTGGGGAAAGCGCCAGGCTCAGGTAATAAGGTTTTATTTTATTTAAAGTCATATTTTTTGGCCTGTTAAATTGTACGACCGCCACCATTTAGCGAGCCGGCTGGGCGTAGCAAGGTGAGAATTGCGTCTGCAAAGCTCCGAAGGAACGAGTCATTCTGGTTGAGCCTTGCGGCGTTGGAACGTGGAACTTGCATTAAGTTAATCTCAGATTCGGCTGCGTCCCGCTGTTCATTCCCCCAATGAATTTTAATCGGCAGCGGAGCTCCTTTGCTGTGAAGGGGAAGGATGTGCCAGTGTGAGAGTGAAAAACCTCACGCTTGAAACTCATGAAAAAGCCCGTAAGATGCTACGTTCAAGCCACCTAATTGCGTCCGTACGGATAAAGTTTCAGACACGGGATGTGGGGCTTATCTCACGAAGCAAAGATGAACAGATTGGGCCTGAACCCGTTTAGAACGATGAGGGATGGTCTTATTGGGCGGCACAGCGGTTGGCACTGCTGCCTCGCAGCGCCAGGGACCCGGGTTAGATTCCGACCTCGGGGCACTGTCTGTGTGGAGTTTGCACCGAGTCTCCCAGTGTCCCGGTTTCCTCCGGGCGCTCCGGTTTCCTCCCACAGTCCAAAGGTGTGCAGGTCGGGTGGATTGGCCATGATCAATTGCCCCTTAGTATCCAGGGTTGCTCAGATTGGGTTATGAGGTTACGGGGATAGGGGACATGGGTACTGTGCTCATTCGCAGGGCTGGCATAGACGCGATGGTCTCCTTCTGCACTGTTGGGATTCTATGAAGCCGTCTATGAAACAGATACGAGCCTGGGGGGGATTTGGTTGGGTAGATATTGGGAGAATGTTTCCTCATGTGGGGGTGACTAGAACCAGGGGCGAAATTCTCTGCAATCGGCGCGATGTCCGCCGACGGGCGCCAAAAATGGCGCGAATCAGTCCGGCATCGCGCCGCCCCAAAGGTGCGGAATCCTCCGCATCTTGAGCGGCCGAGCCCTAACCTTGAGGGGCTAGGCCCGCGCCGGACTGATTTCCACCCGCCAGCTGGCGGGAAAGGCCTTTGGTGCCCCGCCAGCTGGCACGGAAATGACATTGCCGGGCGGCGCATACGCGGGAGCGTCAGCGGCCGCTCACGGCATCCCCGCGCATGCGCAGTGGAGACCGTGGCGAAGGTGGAAGGAAAAGAGTGCCCCCACGGCACAGGCCCGCCCGCTGATCGGTGGGCCCCGATCGCGGGCCAGGCCACCATGGGGGCACCCCCCGGGGCCAGATCGCTCCGCGCCCCCCCCCCCAGGATCCCGGAGCCCGCCCGCGCCGCCTTGTCCCGCCTTTAAGAGAGGTGGTTTAATCCAAGGCGGCGGGACAGGCATTCCAGCAGCGGGACTTCGGCCCATCCGGGTCGGAGAATCGCCGGGGGGGGGGGGGCCGCTAACCGGCGCGGCGCGATTCCCACCCCCGCCGAATCTCTGAATTCGGCAACCGGCGGGGGCGGGATTCACGCCAGCCCCCGGCAATTCTCCGACCCGGCGGGGGGTCGGAGAATCCCGCCCAAGGGGCATGATTCTCCGCTCCCGCGCCGGTTGGGAGAATCGCCTGGGTCGCCAGATTTTCCCGCGACGCCGGTCTGACGCCCTCCCGCGATTCTCCCAAGCGGCGAGAACGGCCCGGTCGAGTTCCTCGCGGCGCAGGCGGGAGAATCGCCCGAGACACCCAAAATGGCGATTCTCCGGCACTCCCGCTATTCTCAGGCCCGGATGGGCCGAGCGGCCAGTCCAAAACGACGGGTTCCCCCTGGCTCCGTCCACACCTGGTCGCTGCCGGCGGGAACAGCGCGGGAACGCTTGGGGGGGGGGGGAGGGTGGATCCTGCACCGGGGGGGGGGCCTCAAATGGGGTGCGGCCCGCGATCAGTGCCCACCGTTCGTCGGGCCGGCCTCTCTGAAGGAGGACCTCCTTCCGCAGCCCCGCAAGATCCGCCTGACATCTCCTTGCGGGGCGGACTTGGGGAGGACGGCATTCACGCATGCGCAGGTGACGCCAGTTATGCGGCGCCGCCTTTACGCGGCGCCAAGGCCTGGCGCGCGTAAATGACGCGGCGCCGCTCCTAGCCCATTATCGGGCCCTGAATCGGGCGGGATAGGGGCCGTTTCGCGCCGTCGTGAACCTCGACGGCGTTCACGACGGCGCAAACACTCTGCCTCCATTTCGGAGAATCCCGCCCAAGAAGTCTCTGGTTTAAGACAGAGGTGAAGAGTATTTCTTTCTCTCAAAGGACCGTTAGTCTCCGGCAGTCTCTTCCCGCACAGCAGTGGGGGCTGGGTTACTGAATTTATTCGGGGCGGAGTTAGAGAGATTAAGGGAGTCAAGGGATATCGGGGGACAGACAGAAGAGTGAAGGTGAACGCAACCAGCTCTGCCATGGTCTTATTGAATGGACGGCACGGTAGCATTGTGGTTAGCACAATTGCTTCACAGCTCCAGGGCCCCAGGTTCGATTCCCCACTGAGCCACTGTCTGTGCGGAGTCTGCACGTCCTCCCCGTGTGTGCGTGGGTTTCCTCCGGGTGCTCCGGTTTTCTCCCACAGTCCAAAGATGTGCAGGTTAGGTGGACTGGCCATGCTAAAATTGCCCTTAGTGTCCAAAATTGCCTTTAAGTGTTGGGTGGGGTTGCTGGGTTATGGGGATAGGGTGGAGGTGTTGACCTTGGGTAGGGTGCTCTTTCCAAGAGCCGGTGCAGACTCGATGGGCCGAATGGCCTCCTCCTGCACTGTAAATTCTATGATAAATTCTATGGTGGTGCAGATACGGAGGGGCCGAATGGACTCCAGCTCCTCACTCCGATGTCCCCTAAACCTGGATAATTAGTAAAGACTGGTGGTAGAAATTGAGGCCGCTCAAATGTGGGTTCTCACATGTACGCTATACGCACACGTACAGGGGCGGCATGGTAGCACAGTGGTTAGCACTGTTGCTTCACAGCTCCAGGGTCCCGGGTTCAATTCCCGGCTTGGGTCACTGTCTATGCGGAGTCTGCACGTCCTCCCCGTGTCTGCGTGGGTTTCCTCCGGGTGCTCCGGTTTCCTCCCACAAGCCCCGAAAGACGTGCTGTTAGGTGAATTGGACATTCTGAATTCTCTCTCTGTGTACCCGAACAGGCGCCGGAGTGTGGCGACGAGGGGCTTTTCACAGTAACTTCATTGCGGTGTTATGTAAGCCTACTTGTGACAATAAAGATTATTATTATTATTTCGGAGCAGAATTAGGCAATTCGAGTCTGCTCCACCATTCAATCATGGCTGATATTTTTCTCATCCCCATTCTCCTGCCTTCTCCCCATAACCCCTGATCCCCTTCTTGATCAAGAACCTATCCATCTCTGTCTTAAAGACACTCAGTGATTTGGCCTCCACAGCCTTCTGCGGCCAAGAGTTCCACAGATTCACCACCCTCTGGCTGAAGAAATTCCTGCTTTTCTCTGCTTTAAGGGATTGTCCCTTCAGTTAGAGGCTGTGCCCTCGGGTTCCAGTTCTTCCACTTGTGGAAACATCCTCTCAACGTCCACTCTATCCAGGCCTCTCAGTATTATGAGGGTTTCCATGAGAGCCCCCTCTTATCCTTCTCAACTCCAACGAGTACAGACCCAGAGTCCTCAACCGTTCCTCATACGACAAGCTCTTCGTTCCAGGGATCATTCTTGTGAACCTCCTCTGGACCCAAAATAGTCAGAAACTACATGATCTTAAGGTCCTGCATTGTTATAAAAACCCATCTGGTTGATGAATGACCCTTTGGGGAAGGAAATCTGCCGCCCTTACTCTGGTCTGGCCTACATGTCCCCTTTGATATGGAAGCCACTCAGTTGTATTCAAGAAGGCAGCTCACCTCCCATTATTTTAATTATTCCATCATTGGATGAGGTGACTCTGGCTTGACCAACACCTCTTGCCCATCCCTAATTGCCCTTGAGTGTCTCGCTCGGCCATTTCAGAGAGCAATTAAGAGTCAATCACATTGCTGTGGGTCTGGAGTCACATGTAGGTCAGGCCGGGTAAGGACGGCAGATTTCCTTCCCTAAAGGGACATTAGTGAACCAGATGGGTTTTGTAATCGACAATTACAATTGTCACCATCGACAATTGTCGTAATCGACAATTACGGTCACCATCGCTGATTATTTTCTGTCACGCTACCATTTCTGGCTGACCGTTGCTGTGCCTGTTGGGTCCTGCGTTGCCAACCCTCCAGGATTACCCCGGAGCCTCCAGGAATTAAAGATTCATCTCCAGGGCACTGGAGGGTTGGCAAACCCAGGACCCGACAGGCACAGCAATGGTCACCCAGAGGTCACTCTGGAGTCAAATGGGAAAAGCTCGGCGGGTCACTTGGCCTCTGCGCAGAGGGAACCTGGACGTTGGCGTCATTCCGCTGGGTTATTGGGACAGCTGCGATTTTAACCCTTTAAGAAATTGCTCCCAGTCTTTTCAATCTCTTCCTTACAGGACAGCTGCATTGCGGAGACGAAGCAGAGACCTGGCTTGGTGTCGATTGGATGTCAGAGTAATCCGGAGTGATTGCCGCATTCCTGGACGTGAGTCCCGTCCCCGTTTCCCGTTCCGAACGCTTCCCTCTGTCCCGGACACGACACAGAAATTGGTTGGTTTGTCTGACAGCTGAGCCTCCTCGTAGCTCCGACCTCCATCTGCTCTCTCTCGCTCTCTCTCTCTCTCTCTCTCTCTCGCTATCACAACCTCCCTTCCCTGTATCGAAAGGCCCTGTGATAAAATCAGAGCCAGGCCGTCAGGAGCCAAGTCGGGAGGCCTCTTGTCACACAAAGCGTAGCGCAATTCTAGAATTCTGTCTCCCAAAATAGTCCAATTGGCCATTTTGGAGGGCGGTTAAGAATTAACCACATTGCTGTGGATCTGAGTCAAATGTAGGCCAGACCAGACCAGGTAAGGTCGGCAGATTTCCTTCCCTAAAGGATATTAGTGAAGAACTAGATCAAAAATGTCAGTTTCATGGCCACCATTACTGAGACGAGCTTCCAATTCCAGAGTTTTATTAATTCAATTTAAATTCCACCTGCAGCCCTGGTGGGATTTGAACCTGTGCCCCCCAGAGGAGAGTGTTAACCTGGGCCTTTGGGTTACTAGTTCAGTGATATTTTTCAGTGATATTTCCACTAGACCACCACCTTTACAGAGGCTAAGGAGGACAGGAATGTTGAGAGAACTGACCACACATACAGACACCGTGGCAACGCGAGGGTCAGGAAGAGAGATTGACGATTTGGAAGGAGAGATGATGGATGGCACGGTGGCACAGGGGTTAGCACTGCTGCCTCCCACGTGGGGGACCCAGGTTCAATTCCGGCCTTGGGTGACTGACTGTGTGGAGTCTGCACGTTCTCCCCGTGTCTGCGTGGGTTTCCTCCGGGTGCTCCGGTTTCCTCCCACAGCCCAAAAATGTGCAGGTTAGGTGGATTGGCCATGTTAAATTGCCCCATAGTGTCCAGGGATGCCCAGGTTAGGTTACGGGTGTAGGACGGGATAGACAGGGGCGTGGACCTGGGTGGGGTGCTCTTTCAGGGGGTCGGTGCGGACTCGATGGGTTGAATGGCCTACTTCTGCACTGTAGGGAATTCTACGTTGAGACACGAAGATATGCTTTAACCGGCCTGGGACTACGATGGAGGTTTGTCAGAGAATAACATTCACGTCCAGGAGAAGACAAGGTTTTAGGGACAGTCAGTATTTAACAGCAGCTGTTGGCAACTTTGGCTAAAATGCTTTGTGGCATTTCCAAAGCTGCTTCTCTATCTAGCTCCAAAATATCAGGTGTCATGTGAGAGTACCTTTAAGAAATGGGTGTTTATAAATGGGTGTGTATATAAATATCTGTAGTGAGAGTACCTTTAAGAAATGGGTGTTTACTACTGCAGTGATGTCAGAGAGTGGGTGGGAGCTGGGCTGTCTGTCAGCTTTTACTTTCGTTTTAGGCTGTTTGCTGCAGGGTGGGTTTTAGTTTCGTTTTCAGTGTTGGAGCTGAAGCCAGACAGAGCAGGTGTACTGTTGATCTCTCTGCCATGAAAAGACTATCTCTTGATCATTTGGTGAATTCAGAATTATAAATGTTCTCAGTAGTGAATGTAAACCTGATGTGCTTCTGTTAAAGGTTATGTTTTTTGTAAGTCTTCTGGATATTAAAAGAATAGCGTAAGCACTACTTAGTGTTATACTCTTTGGGGGTTGTACTTGAATTGATGGTTGCTAAGATGGTCACTGTATGTTTTAAAAAGGTTAACTTGAGTTCATAGAATAAACATTGTTTTGCTTTTAAAAATACTTTTCCATTTCTGCTGTACCACACCTGTAGAGTGGGCCGTGTGCTCCCATACCACAATCTATTAAAAGTTGTGGGTCAGGTGAACTCCCTGATACACTTTGGGGTTCTCTGAACCCTGCTCCATAACAGGGGAAAAATGGGCAAGTTTCACCAACCAAATCGCTCTCTCTTTTCTCCTGGTCTTTTCTATCTCTCTTTCTACCCCTTATTTAAAAAATCTCCCTTTCTTTATATTTTCCCGGTTTTGCCAACGTTTCTCTGGCTGTCCTCACACAATCCCCACAGTGCAGAAGGAGGCCGTTCGGCCCATCGATTATGTACTGACCCTCCGAAGGAGCACCCTACCGAAGCCCACACCCCCACTCTGTCTTCATAAGCCCACCTGAACTTTTGGACCCTAAGAGGCAATTTAGCACGGAAAATCCACCTGATCTGCACTTCTTTGGACTGTGAGAGGAAACCGGAGCACCCGGAGGAAACCCACGCAGAGATGGGGAGAACGTGCAGACTCCGCACAGACAGTCACCCGAGGCCGCAATTGAACCCGGGTCCCTGGCGCTGTGAGGCAGCAGTGCTAACCGCTGTGCCACCGTGGCGTCCCAAACTCACTACAGTTGAAGCGAAAGGAAGCACAGGCTATGAAGGAGCGGCTACCCCATCATTCATTGGGATGGTGAAAGCCCTCTATTAAACCCATGGGGCCTGTCGGGTTAGTGGAGGGCACTCCCTGCCTCTGTGCATTCTGGGATAATCCACCCCCCATTGTCCTGTGTTGAGCAAAAACAATCAAGCAGAGAATTTACTGCAAGACCTGTCGGGGAGATGCTAAACTATCTCACAGTTGTAGTGAGTAACTTTAAGTTCACCTGCCTTTTGTATGTCGGCTCTCACCGCAGTTATTCTGTGCACAGCAAGATCCCAGAAACAGCAAGGTGGTGACTGACTGGCTCATCTGATTCCGGGCTATTTAAGATGTAGTCCTGGAAGAATTTAATTCACCCTCCTGGCAAAATAAACTGGATCTTTAGCATCCACTCGGGCCAATGGGATAGGCAGAGGATGCCTTGGTTTAAGATGTGCAGGTTAGGTGGACTGGGGTAATGGGGATAGGGCGGGGGAGTGGCCCTAGGTAGGGTACTCCTTCAGAGCGTCGGTGCAGACTCAATGGGCCGAATGGCCTCCGCCTGCACTGTAGGGATTCTAGGATTCCATGCGATGTCTTAATCCAGAGGACGGAATTGCTGAAGTTACCGGGACCAGTTAATTGACCCGGGAGAGGAATAGGATCATTTTGGGGGATGAAGTTTGGAACGGTTGTCAAAATATTCAGTCTTTGGTGTTGAACTTGCTCAGCTCCACCTGGGGCCACGAAGCTGCAGTACTGGGCCGCGCCACACGAGGTCCTCCGGTGAGCAAAGGTTGATAAAGCTGCAGTACTGCGCGTCTGCCACCAGTGGCCTCCAGAGAGTAATTCGGTAATGCTGGATGTTCGCCACCAGGCGGCGAAGCTGATCAATGAAATCTGCAGAGTTCCTGCACTGTTTATGAAGCAAAGGTTCAGACGAACACAGACAGTGAGGGTGCCAATATTTACTGGGGGTCCCCAGGTAGTGTGATAATATTTATAGGGGGCCCTGGGGGACTGTGTCAGTATTTACTGGGGGCCCCTGGAGAGTGTATTAATATTTATAGGGGGTCTCTGGGAATGTGTCAGTATTTACTGGAGTTCCCGGGGAGTGTGTTAAATATTTATAGGGAATCTCTGGGAATCTGTCTATCTGCAGGAGTTTCTGGGACTGGGTCAGTATTTATAGGGTGTCCTGGGGAGTGTGTTAATATTTATAGAGGTTTCCCGAGGAATGTGCCCGGGCGGCACGGTAGCACAGTGGTTAGCACTGTGGCTTCATAGCACCAGGGTCCCAGGTTCGATTCCCGGCTTGGGTCACTGTCTGTGCGGAGTCTGCACGTTCTCCCCGTGTCTGCGTGGGTTTCCTCCGGGGGCTCCGGTTTCCTCCCACAAGTCCCGAAAGACGTGCTTGTTAGGTGAATTGGACATTCTGAATTCCCCCTCTGTGTACCCGAACAGGCGCCGGAGTGTGGCGACGAGGGGATTTTCACAGTGACTTCGTTGCAGTGTTAATGTAAGCCTACTTGTGACAATAAAGATTATTTTAAAAAAGTATTTACTGGGGCCTCCGGGGAGGGTGTTAATATTTGTAGGGGATCTCTGGGAATGTGTCTACCCGTAGGGATTTCTGGGACTGTGTCAGTATTTACTGGGGGCCTCCGGGGAGGGTGTTGATATTTACAGTGGGGCCCTGATACCAAAGTTTGAAACTTCTATTATAAATGTGCCATGGGTGAAAGGTGAAGCAGTCCTGTGTGAACCAGCTGTCCCTAGCGGACCGCATGTCTTCTGACGCGGAACCCGCCCAATTTGAATTCAAAGTGAATAAACCATTCTCTCATTCTTCTTGTGGTAAACCACTGTGTTCCTATATTAAGGGTTGTACGGTAGAACCTGCACTACAGGTTCACCTGGGCCCCTGCATGCTAGCTCCGCCCAGGAGGCGGGTTATAAATATGCGTGGCCTCCAGCTAGCAGCCATTTCGCCAGCTGCTGTGGGAGGCCACGCATCTGATACCATTAAAGCCTCAGTTTGGATTCAACTTTGTCTCCAGTCAAATTGATCGTGCCTCACTTCTGCTGTCTGCCCTGTGTCGGGGCTCGATTGATAACTGGAAGCCCCCCCCCCCATCCCCCACCCCTCACCCACTCTCATCCTCCCCCCCCCCCCCCCCCCATCCGCCTCCTCCTCACCCACTCGCATCCTCCCATCCATCTCTGCCCTGACGGAAAAAGCCTGGATAAATCCTGACGCAGCCGCTGGAGCGAAGGTCTTGACCCCTGAACCCAGTCCTCTCTCTCCCAACCCTTGTACCAGTGCTAGAATTGTAAATCACTGGGACAAGGGCTGGATGAGAGAGAGCCGGGAACCTAGAGGTCGTGGAGATTCTGGGAATCTGGGAAAGGAGTGCCCGTGATCGGAAAACGGGGGAATCGAATGGTCAACTCATCGTCGAATTCCTGGGCGGGGGGGGGTCAGGTCGACCATGAACCCAGCAGAGGCCGGCTGGGCTGTTGAGGACTTTTCCCTGTGCTGTGTACGTTTGGTACGTTATTTGCACTATTTGAATGTTAATAAAGATTCACGTCTGAAAGGAATTCAGAGGGATATGTTTTTTATGTCGCGGAAACGTCCGGAAGTAAAAATGGAGGCGCGGGTCCTGCACGTGGTGGGGAGGGAGTGGGCTGCACCAATGAAAACCTGGCGATTAATCTTGCTGGAATGTAAGTCAATGTGTTGGCATTTATATAGCAACTTTCCCCTCCCCGGTGCGTCCCAAAGCGCTTTCCAGCCAATCAATTGCTTTCGAAGTGTCGTCACTGCTGTAGAGCAGGAAAGGCGGCAGCCGGTTTTAAGCACAGCAAGATCCCACAACAGCAAGGTGATAATGCCTGGAAGCGGGGCGGAAATCTGGAACTCCGTCCCTCTCTCTCTCTCACTCTCTCTCTCTAACCACCCCCCCCCCCACCCCCACGACCTAACCTCTCCAAATGGTATCCAGACTAAAGGCCAATTGAAAACGTCAAATATTTTTGTAGGGGTAGGGCGGGGATGCTGAGAGGGAGAGAGAGGTCGGGAGGGCTGCGGTGTGGGGAGGGGTTCCGGGGGGAGGCGGGTTGGGGACGGTTGGGAGTGTGTGGTAGAGAGTGCGGGGGGGGGGAGAGGTGCGGTGGGCTGGGGAGGCAGACTGTGTTGGGCATCGGGGTAGGCGTTGTACTGGCGAGGAGATCGATGCAGTGTGTGTGGGGGACAGGGCAGTGGAGGAGAGGGTGCGGTGGGGGGAATGAGTGATCGAGGCAGGGCGGGTGATGGTGAGCTGCCTTCTTGAAACCGTTGCAGTCCGTGTGGTGTAGGTACACCCACAGTGCTGTTAGTGAGGGCAAATCTGGGGTGGGATTCTCCGACCCCCCGCCGGGTCGGAGAATCGGCGGGGGCTGGCATGAATCTCGCCCCCGCCGGTTGCCGAATTCTCCGGCACCGGATATTCGGCGGGGGCGGGAATCGGGCCGCGCCAGTTGGCGGGCCCCCCCCCGCCATTCTCCGGCCCGGATGGGCCGAAGTCCCGCCGCTAAAATGCCTGTCCCGCCGGCGAAGATTAAACCACCTACCTTACCGGCGGGACAAGGCGACGCGGGCGGGCTCCGGGGTCCTGGGGGGGGCGCGGGGCGATCTGGCCCCGGGGGGTGCCAACGGTGGCCTGGCCCGCGATCAGGGCCCACCAATCCGCAGGCGTGCCTGTGCCGTGGGGGCACTCTTTCCCTTCCGCCTCCGCCACGGTCTCCACTATGGCGGAGGCGGAAGAGACTCCCTCCACTGCACATGCGCGGGAATGCCGTCAGCGGCCGCTAACGCTTCCGCGCATGCGCCGCCTGGCAATGTCATTTCCGCGCCAGCTGGCGGGGCACCAAAGGCCTTTTCCACCAGCTGGCGGGGCGGAAATCAGTCCGGCGCCGACCTAGCCCCTTAAGGTTGGGGCTCGGCCCCCAAAGATGCGGAGCATTCCGCACCTTTGGGGCGGCGCGATGCCCGACTGATTTGTGCCATTTTGGGCGCCAGTCGGCGGACATCACGCCGTTTCCGGAGAATTTCGCCCCTGCTCTCTATACCGTTTGAGGCTGGAGGTGACAGACATTCCAATGCCCTCTTCCCTGGCCTCCCATCTTTAACCCGATGTAAACTTCAACCCCCTTCATCTCTGACTAGAAGAATTAACAGGTACGGTTTTTAAATATTCATGCATGGGACTTGGGCCTCGCTGGCTGGGCCGGCATTTATTGCCCGTCCCTAATTGCCCTTGAGTGGAGTGGCTTGCTGGGCCCATTTCAGAGTCAACCACATTTTCGTGGGTCCGGAGTCACGTGTAGGCCGGACCGGGTAAGGACGGCAGATTTCCTTCCCTAAAGGGCATTAGTGAACAAAACTAACGATCAATGCTAGTTGTCATGGTCACCATTCCTGAAATTAGCTTCATGTTCCAGATTTATTAAGTGAATTAAACTGCGGTGGTGGGATTTGAACCTGTGGTCCTGAGAGCATTAGCCAGGGCCTCGGGATTGGGATTGTATTCGCTGGAGTTCAGAGGAATGAGAGGGGGGTGTGGGGATGTGCATCACTGTAAATACATGTAAGCTAGACAGACACTAGAGGGAGCACCAGAAACATCACACACACACACTCAACCAATAGATAAGTTAGATAGGAGGCGACCAATGGACATTCACGATACACAAGGAGGTGACACGACCACAGTGGGGCATTACACCAACCCATACATAAAGGACACCACACACATGATCAGCCCCTTCGGCCAGTGGAAACAGTCAGTGAGGAGAGGCACAGGGTTGATTCATTATCACACCCACCACATGGAAGACAGCAGATGGTTAGTCAGTTAGGTAGCTACAATAGGATTAGCAGTAGTGTCGAACTCAAGTAATAAAAGTGTACATAGTGTAAATAAATGAGTTGAAGTTATTTACACGTCTCAACCTTCCTTGACAAATGCAACACAAGGAAGCTGCTTATGTTACAAAGGAAACATAACAAAATAGGGGGGTCTCTTAGAAACCTATAAAATTCTAACAGGACTGGACAGGGTGGATGCAGGAAGGATGTTCCCGATGGTGGGGGGTGTCCAGAACCAGGGGGCACAGTCTGAGGATACGGGATAGACCATTTAGGACAGAGATGAGGAGAAATTTTGTCACCCAGAGAGCGGTGGGCCTGTAGAATTCGCTACCAGAGGAAGCATTTGAGGCCAAAATAGTTCCCAAGAAGCAGTTAGATATAGCACTTAGGGTGATGGAGAATATGGGGGGGGAAGGCAGGGTGAGGCTACTGAGTTGGATGATCAACCATGATCATAATGAATGGCAGAGCTGGCTTGAGGGGCTGACGAACAAAGAAAAAAGAAGAATACAGCAGAGGAGCAGGCCCTTCGGCCCTCCAAGGCTGTACCGGTCACGATATCAACCTTGGCCAAAACTCTCAGAAAGAACAAAGAGCGAGGCCTCCTCCTTCTCCTGTTTTCTATGTTTCTATTGCGAGCTGAGTGACATTACCACCATCACCCAGGTTTCAGGTGACTTTGGGTAATTCTATCCCTTATCGTCCTTTGTTCCCCAGTGGTTCCCATAGAGACCAACCCCTGCATTGAAGACACATGACTGAGGGATGAATGTCTGCCTGGCCACAGGCGATGCACTGTTTTTACAGATTAACTCCACACTTCTGTGGCTGGTGCTATGAATTCAATTATTTGTCTGAAAGGGGGGATTAGTCGATTCCTCTAACTGGCTGTTGCGAGTGGGCAGGACAGCGGGATTAGACCAGGATTAGACATTGTGGCTTGTGCGGCAAAAATCGCTGCCATCGGCTTGATGGATTAAATGGTCCCTTTCTGTGCTATAAGATTCCTTGACTCCGGTGAGTGATCACATTCCAAGTGTCAACCTTGTGGTTGGGGAGTCAAGACCTTTCTTCGCCAGCACCTTCCAAGCCCATGCCCTCCCCTGCCTGGAAGGTCAGGTTCAGCAGACACGTGGAACCCCACCACCTGGAGGTTCCCCTCCAAGTCACTCACCGGCCTGGCTTGGAAATACATCGGCCGTTCCTTCACTGTCGCTGGGTCAAAACGCTGGAGCTCCCTAACAGCACCGCGGGTGTACCTACACCACATGGACCGCAGCGGTTCAAAAAGGCAGCTCACCACCACCACCTTCTCAAGGGGCAATTAGGGATGGGCAATGAAAGCTGGTGATACCTCACATTCCATGACCAAATTTAAGGGTATGCATTGTGAGGGAAGCTGGGTTAGTGCAAGAGGGGGAAAGGAAAAGACATATGGGGTGAGATAAAGCGAAATCAGATAGGGGAAGGCTCGCCTGGACCTGTTGGGTTGAAAGGCCCATTCCTGTTCTGTAATTCTCTGTCTCTTGCGCCATTTGCCCCAATGTCAACCAAACCAATGGCACAAGATCGGGAACAAGGGGAGCTCGTCGCATCCAATGAAGTCCGCTGCCAATGAAGTGTTGCTGAAAACAGAGGAACGCTGTCAAAAGCTTGCTAGAAGCTACATCTATTCGTACACAGGGGACATACACATGTCCTAGCCTTGTGCCATTTTTGAATTAATCACAAACGCGCGGGACGATATTCCCTGGCGCATTCTCCATAGCAACGCTGTGGGCAGAGTCAACTTGCCAATCAATCAACGCCCTTTTCATAAACTGTTGCTCCCCGAGAAATTTGCCATTCTTGCATTTGTCCTGATGAGTGTGAAACGAAAAGCTTTGACAGCACGTCTCTTTTTTGTCAGCGGCGCTCCAACTCTCCACTGCCAGTCGGGTACTTTATTGCAGCGCAGTCACAGTTGCAATGTGGGAAATGGCAGCCAATCTGCGCACAGCAAGCTCCCACAAACATATCATGTCGGTCGAGGGAGGGCAGCACTCTGCCACGTAGAACATAGAATGTACAGTGCAGAAGGAGGCCATTCAGCCCACGAGTCTGCACTGGCCCTTAGAAAGAGCACCCCACTTAAGCCCCACACCTCCACCCTATCCCCATACCCCAGTAACCCCACCTAACCTTTTTTAACACTAAGGGCAATTTTAGCGTGGCCAATCCACCGAACTTGCACAGGAAACCGGAGCGCCCGGAGGAAACCCACGCAGACACGGGGGAGAACGTGCAGACTCTGCACGGACAGTGACCCAGCCGGGAATCGAACCTGGGACCCTGGAGCTGTGAAGGAACAGTGCTAATCACTGCGCTACCGTGTTGCCCCGTTCTTCGAAGTAGCGGCATGGAATCCCGTCCACCTGGGGGGCGGGGGGGGGGGGGGGGGAGGGGGTCTTTGATTTAATGTCTCAACTGAATCAACTGAAAGACGGACATCGGACATAGCCGGACATAGCCAGGGGGGGCGGACATAGCCGGGACCACCCCACCCCTTCCAACCGAGACAGGGCGAACACGTAGCCCAAACGAAACGTACCTCCCGCAGACCCACCTTCCTCAGAGCCAGCCTGAAAACGTGCAGTTGTTTACTAACTCAGAGCACATGCGATATATTTAGACTGGGAGCTCATGCCAGCAAAATCAAATCGAGCTGTCAGAGATCGGGGAAACGAGTGGATTCCTGTCCAGCAGCTTTGATGTTCCAGGTCGCACAAAGGGATTATTGTTTAGTCAAAGGCTTTTAATAAACATTTAACTCTTTGCTCCCCCCCCCCCACACACTCATGCACTACATAACAGCCCGTGTACCCTCGAGAGTGCATTTTCTCTGCCTTCCGCCATCTTGGAGGGCGCCATCTCCGCCCTTTTTACACTGAAGTACCTTCATCATTCACGATGTGTGTGGGTGTAGCTGGTGAGATTGGCATTTATTGCCCAAGTCTCGATGTCGGGGATGTGATTGAATAAAGCGCTCAGCCCCTACATGGGGGAGTTAAAACCTGACACATTGGTGTGGGATTGGGGCCATGTTTAGGCCCAGAGGGCGGGGGGGGTAAGGATTGATTTGATTCCCTTCTATAGCTGGTAGCACAGTGGTCAGCACTGTGGCTTCCCAGCGCCAGGATCGCAGGTTCGATTCCCGGCTTGGGTCACTGTCTGTGCGGAGTCTGCACGTTCTCCCCGTGACCGCCTGGGTTTCCTCCGGGTGCTCCGGTTTCCTCCCACAAATCCTGAAAGACGTGCTTGTTGGGTGAATTGGACATTCTGAATTCTCCCTCCGTGCACCCGAACAGGCGCCGAAATGTGGCGACGAGGGGATTTTCACAGTAACTTCATTGCAGTGTTAATGTAAGCCTACTTGTGACAATAAAGATTGTTATTATTATGATAAAGTATATTGAACCAGTTAGGCTTGTCCGACATACCGACATCTCCTGTGGTCACTTTTACCGAGACCATCATTTGACTGTCAGGGTTTTTAAACTCTCAAATCGCTGTTTGAAGTCATACTTCCTGGATTATTAGTCCAGGTTCTCTGGAATACTAGTGCAGTAATATAATAACTAGGCAACTGTCCCAGCAAGGGGAAGCCAGGCTTCCTTCCGATTAATGCACAGTGGGATGTTTTACTACATTAAAGGTGCTATGCAAATGCAAGTTGTTGTTTTTTTTTCAAATTTATTTGTCCACGGGATGTTTGATAACGATAATCCTGGCTAGACCCCCCCGCCCATTCCTCATTGCCTTTGAGAAGGTCGGGGGGGGGGGGGGGGGGGGGAAGCCACCTTCTTGAACCATTGCTGTACATGCGTGGCACTGCAATTGACTTCAGTGTCTTTGTGCAAGGGGGGGGGCTGGAAATAATGGACCAAATGTCGTGCTCCTAACTTTCCCCAGTCTCATCCTTTTCCAACCTTTCCCCCCCATTCTTGCGAGAGGGAGCATTGGGGCAGCCGCTAGAGGGGGAGGTGGGGGGAGAGGGGCGGGGGTGGGGGGAGGTGCAGGGTTGAACATGGCCGCCAAACCGTCCCCAAGTTTAACAGCTGCTTCACCCCTGGACCCGGGGACGAAGAGAGGCCGCGGGTGAGAGACGTCGGGGAGCGGTCAGCGTTGGGTTTTGGCGGGACAGCAAGGCCGAAGGGGCAGAGTCAGGCCAAACCAGAAGAGGGGGTGCAGACATTTAATAACGTCAACAGCAAAAAGGCTCTCGCTCCCCTCGTCAATCCAACTCAACCAGAAGAGGGAAAAAAGAAATGCTCTCTTGTTTCGGTGTTCAATACCTATTGTAGTCTTGCTAATATCCTTAGTTATTGAATTCCTGTTGAAGTGACTACGGTTTCCCCCCATGCCGGATGTGTGGAACAATTCCCTGACTCTCCTGCCTTGGATTTCCAGGTATTTTCCATGTTAGCCCATTGACTTCTATTGAGGAAATTTGGGCTCCCCGGAGGCCCCTAATGGCTCCTTCCAAGTTAATATTCCAGCCTGCGTTTCTTTCTCTCTCTCTTATTGGAAGTCCAGGTTTTGTTCCTGAGTCTGTAGTTTGATGTACCCACTCCTGGAGCAGTTTGACAATGATGAATAGAGAAGTAAATCTAGAAAGGTTTCAAAAATCACACGCTGCTCTCCAACAGCTCAAAGTTCTGATCAGGCCAGGATACCATGCCTGCAATAAACTGCTTTGCAGACCATCCTTCTTCAAGATTTAAAGGCAACAATATTTGCCACCATTGCACTCAGATTTTCCCAGAGATATTCCAAATGCAAGTTTCCCCACTTTTCCTTTGCCACTCCAGGAATCTCTACAGCTGAGGCTTCAATACACAGACCCATCCCGGAATATCGCCAGAGCCCTCACTAATGTCTTCCTCAAACACCGCACTGTCGGAGGGTCAGTGCTGTGGGAGTGCTGCACTGTCAGAGGGTCAGTACTGAGGGAGTGCTGCACTGTCAGAGAGTCAGTACTGAGGGAGCGCACACTGTCAGAGGGTCAGTACTGAGGGAGAGCTGCACTGTCAGAGGGTCAGTACTGAGGGAGTGCTGCACTGTCAGAGGATCAGTACTGAGGGAGTGCCGCACTGTCAGAGGATCAGTACTGAGGGAGCGCCGCACTGTCAGAGGGTCAGTACTGAGGGAGTGCAGCACAGTCGGAGGGTCAGTATTGAGGGAGTGCCGCACTGTCAGAGGGTCGGTACTGAGGGAGAGCTGCACTGTCAGAGGGTCAGTCCTGAGGGAGTGCCGCACTGTCAGAGGATCAGTACTGAGGGAGCGCCGCACTGTCAGAGAGTCAGTACTGAGGGAGTGTGGCACTGTCAGAGGATCAGTACTGAGGGAGTGCCGCACTGTCAGAGGGTCAGTACTGAGGGAGTGCTGCACGGTCGGAGGGTCAGTACTGAGGGAGTGCTGCACTGTCAGAGGGTCAATACTGAGGGAGCGCCGCACTGTCAGAGGGCCAGTACTGAGGGAGTGCCGCACTGTCAATACTGAGGGAGTGCTGCACTGTCAGAGGATCAATACTGAGGGAGCGCCGCACTGTCAGAGGGTCAGTACTGAGGGAGTGCCGCACTGTCAGAGGGTCAGTACTGAGGGGGTGCTTCACTGTCAGAGGGTCAGTACTGTGGGAGTGCTGCACTGTCAGAAGGTCAGTACTGAGGGAGTGCTGCACTGTCAGAGGGTCAGTGCTGAGGGAGTGCTGCACGGTCGGAGGGTCAGTACTGAGGGAGTGCCGCACTGTCAGAGGGTCAGTACTGAGGGAGTGCTGCACTGTCAGAGGGTCAGTACTGAGGGAGTGCTGCACTGTCAGAGGGTCAGTACTGAGGGAGTGCCGCACTGTCAGAGGGTCAGTACTGAGGGAGTGCTGCACTGTCAGAGGGTCAGTACTGAGGGAGTGCTGCATGGTCGGAGGGTCAGTGCTGAGGGAGTGCTGCACTGTTGGAGGGTCAGTACTGAGGGAGTGCTGCACGGTCGGAGGGTCAGTACTGAGGGAGTGCTGCACGGTCGGAGGATCAGTACTGAGGGAGTGCTGCACGGTCGGAGGGTCAGTACTGAGGGACTGCTGCACAGTCGGAGGGTCAGTACTGAGGGAGTGCTGCACGGTCGGAGGGTCAGTACTGAGGGAGTGCTGCACTGTTGGAGGGTCAGTACCGAGGGACTGCTGCACAGTCGGAGGGTCAGTACTGAGGGAGTGCTGCACGGTCGGCGGGTCAGTGCTGAGGGAGTGCTGCACGGTCGGAGGATCAGTACTGAGGGAGTGCTGCACGGTAGGAGGGTCAGTACTGAGGGACTGCTGCACTGTCAGAGGGTCAGTACTGAGGGAGTGCTGCACGGTCGGAGGGTCAGTACTGAGGGACTGCTGCACAGTCGGAGGGTCAGTACTGAGGGAGCACTACACGGTCGGAGGGTCAGTACTGAGGGACTGCTGCACAGTCGGAGGGTCAGTACTGAGGGAGTGCTGCACTGTCAGAGGGTCAGTACTGAGGGAGTGCCAGATGGGTTGTCACAATGATTGATGATAGTTTCATGGTCACTGTTACTGAGACTAGCTTTATATTCCAGAGTTTTATTCATTGATCCATAACTTACTGAATTTAGTTCCACCACCAGCTGCAATGGGATTTAATCTCAGGTACCCAGAAGATTAGCCTGGGCCTCTTGATTACTAGTCCAGTGACGGTAAGACTGCTTCCTCTCATTGCTCAGTGTTCCAATGTTGTTCCAACGATCTAACAATGCTGGATGTCGGGGTGACAGACAAAGAAAATTGACCAGCTCCCACCACCATCGCGACTCCGCGTTGGAAAAGCTACTCTGGGAGAACCCCACAGCACACTGATGCACAATCAATAACTCTCGAGACACGGTGAGTCATAACTAATCGGCTTTAATCTGCTAGAACTGTATCCAGCAGCTTCGATACAGAAAGTGAAGGCTGCTGGGACGGCATTGGTTCTTATACCCCGCCTCTCAGGGCGGAGCTATGTACATTAGTCAATGGTTAGCCACCTCTCAGGCACTGCAATACCTGGTATTACCACACACACCAAGTGTCTTTGGCAGTTGTGTGGACAGGCTGGGGGTTGGGGGAAACAGGAAGGCGGGGGGGGGAGGGGGTGTTGCACTTTGGGAGAAAGAAGGATGGAAGGAAGTGGCAGAGGCAGAACGGCGCCAAGGTATATAGTCCCCCTCAGGGTCTCTGTGACAGACGTAGGCAGACAATTAAACTCTGCTGATGTATTGGTGCCTGTGAGTGAAAGTATTGCACTTGGCAACGGCCCTCCCATTGTCAGTTTTGCCAAATACCTTTCATTATGAATTCACCTTGAACAGTTACTATGAAACGTGACAAAGGTTCAGCTCAGTGGAAAGTCCCGGAGCTTCCAGCAACGAACACAGGATTTCTGCTGATTTCCTCAGAGCTATTATCAAATTTCATTTGTTGAGATAACTTATTTGAAACCAGTTAATGCCAAGGGCCACTTGACGACAATGAGGAAATGATTCAACTCATCAATCACCACCTTTTGTCTACAGGTCAAGTGAAACAAGGCCTTACAATTTAGGTTGCCAATTCCCCTGGAGTATCCAGCAATTAACGTTACAAGAAAATGGGCAAAAAAAAAATGGAGTTTTTTTTCCAATTTTTTTTTTGTGTACACTTGTACTCCTGAGTCAAAAGATATTAGATTGAGTAAGCGGTCCGAATTGGGGAAAACGGTCATGTGGTGAGACCTCCACGGTAGCCTCCCACCAGATTTGACAACCCTGCACACGAGACACATCCCAGGAAAGAAAAAAGGTAAATTAGGACTTCCAGTTGTTTTGCTCTGCTCGCTTGGGCAGCCCCTCAGGGTCGAGGGTTGCTTGCACACTGTGGGGGGGGGGGGGGGGTGAGCTCTGTGGTGGTTGAATAGTCTAATCCTGGATCCACAGACTCTGCCACAGGTGTGGCAGGGGTTGTTTGATGAGATGGGTGGGCGGGACGCTCTCCTTCCGCTGTTTATGCTTAGCCTCTGCATGCTGTGCCCAGCGCCGCTCAAGGTGATTGGCACTGTTATAGTTTCTGCCGAGTTAAACTTAACTTTGATGATGAATACGCGAAGTCTTCCAGTGATAACAAATTATTTATTGAGTAACTAATTAATTTACTTGCGAGTTCTTTTCTTCAATACTTTTACTAGTAGTCAAATTAAACAAGATTGAATTAGATTAACAATGAATATAATACTCTACACTCTGAGCTTACTACACTTCTGTTCTCTAGCTACAACGCACACGAAGAGAGCGGGAAACAGATTGAGCTTGGTTTTATACTCCCTGTTAGTGTTGCCCTCTAGTGATCATCTGACTGTACTGACTGCACATTAACCATTCACGTATTTACATATATAGAGATCACTACAGGCACCTTCACCGATACTTCTTCAGTTTGTGCGTTCTAAGGCAGGCGATTCCCACCTGTCGATGGGGATGTTGCATTTATTTCAGGAGTAAATGACTTAAAAAAGGAAGACTTATGTTTATATAGCGCTTTTCACAACCACCAGGCATCTCAAAGTGATTTATAGCCAATGAAATACCTCTTGAAGGGAAATGTAAGGTGCCATCTACCCACCGTGTCACGCCCCCGTTCGGGCAGATGGGGGCGCAACGCGGCCGGTAGACGCTGAGAGAGGCCTCTTCCGGGGTCTACCCCGCTGGAAATGCCTCGTCAGATCCAATCGCATCTCATGAGATGTCCCGATCTGAATCCTGCCCATTGTGGGCGGGATCCGTATTTGGCAAATCTACACATGAGAGTAAGCAGCAAGTCTCACTCTTATAGGCAGCTCACCTGGTCTACCCGAGGTGTTGGGACCTAACCCTACCCCTTGGAGATCTTAGGCGAGCACCATTCAGTTCCGGTCACTACACACAGTGGTTAGCACTGCTGCCTAACAGCACCAGGGTCCCGGGTTGATGTCTGTCTGTGCGGACTCTGTACGTTCTCCCCGTGTCTGCATGGGTTTCCTCCGGGTGCTCCGGTTTCCTCCCACAGTCCAAAGACGTGCAGGTTAGGTAGACTGGCCACACTATCTTGTCCCTTAGTGTCCAAAAGGCTATGTAGGGTTACTGGGTTATGAGGATGGGTTGGAGGTGTGGGCTTAAGTAGGGTGCTCTTTCCAAGGGCCTGTGCAGACTTGATGGGCCGAATGGCCTCCTTCTGCACTGTAAATTCTATAAGAAGAGGGGACTAAGCGGAATGGCACTTAGAGGGATGTTCCCCAGGGAATCGGAGACCTCAAGATGGTCCTCCTCTAGGCAGGGTGGCACACTGGCACCTTGGCACTGCCAGCCTGGAACTCCGGCAGTGCCACTTGAGTGCCAGCCTGGCACTGCCAAGGTGCAAGACTGGCATTCTGCCTGCGCCGGGGATCAGGCCCAGGGGGGTGATCTGCCCTGTGAAGTGGGGTATGGGCGGGGGACCCCTTTATAAATGAGTTGGGGCTTTTGGGGGCCACGTCCGGAGGTGCCATTTAAAAATGGTGTCCCGAACTCCTCCTACACTGGGGAGTACACCAGAGCTCCTCAGGGCAGGAAACGGGACTAAGTGTGGCCTCGGCAGGACGTTCCCCGCTGAGAACCCAGATTGCAACAGAATCCCGTTGGATAGCGTGGTCTTTCTCAGCGCTGGGAGCGCCGGGAAACATCAGGCTAAATGCGCTCGACACAGGACTCTGTTGCAATTCGGTTTGTCATGAGAATGCCGCTTTAAGAAATGGTTAGCTGCTCATGTTACTGCAGTGATGTCCGAGTGTGGGTGGAGCTGAGCTCTGGTTCTGCTTTTTAGTTTCACTTTGAGAAAAAGCTTGGGTGTGTCTGTGTTTTCTAGGGCGCTGCAACTGAAGTTAAACAAAGAGCTGTCCTGTTGATCTCTGCCATCCAAAGACTATCTCTGGATCATTTGGTGAATTCAGAATTATAAATGTCCTCAATAGTGAATGTGAACCTAATGTGCTCCTGTTTAAAGGTTTGTTAAGTCTTTTGGATGTTAAAAGGACAGCTTAAAGGATTACTTAGTGTTGTATTCTTTGGGGGTTATGTTTGAATTAATGGTTGCTAAGATATTCACTGTTTGTTTTAAAAAGGTTAATTTGAGTTCATAGAATAAACATTGTTTTGTTTTAAAAAGTACTTTTCCATTTCTGCTGTACCACACCTGTATAGTGGGCCGTGTGCTCCCCGTACCACAATCTATTAAAAGTTGTGAATCAGGCGAACTCCATGATACACTTTGGGATTCTCTAAACCCTGACCCATGACAGGTTAGCGTATGGAATCAGTGTTGCTATTTACCAAACACAGCAACCAATTTGCACTCAGCAAGCTCACACAGCTAGCGATTTGATAATGACCAGTTTGTAATGATGTCGATTGGCTCAGGCACCAGTGTGAACCTCACATCTGCCCAAGCAGGCCTCGGTTTAACCTTTCACCCAAAAAGCACCACCTCCAACAGTGTCCACGCCCTCAGCATTGGAGCAGCAGCCTGGATTTTTTCACTCAAGCCCTGGGGTGGAACTTGAACCGAGGGACTTAGAGGCACAGGAGCCACCAACAAGACCACAGCTGAATGCTGCGTTATTTGGGGATTTCTGTGGTTGTGAAAAGGACTATACTGTGTGGCCTGGCATTTTGGGGGATTCTCCTGCACCTGCTGTCCTTGGCCTTCCAGGTGGATAGGTGGTCAAGGCACTGCAGCAAGTTAATTTAAGATTGACCAGCCAATGGTGCGATAGCACACTGACAAGAAGGCTTCCCAAACCTCCAGGACTCCCGAAAACAGGACAGAAGGAGCAAATAAAATTGTGTTCAAATTGGATTGACGTGTCTGGATGACACCTGCCACCTGGTGGCACAGTGGTTAGCACTGCTGCCTCACAGCGCCAGGGACCCTGGTTCGATTCCCGGCCCCGGGTCACTGTCCACGTGGAGTCTGCATGTTCTCCCCACGTCTGCGTGGATTTCCTCCGGGTGCTCCGGTTTCCTCCCACAGTCCAAAGATGTGTAGTTAAGTGGATTGGCCATGATCAATTGTCCCAGGGACGGCTTGGTGGCGCAGAGGTTAGCACTGCTGTCTCACAAGGCCGAGGACCCGGGTTCGGCCCCGGCTCTGGGTCACTGCCCGTGTGGAGTTTGCACATTCTCCCCGTGTCTGCGTGGGTTTCACCCCCACAACACAAAAGATGCGCAGGGTAGGTGGATTGGCCACGCTAAATTGCCCCTTCATTGGGAAAAAAAACAAGAATCGGATACTCTAAATTTTAAAAAAAGATAAATTGTCCCTTAGAGGCTGAGAATTCAGAATGTCCAATTCACCTAAAGATGTGAAGGTTAGGTGGGGTTACGGGGATAGGGCGGGGGAGTGGGCATAGGGAGGGTGCTCTTTCGCTGGGTTAGTGCAGACTCCTTCTGCACTGTGGGATTCTATGGCTATGGATACCATGGACTTTGAGAACTAAATCTTTCATCCTGGGGAGAATGAGTGAAGGTGCGTCTGGATGGGGTAGAGGTGGCTATAGGTTTAATATCCTTTCAAAACACCAAGCAAGAACTGATTTCATTTAACACCTCATATTTTTGATATGGCTTTGATTCTCGGTGTTTCCGGCTGTGAGGGAGCCAAAAGCAATCGCAAATTCCACTGAGTGATTACCCTTGCCTTCTCCCATGTGGGGTAATTTGAGCATCAATTGCAAATTGCATGACATCATAGATTTTTCTAATAAACGTGGTAGACAACATGAATTAAAAAGAAAATGAGTTTGACAGTTTGATTTCCTGTGAACTCCCACTTGGCTGAAACAACTGATTAAACTGGGGTGATACATCAAGAACTGTCACTCTCACCCCCTGCCACAAAGCACAGATACTCTCGCTACCCAGGACAGATCACCGCAATCGACCCAGCCGCCATCGGCAGCGACGTGGCCCCACATTATTGGCAACGTGGATTTGGAACATGGGAACAGGAGGCAGCCGTTTGGCCTCACAAACCTGTTTCGTTATTCAGCAAGGTGATGGCAAATCTGTGGCCTCGCTACTAGGCGTGGGGTAGAGGCCAGTATGGGGTGGTGGGGGTAAGAGTTGCGTGTTGGGATGGCTCGATAACTTAGCATGGCCAATCCACCAACCCTGCACATCTTGGGTTGTGGGGGTGAGACCCACGCAGACACAGGGAGAATGTGCAAACTCCACACCGACAGTGACCCGGGGCAAGGATCGAACCCGGGACCTTGGTCCCGTGAGGCATCAGTGCTAACCAATGTGCCACCCGGGTCACCACTTAAAATCTCTGAAGCCCCCGAAGTGACCCCCAACATCCCCCCAAGCCCCAAAGCACTACAGAAGCGCCCCAGCCCTCAACCCCACAAGGAACCCCCAGCCCGATCACACCCACGTGGGAAATGCCAGCTTGGCATCCTGGCAGTGCCCCTCCCAGCTGGCACTGTCACCCAGGTACTACCAGGCTGGTAGTGTCAGGGTGCACAGGTGGGACCAGCAGTACCAGGATGCCACCCTGCCCAAAGGGCATGCACCTGGGGGCCTCCAATCCCCTGGGAGACTCCCATGAGTGTTCATAGAATTTACAGTGCACAAGGAGGCCATTCGGCCCATCAAATTGGCACCAGCTCTTGGAAAGAGCACCCTACCCAAGCCCACACCCCCACCCTCTTAACCCAGTAACCCCACCCAACACTAAGGGCAATTTTGGACACTAAGGGCAATTTATCCTGGCCAATCCACCTAAACTGCACAACTTTAAACTGTGGGAGGAAACCGGAGCACCCGGAGGAAACCCACGCAGACACGGGGAGAACGTGCAGACTCCGCACAGACAGTGACCCAAGCCGGAATCGAACCCGGGACCCTGGAGCTGTGAAGCAACTGTGCTAACCACTATGCTACCGTGTTGTTCTGTCTGGCCCCTGTTTGTGGAGACCAGTACTGAACAGCATTCGCCCGAGGTCTCCAAGGCGAAAGGGATGGATCCCAAAGCCTCGGGTACCTCGGGAATCTGCACATTCGAGTGAGACCAGCTGGCTCGCTTTAATATGCAGATTTGCTAAAAGGTGATGCGTTGTGAGCTGGGTAGATCCCGGGATCCGGGTCTCCCGGTTCCATTGGCGCATTGCGCCGCGGCGAGCTGTTTTTCGGGCGTAGCGTGACCTTTGGATCGTGCCCTATATTTCCAGCTATCGTTTCTCTCATTACACTTTCATCTTGGGCTCCATTAGCTTCTTACCCTGGTAGAGATCTTGCTGGAGGCCAGGTTTGTTTGTGGTTGAGTGTTAAGGAAGACCAGGACATGGCTGGAGCCACTCTCTCAATCGCTTCTCCCAGTGAGCGACATCACTGTGACCTAGGCGTCTGATGCACATGATCAGTAGCTATCATCATCAGAGCTAACCCTTTCCTCCACAACTTCCTTGCATACTCTTAACCCCCCCCCCCCCCCCCCCGCCCCTCCTTATTTTTCACTTTCTAAAATCTGTCAATGTTCTGACTCCAAATTTAGCCTCGACCAGTGGCAGGAATTTTCCCCTGCCTGGATAGTTTAGGGCAGACTGAATCAAATAAAAATCTGGTAAGACTTGTCTGAACTGGTGATGCACACCTTAAAATCTAACTCCAGTATTATGGGTGCCCGTATTACTCATGTGTTCACAACAGACACGCTTAATAAATTGTAGCGCACAAAGACTCCATGAGACGAATAGAGTGAAGTCGTTTATTAAGCGTGTCTGTCCCCCCGCAGCTCGATAGTAAACTGGCCTGCGGGGGAAGACTCCGGCTTCTTATACTCCGCCTTCAGGGCGGAGCTTGAGGTCAACGGCCAACCAGGACCCGGGATCTGTCAGCCAATGACATTAGGGCTTCCAGTCCCACATGACCCCCAATACATACTACCACATCATGTTTACAGGGTTTGGAAAGTTTTGAATTGGCTTTTCCTTCTTTATGTTGTAATTGGGGGCTGGTTTAGCTCAGTTGGCTTGACAGCTGGGTGAGTGAGGCCAGCAGCGCGGGTTCAATTCCCGGCCCAGCTGAGGTTATTTATGAAGGCCCCGCATTCTCAACCCTGCCTCTCAGGTTAAATCACCACCAGTCAGCTGTGAGAGCTGACCCCTCCACCCCGCAATGGGGAAAGCAACCTGTAGTCCATCTCGGGCTGTAGTGACTTTACCTTATTTCAAATAGGCTTAGACACGCACAAGTGTGTACCAATTTACCAGTGCAATAATAGGGGATACTGTTCTGAGATGGAGTTCGAGTCCAACGAGTAAAGTAAAGTGTTGGGCCACCTCCCTGAGACGTTCCTGCCACATGGACGCAGTCAGCCAAATTAAATAATTGTCTCATTTGTTTTTGAAAGGGGGGGTAGTTTTCAGAACCTTCAGCCCATTCTTCCCAACTTTTACAGGTGCACCATAGAAAGCATCCTATCGGGCTGCATCACAGCCTGGTATGGCAACTGCTCGGCCCAGGACCGCAAGAAACTTCAGAGAGTCGTGAACACCGCCCAGTCCATCACACAAACCTGCCTCCCATCCATTGACTCCGTCTACACCTCCCGCTGCCTGGGGAAAGCGGGCAGCATAATCGAAGGCCCCTCCCACCCGGCTGACTCACTCTTCCAACTTCTTCCATCGGGCAGGAGATACAGAAGTCTGAGAACACGCACGAACAGACTCAAAAACAGCTTCTTCCCCACTGTCACCAGACTCCTAAACGACCCTCTTATGGACTGATTTCATTAACACTACACCCTGTATGCTTCATCCGATGTCGGTGTTATCTGGTTACATTATGAACCTTCTGTTGCCCTATTATGTATTTTCTTTTATTCCCTTTTCTTCCCATGTACTTTATGATCTGTTGAGCTGCTCACAGAAAAATACTTTTCACTGTACCTCAGTACACGTGACAATAAACAAATCCAATCCAATCCATACCTCCATCTCCAATCGTTAGTTATTTTCTTTATTATTGCTTTCGATTGCCTCCAATTCAATCACTGAGTGATTTCTAAGTGTTCAGATTACGATGACAAGAAAACATTTTAAACCTCCTGATAGTAAGTATTTTTCTTTTGAGAGGCCAATATTAATATTTCAAGCAAACAGACGTCTTATTTATTCCCTTCTGTCCGAGATGAGTGGACCCTTCATTTGATGTTTTGTCGGAATCTCTTGGCAGATTACAGAGTATTAATTCCATCTGGCCTTGTCAAATCGTACAAACATCCAGGAGACACAAACTGTTCTTGTGAGACAGGCCAGTGGCCATTTGAATGAGTCACATCCCCTGAGACTTATTGAATTCTATTCCAGGCACATTTCCAGTTGCCCTCTACTTCTTCTCTGCTTCCCTGCCACTCGTACCAAGTCCCATTCACCCGTCACCCTTGTATTTTTCTGACCTCCGTCAGCTCCCCGCCTGGCGTACGGCTACGTTTAAACATTTTCAGCTCTATTTTGAGCTCCTCCCAAGATTTCGTCCATCGCTCCCTAGGCCTACAAGCCTCCTAGATGTCAGCCTTCTTCCAATTCTGGCCTGTCGCGCCTCCCTTTCTGATTTCAGTCACTCCACCATTGGCGGTTGTGTGTTCAGCTGGCAGGACCCGAAGCTTTGGGATTCCCTCCCTAAATCTCTCCATGTCTCTCCTCCTCTAAGGCACTTCTTGACCAAGTTTTCGGTCACCCGTGCTAATATCTCCTGATGTGATTGGGCATCAGATTGTTGTTTCACGCCGCTCCTGTGGACGGCCTTGGGATGTTTGACCGTAAGACATAGGAGCAGAATTAGGCCACTCGGCCCATCGAGTCTGCTCCGCCATTCATTCATAACTGATACTTTTTTCATCCCTATTTTCCTGCCTTCTCCCCTTAACCCCTTATTAATCAAGAACCTATCTATCTCTGTCGTAAAGACACTCAGATTTGGCCTCCACAGTCTTCTACGGCAAAGAGTTCCACAGATCCACCACCCTCTGGATGAAGAAATTCTTCCTCATCTCTGTTTTAAAAGGATCGTCCCTTTTAGTCTGAGATTGTGCCCTCTGGTTCTCGTTTTTCCTCCTCGTGGGAACACCCACGCCACGTCCACTCTACCCAGGCCTCTCAGTATCCTTTAAGTTTCAATAAGATCCCCACTCATCCTTCTAAACTCCAACGGGTACAGACCCAGAGTCCTCAACCGTTCCTCATACGACAAGCTCTTCATTCCAGGGATCATTCTTGTGAACCTCCTCTAGACCCTTTCCAAGGCCGGCACATCCTTCCTTGCTCTGGGTGTCCTCAGCCTCCTGCCTTTGAAAGCACTGATTTGTTTAACGGGCACAATTCTATGGGCATTAAACATATGGGGGGCGATTCTCCCAAATGGAGCCCAAGTGTTTGCGCCGTCGTGAACGCCGTCGCGTTTCGCGACGGTCCGAACCGGGCCCGGTTACGACCGATTCTGTCCCCCACAGGGGGCCAGCACGGCGCTGGAGCGGTTCACGCGGCTCCAGCCTCCCTTCCCGGCGCCAAATGGGAACTGCGCCAACCCGCGCATGCGCGGGGGACTTCTTCTGCGCGCCGGCCCCGACTCAACACGGTGTCGGTGTTCAGGGGCCGGCCGCGCCGGAAAGTAGGCCCGGGGGGGGGAGAGGCCGGCCCGCTGATCGGTGGGCCCCGATCGCGGGCCAGACCCCATCGGAGGCCCCCCGTACGGTGCAGGATCGCTTTCCCCCGCCCCAGAAGCCTCCCCCCCCCCCCCGGCCCTTCGCGCAGAGTTCCCGCCGGCAGCGACCAGGGGTGAACGGCGCCGGCGGGACTCTGTCGTATCCGCGCGGCCGCTCGACCCATCCGGGCTGGAGAATCGGCGGCCCCGCTGATTCTAGCGGCCCGCGGCTGGAGCTGGGCCAACCGCGCCGGCGCAAATGGAGCCGATTCTCCGCACCTCGGAGAATCGCGTGCCGGCGTCGGGGCGTGGTTGCGGCGATTCTCCGGCCTGGCGACGGCTCGGAGAATCGCCCCCATGGGGTGAAATAAACCACGGTTATTGGTGGGCTGTTCAACTTCGGAGAGCATCTTATGAAGGGCAATAGGATATTGGGCCACTCAAGCCTATTAGATCATGGCTGATATCTACCCCAACTGCATTTACCCATCTCATGGCTCAATGCGGCAAATGTGTTCCACATAAATGCATGATGCCCTGAGGGAAGTTTAGGTTAGAGATCAAGAGGCAGAGCCCTGGAACCCCCCCCTGGTATCTCTGTCATGGGGCTAGTGGCGCATTTGGATTTCCCAGCCTTAAATCAGCTCAGTGAACGATGGTGTCTTCACCCTCTTATTAATTCATCATTCAACTGCGTCCCTTAACCTCAGTGTCAACAAGACATGATCCACACAGAGACAAAATGTTCAGACACAGGAAAACAGGAGCAAATAATCATGGACGAGCAGAGAGCACTGACCCCGTGAAGCACAGTCTCCAAATGAACCAACAACTAACTACATGATTGATTCATGTAGTTACGTGTCCCGGGAGCCTTCGCAAGAGACAGAGGAAGTGAACCTAACACCAAATCAACAGAAGACTTTTTAAGGAGGAGGATTAAGTGGAGAGGTTTCAGGAGGGAATTCCAGAGTTTACGGAGATAGCTCGCTGAAGGAGCAGCCACCAGTAGGGATGCTGGGAATGTACAAGGGCCCAGAATTGCAGGAATGTGAAACTCAGCCCAACATTACCTGTGTTTCCAGCACCTAATGTTTTCCAATTTAATACCCTGCTTAGTGCAATCTCGCAGCCTTTGGGTAAAGAATGTTTTCTAACTTTTATATCCTCAATCTGAATCTAGTGACTTTACATGGTCTTGACGTAATTCTCCGATTTGCTTTACCGTCCCCGAGACATCCCGTAACCTCTTGATCACGAGGTTGTGGAGCTTGAACTGTAACTGTAAACTGTCACCCCCAAACAAGGACCTTTCCTCAAAGGGATTATGGGCTGCTGAATCCTCCCAATTTTCTCCAAATGAACATTCTACTCAATCACTCTCTCTCAAATCAACTACGTACCCAACCACATTTGTGCAAATCAAATGTTATCCAAATGGAATTCTGCCAATTACAGACCCCCACGTAGCCCTAAATGTAACACAATAAAACAAAAATAAATTCAGAAAAAATACCTTTCAACAAGTTCCCTTTCCTTGCACATATACATATCCAGTACCTCATGGTCCCCCCCTACTTGCTGAGGCCCAAGATTCTGGGTAAAAAAACTCTACAAGCTACCACAGACCTGACCTCGCAATGTATTGCCCTTAGTGTTGCCCTTAGTGTTGGGTGGGGTTACTGGGTTCTGGGGATGGGGTGGAGATGTTGACCTTGGGTAAGGTGCTCTTTCCAAGAGCCGGTGCAGACTCGATGGGCCGAATGGCCTCCTTCTGCACTGTAAATTCTATGAAGTTTAGAGTAACGTATGTAGTGGTATTAATGTCCAATGGGATTAAGGTGACATCATGGGTGGCACGGTGGCCCAGTGGTTGACGCTGCTGCCTCACAGTGAGAATGACCCGGGTTCAATTCCAACCTTGAATGACTGTCTGTGTGGAGCTTGCACTTGCTCCCCATGTCCGTGTGGGTTTCCTCCTGGTGCTCCGGTTTCCTCCCACAGTCCAACGATGCGCAGGTTAGATGGGTTGGCCATGCTAAATTGCCCCTTAATGTCCAAAGGGTTAGATAGGGGTTACTGAGTTATGGGGATAGGATGAGGGGGGGGGGGAGGGCCTAGGTAGGGTGCTCTTTCCAAGGGTTGGAGCAGACTCGATGGGCCGAATGGCCTCCTTCTACACTGTAAGGATTCTATAACATGACCAAGTGTTTGAAATTTGCATCCTATAACCCAGCACATTATACAGAAGCTGAACTGGACTAGCCATATTAATACTGTGGCTATAAGAGCAGGTCAGAGGCTGGGAATTCTGCAGCGAGGAACTCATCTCCTGACCCCCTCCCAAAGCCTGTCCCTCATCTACAATTCACAAGTCAGGCGTGCGATGGAAAACTCTTAACTTGCCTGGATGAGCCTGGCTCAAAATTCTGGAACGTCCTAACAGCACCGTGGGTGTACCTACAATACAGGGACGGCAGCGGTTCAGGAAGGCAGCCCACCACCACCTTCACAAGTGGCAACTAGGGATGGGCAATAAAAATGCTGGCTTAGCCAGTGACATCCACTTCCTGGATGTTTCTGCATGGGGCGCAATATTCCGGACATTCCCACTGGTTGGGTCATCTGGTCCCGCCAATGCCGACCCCCTACCACTGCTGGCCAATGGCGTGCCGGCTCCCACTGCCACCACGGGAAGGAGATCGGAAGATTCCGCCCATGATCTCATCCCTTCTTCAGTCAGTTCACCTTTTAGATTAACAAGGGATGTAATCATATTCAATGCAGTTAAAGAGCAAATGTACAGTTTACAAGCTTTTGTGCAGGTTATCGGGTGCAAAGGAAATACAAAACAGATCTAAAAGTAATCTGGGATATTGGAAAAATGGGAAAATTAAGTTGATCACAAGAGTAATTGAAGAATTGCAAATCAAATATTGGATAAAAGAGATTGTTTGAAGAGCATTAACAGTATAAATCCTTTGGGGATAACTTTGGAGACGACTTTTAATATCCTGTTTAATATTTTAAAATTATGTTTAATATTTTAGCCTTTAAGCAATGCTACTTAAGAATGACTGGCATTGTAAATGTTTAACAAATACATTAAAGAGCTTTCAGTACCTTGAATTCCTGCCAATGAAAGTTACCGATGTTTCGTTGCATCGTTTTTGAGCTTTTAATTGACGATTTCATTGTCAATAACACCGTGTGTCATTTAAATTAATATGAGTAAAAAGAGAATGGGCGAAGGGTTGCAAAGCAGAGAGAGAGAAAGTGAAAGAGAAAGTGGAAGGGAGAAAGAGTGGTCGAGGGAAAGATAAAAGTCAAAGGCTGGGAATTCTGCGGAGTGCAACTGACCTCCTGACTCCCCAAAGCCTGTCCACCATCTACAAGGCACAAGTCAGGGGTGTGATGGAATACTCTCCACTTGCCTGGGTGAGCGCAGCTCCAACAACACTCAAGAAGCTCGACACCATCCAGGACAAAGCAGCCCCGCTTGATTGGCACCCCTTGCACCACCTTTAACATACACTCCCTTCGCCTCCGACGCACGGGTGTGTACCATCGACAAGATGCACTGCAGCAACTCGGCATGGCTCCTTCCTCAGCACCTTCCAAACACATGACCCCCACCACCTAGAGGACAACGGCAGTAGATACCTGGGAACACCACCACTTGCAAGTCCAAAGGTGTTCACATAGCATGTGCTATGCTAAAGTGCCCTTAGTGTCCAAAACAAAAGGTAAGGTGGGGTTGTGGGTGGAAGTCTGGGGATAGGGTGCAGGTGTGGGCTTAGGTAGGGTGCTCTTTCCAAGGGCTGGTGCAGACGCGATGGGCCGAATGGCCTCCTTCTGCACTGTAAATTCTGTGTCTGTGTTATCTGTGTTACCTCTCCAACCCACGCACCATGGGGGAGATTCTCCAGGGCTACTGGCCCCAGGAAGATGGTTCGTTGAATCGGGGGTGAGGGCCAAATTGGGATTGGGCCATTGTGAGTCTGCTGGCCCGTTCCCCTGGCAAAATCAGGTTCCCACCCAGAGAGGGCAAGAACCAAGCAAATTACCATTCATTTGAATGTAATTAGCAGGTTTGAAGCAGAATATTGCGGCCTCTTGGGATGCTACAGCCCCACACCCCCCCAAGCTGGAAGTCCCCTCCGACGCAAATCACTACTGATCCCTAAAAGGAGGGAAAAATCACCATGGACATCAAGGGGAAGCAAGGGGGTGAGTAACCTCCCTAAACTTACCTCCTGGGTGCTTCAGGGGAGGTTGGGTCGGGAAGGCTTGGACTGGGCTGGAGGGGCTCAGGTCGGGAATCTTTCCCAGAATGGGGGTCGTGTGGCAGGTCTTTCCTTTGTAGCTATGCAAATCATTAAACTCTCTTTCAGCATGTGGAGTTGCAGTTAAAAGTCTTTTCTTTGATGTGTTCAAAATCTTTTAAGTTCTTTTTTCCCTAGTCAATTTCATTCCCCTTTAACTTATTGAAGTCCATGGGCTTGCGGAGAATCCTAAAAGCTTTGAACTGCATTGTTTGCATTCAATTTCACAGTCCATTACCTTTTACAAGCCTCTTGAATGATAGGTCCAGGCTATTTCAAAGGAGGGATTAGCTTTGTTTTTTTTATGTAGCTCTTCATGGCCCATTAACTCTGAGGTGTTTCCTCTTTTGAGCAGGTGTTGCTACTAACTGCAGTTTTTTAAATAGTGTCTCTGATCAGAACAAAGAAACTTACTTGGAGGTAAGTGTCGCGAGGGTAGTCACCCCTTTGCTCCCCCTCTGAGTCCAAGGTGCCAGTTTGCCATTGCCCAGGGGTGGAATTTTAAGGGGGACTGAGGGGGGGGGGGGGGGGGGCTAAGGGGGCGGGGCCCTGAAGGGAGGGCCCTGAAGGGATGGGCATTTGGCAAACCAATAATGAGATATCACTCACATGAGCCGGGGGCCTTGATTCGTGGGGGTGGCCTTGCCAGTGATTGGGAGGTCGGTGCGTTGCTAGCGATTGGGGGTGGCTGCAGTGTTATTCTGAGATCGGGACACTCTCCTGATCTCTGAGGAGCGGGCCCTGTAGCATGATTAGGCCCTGGCCCTCTCAAGGTCAGTGCAAAGCCTGCCCCTCTCCAAAAACATCTCCAAGTGCCGTTAAATAGCACCTGATTAGCCCTGCCAACGGGAAACCCCCCAATTTCCTCGCTGGAGGCAGCACTTAGAATTTATTTGGGAAAATTCAGCCTTATCCTGCCATTTCTTCATTGTTCCTGTATCAAAATTCGGGAACTCCCTTCCAGCACTGTGGGGTTAGCGCCCCCACATGGACGGCAGAGGTTAAAGATGCCCTATGCTGCTCTTGCTCATGTATTTGCTTCATTTGGCCCTTTTTCCATACTGTAACCAATCACTGTTTGTCGATGTACTTTGTCGATTATTCTTTTTGTCTACGATGTACGTACTGTGTACGTTCCCCTGGCCGCAGAAAAATTCTATTCACTTCACTTCGGTACATGTGACAATCAATCAATCATCAATCACCACCACCTTCACAAGGGGGCAGTGTGGGTCTCGCAGGCCATGAGAGACCCTGGGGTGGTCGGGAATAGGGGAGGGTAGTACCTGGCACTCCCCCTGGCACCTTGGCACTACTATCCTGGCAGCTCCATCGGGCACCGCGGCAGTGCCAGTGCACCCAGGTGACACTGTCATAATGCTGAGGGCAGTGCCAGGCTGGCAGTGCCAAGGTGCCTGGGTGCTAGATTGGCACTGGCATGGGTCAGGTCTGGTGGGGGGAGGCCTTGCTCATTAGAGGGTGAGTTCCAGAGCCACGAGAAGGTTGGGGGGTGGGTGGGGGGGGGGGGTGAAGGAAAGTTTCAATTGGGCGCCTGAAAGGCAGGGGTGTGGGCGAAAGGGGGTGCAGAGATTGGGACTGCCGGTCAAAATGGCGCCCCGATTTGCGAGGAGCAGATCCTGCAGGAAAGCGACTAAAGTGTGGCCTCGGCACGGAGAAACCCCGAGGTTCATGTTCGCCTAATCGTGCCCCATGTTTCACACATGACTGTATTCCTAACAGTTGTGAAATGTGACGCTCTTCCATGACTCTCCGTCCTGGAAACGTTGCCTTGTGGGGAGGGTGGGGGATCATACAATGGATCAAAATGTAAAGCTAATGTTTATAAAAGTGTGACGACTAGATCCTGGATGGTTTCCAGGCACGTATGTGCTTGTAATAATTTAATAGGGTCGTCAATCCCTCCCACTTCCCAAATACCCTCTAGTTGTCAGCTTCCACAGTATATTGTGTCAGGGGAATTTAGCCAGGATCCCTCTGTAAAGGGGCCAACCCTGCACCACACAGAATAACAAGATACTGCCAAGAGTCTGATCACAGTAGCTGCATTCACATGCTTCATTCCTGTCATCTGGGGCTGTTTAGCACAGGGCTAAATTGCTGGCTTTGAAAGCAGACCAAGGCAAGCCAGCAGCACGGTTCAATCCCTGTAACAGCCTCCCCGAACAGGTGCCGGAATGTGGCGACTAGGGGCTTTTCACAGTAACTTCATTTGAAGCCTACTTGTGACAATAAGCGATTTTCATTTCATCTCCTTGGAGGCCTGACTCAAGCCAGTGCCACAGGGCCCAGGACACTGGACAGGCCTCGGGCACCTTACCAAGTGACCATTCTCACAAGTGACATGAGACCAGCTATTCCGCTGTGCGAGCATCATAGTGAAGACCCAATCCTGCCCTTTATTGGCCACGACGGCCCTGGATAGGGTCTCATTGGGTGGGACCGGGATGGCCAGCTGATTTGCCTTCCCCAACACCCCTCCCCCTTTCCCGGCCTAAAGACACTGAAATCACAAACTCAGCCTTGAGGAAGAATGTGAACGGGGAGTGTTTTAGCCTGTCCTCCGCTGTGGGTGCATGCAGGAAGAAAAGAGATAGAACTGGCATTTATATAGCACCTCTCCCATCCTTGGGACATCCCGAGGCGCTTTGCAGGCAAGGAAGGACTTCTTGATGGGCTGGTCACCATTTTGATACGGGAAACATGGCAGCCAACTTGTACACAGCAAGATCCCACACACAGCAATGTGATAATGACCAGATGGCCTGTGCTTTGTCTTTGACTGGTGCTCTTCATCAACATAGTGTCATGGGACCTTTTTGTCACTACTGCCTGATGAGTCTTCAGTAGACTTTTCATTTGAATGACGGCTCCCTCAGTACTGCACTTGGGAGCGGGGGCGGGGGTGGGCCGGGGGGGGTTTAGCCTGTATTTTATGCTCAAGTGAGACTTGAATCAATTAATTTCTGACTCAGAATTAAGCAAACTGCTACTGAACATCTATAGGCAAAAAGGCATAGATCCCAGAGCTGAGTAGGTAGAGCCAGAGAGGTCCGCAGGGAACCGCTCTTCCCCCTATTAACTCCGCCAGCATGTTATTGTGGTCAGTGGCCCACATGAAAGCTACATTGCGGTACTTTCAGCGAGGAGACTGTTTGCCTTAAGAAACCCATTCTGCTGAGCAGCGCCTCTTCTGAGGCTCATCTGTCTTTGATTCTGACTCGAGATTCGTTCAAAATCACACGTCTCACAGGACGTGCACCGGCAGGTTTGAAGATAAAGTGTGTGATTGCTCAGAAGGGAGCTGGTGTCTTTGGGGCAGCTGACAGTGAGTCACACACAGGCTGTGAGACGCCACTGAGCATTGAGCTAATTCCCTTCCCCCCGCCGTGCTGTGCAGCAGAGATTAGCAACAAGGATGTCAAAACTTCGGAGATGGTGCAGACATTAGTTAGAAAGGAAGATGTGCGTTGATAGTTATCACTTTTCACAGCCGTCAGACAACCAATGAAGTACTGTTGCAATGAAAGAAAGGCAGCAACTAATTCACACACAGCAAGATCCCAGGAACAGTAAATCACCAGATACTGCTATAAATTGAGAGAGAAATAGTGACAGGACAGTGTGGCTAACTCCCCTTCTCTTCATCGAAAAAGTCTGTTTTACAGTGCTCAATTTGTTTTTTGCCAATTTAGCGTGGCCAATCGACCGACCCTGCACATCTTTGGGCTGTGGGGGTGACCCGGGGCTGGGATTGAACCCGGGACCTCGGCGGCGTGAGGCAGCAGTGCTAATCACCGCACCACTATGTCGCCCAAGAAAAGTCTCTTTTACCACCAGTGAGAGGACAGATTCTGTCTAGATTCTGAAAGACAGCACCACTGGCAGTGAGGTGTTCCCTCAGCACTGCACCACCAGTGTCAGCCTCGAGTTTTACGCCCTGCTGTTTCCACACTTTAAACCCCTGCGAACAAAAACGAGGTCACCTCTTCGCTGCCTCACTTCCCGGATGATAATCCCAAAGTCTCTCCCATGCATTCCTCAGAACTCAGACCTTGACACCTGGGCACTGGCTCCTGGTTCTTCTCCACACTTCAGCGCTTGAGTGTTTCCTGCTGCCGTGGAGTACTGGAATTCAGCATAGCAGCCAATTGCATTTCCAGTGGTCTTGAATCCATCAACTTACCTGGCGGCACGGTAGCACAGGTGGGTAGCACTGTGGCTTCACAGCGCCAGGGTCCCAGGTTCGATTCCCCGCTGGGTCACTGTCTGTGCGGAGTCTGCACGTTCTCCCCGTGTGTGCGTGGGTTTCCTCCGGGTTCCTCCCACAATCCAAAGACGGCAGGTTAGGTGGATTGGCCATGATAAATTGCCCTTAGTTACTGGGTTACGGGGATAGGGTGGAAGTGAGGGCTTAAGTGGGTCGATGCAGACTCGATGGGCCGAATGGCCTCCTTCTGCACTGTATGTTCTAAGTAATTATTGTAAATATTCAGCAGGCTTCTAGCATTTCATAGAATTTACAGTGCAGAAGGAGGCCATTCGGCCCATCGAGTCTGCACAGGCTCTTGGAAAGAGCACCCTACCCAATCTCACACCTCCACCCTATCCCAGTAACCCGACCCAACACTAAGGGCAATTTTGGACACTAAGGGCAATTTAGCATGGCCAATCCACCTAACCTGCACATCTTTGGACTGTGGGAGGAAACCGGAGCACCCGGAGAAAACCCACGCACACACGGGGAGAACGTGCAGACTCCGCACAGACAGTGACCCAAGCCCGGAATCGAACCTGGGACCCTGGAGCTGTGAAGCAATTGTGCTAACCTGATTGGAGTATTTCTAACCTTCCACTGATTTGTGACCTTTCGTCTTTGGTATACTTTGGGGGGGATTCTCCGACCCCCCCGCCGGGTCGGAGAATCGCTGGGTGGGGGGGCGGCGTGAATCCCGCCCCGCCGCTCCTATGCCGGCTGCTGAATTCTCCGCCGCCGGTTTTTGGGCGGGGGCGGGGATTGCGCCGAGCCGGTCATGGGCCGCTGCCAGTGGCCCCCCCCCCCTCCCCCGGCGATTCTCTGGGCCCCGATGTGCCGAGCGGCCGCCCGTTTCCGGCCAGTCCCGCTGGCGTGGATTAGACAAGGTCCATATCGGCGGGACCTGGCTTTGAGGGCGGCTTGCGGAGTCCTCGGGGGGGGGGGGCCCACGGTGGCCTGGCCCGCGATCGGGGCCCACCGATCTGCGGGCGGGCCTGTGCCGTGGGGGCTCTCTTTCCCTCCGCGCCGGCCTGTGTAAGGCTCCGCGATGGCCGGCGCGGGGAAGAAACCCCCTGCGCATGCGCAGGAAACACGTCAGCGGGTCTGGGAACACGCTGGCGCTCCTGCGCATGCGCCAACTCGCGCCGGCCGGCAGACACCCTTCGCCGCAGGTCGGCGTGGCGCCAACCACTCCAGCGCTGGCCTAGCCCCCGGAAGTGCGGAGGATTCCGCACCTTCCGGGCGGCCCGACGCCAGAGTGGTTCCGCTGCTCTTTGGCGCCGGTAACGGCCACCCCGCCGATTGCGGGAGAATCCCGCCCTGTGACTCCACGGGCGGGATTCTCCGGTACCCAAGCCGCGTGTTTCCCGGCGGCGCACCGTTCGCTGGCGGCAGGATTCCCGACTCCCGCCGCTTGTCAATGGGATTCCCCATCGAAGCCACCCTACGCCACCGGGAAACTTGTGGGCGGGGGCGAACTGCCAGCGGCAACAGAGAATCCCAACGGCCGGAGAATTCCGGCCAATTTCCTGCAATTATCCTTCACAAATACCTGTTTAGGATCCCGGTAGAGACCGACGGCCTTTTATTCTCTCAGAAGCAATGAAAATAACCGAAGGGCAGATTTCAAGATATTTCAAGCCAAAACCAACATCGATTAAACATTACCTCACAGGCAACTAATACACCAAATTAAAGAAAAGGTACTTTCACATTCAGTAATTAATTTAATGAAGTTCCCTCTTTTTGGTGTGTAATGCACTTTTGGAAGATGGGTAATAATGCAATCTGAAAATGCCCTCTGAAATGACACTTTGTTCAAGGGTAATTAGGGATGGACAATAAATGCTGGCCCAGCCAACAATACCCACATCCCGTGAAGGAATAAAGAAACAAGATTAAGGCTCCAGGTACTCCTAGCTTCCAGCCCAGTCTCTTCTCCCTGCAATGCCAGGTCTATCCTTCCGTCGACTTCGAAAATGTTTCCACTCAGCTAGAAAATACTAACCCCGACTGCCATCGCCAGCCCCACCTCGCTGCCTCCTTCTCCCTTAAGTCTCGAAAAGTCCTATGGTCGTGTTGAGTGCTCTGCTACATAGACGAACCAACACAGTTGCGGATGGTACAACTCAGTTTTATTACTAACAATATTTACAATGGTAAACTGGTTACTGTGGTTCGTTCATTACCCTTTAACCTGTGGACCTATCCCTAACACTATCTTGGAGGGGCACTCAGCACATGGTGGATGTCTGAGTGGCTTGCTGAGAGCTCTGTGCCCTGAGCTGTCTCCTGCTGGAATGAGCGGGAAGTGTCGTGTTCCCCGTTTTATAGTGTGTATGCTCTTGCCTGTGATTGGCTGTGGTGTTGTGTGTGTATTGATTGGTCTGTTGATCTGTCCATCAGTATGTATGTATGTTTGCACCATGATGTTTACCTGAATATCATGACACCCATTAGCCCTGTTCCCTTCCTTTTGTACAGAAAACCAACTTTCACAAGCATTCTGCTTATTTGTCAATGGAGAGCTATTCACCTTGCTCTTCACAGCAATAATGGTCGCTTCTCCACACAGGAGTAATTCTTCTGTCTTGCTTCTCCATTTTGGATACTCTGGATGCAAAAAAAATAGTTGTTATTCTTCTTGTGCCAAGTTATGAAAACTGTCACTTGATTTTCAATAGGTTACACTTTGGATTTGATTCCCCATGACAACCAGATCATGTGGGCCTGTCTCCAGGCAGAAATTGAGCTCGATAATCATCCCCCTATCCAGAACATTTTGTTTCACTATAAATTTATGACACCTTAAAACAACAGGCAGAACGTGCAAGCCTGGTGAGTGATTGCATTGAGGACCCGAGGCCCTGAGTAGGCCAGAAATCTGGAGCATCAGTAGTGAATACTCTCTGTGAATAGTTAGTTTCTTGGAGTTACACTTTCCTTTGAACGTTGATACTGCTTTGATGCCAGTGGAATAACCTTTTCTAACCTTCATGTAGTCTGTGAGTTTAAATTGAATGATACACTAAGGAGGGGATACACTAAGGGGGCTGTTTAGCACAGGGCTAAATCGCTGGCTTTAAAAGCAGACCAAGGAAGGCCAGCAGCACGGTTCAATTCCCGTAACAGCCTCCCCGAACAGGTGCTGGAATGTGGCGACTAGGGGCTTTTTACAGTAACTTCATTGAAGCCTACTTGTGACAATAAGCGATTTTCATTTCATTTCATTTTCATTTTTCATCCAGAGGCTGTTTTAGCTCAGTTGGCTGGACGGCTGGTTCATGATGCTGAGCAAGGCCAACAGCACGGGTTCGATCCCCGTACTGGCTGAGGTTATTCATGAAGACTGTGCCTCCTCAACTTTGCCCTGTAATGATATTAGAACATCATTTCTGTACATAACATAATAACCGAACTGTATATAAAAATTAGTGCCTCCATGCATAGATTACAATTCTAGCATCCGACCACAGGTGGCGTGGCTACAGGAGGACGTCACTGCAAGACACGCCGCATGGTGTGATAAGGGGCGGGATCCTCCATTTTGCCGGTGCTGGGGGGTTTCCCAAGGGCGTGGGGCTGCCCCATAATGGGAAACCCCATTGACCGGCCGGCATAATGGAGAATCCCGCCAGCGGGTCGAGGCAGAAAGGTGTCGGAGAATCCAACCCAGGATGTATTCTAGCATTTGACCACAGGTGGCGTGGCTCTAGGAGGACGTCACTGCAAGACCGTGGGCAGCACGGTAGCATTGTGGATAGCACAATTGCTTCACGGCTCCAGGGTCCCAGGTTCGATTCCGGCTTGGGTCACTGTATGTTCGGAATCTGCACATCCTCCCCGTGTATGCATGGGTTTCCTCCGGGTGCTCCGGTTTCCTCCCACAGTCCAAAGATGTGCAGGTTAAGTGGATTGGCCATGATAAATTGCCCTTAGTGTCCAAAATTGCCCTTAGTGTTGGCTTGGGTTATGGGGATAGGGTGGAGATGTTGACCTTGGGTAGGGTACTTTTTCCAAGAGCCGGTGCAGACTCGATGGGCCGAATGGCCTCCTTCTGCACTGTAAATTCTATGATAATCTGTGAAGACTCGCCACATGGTGAGATAGGATGTATTCTAGCATTCGACCACAGGTGGCATGGCTACAGGAGGACATTACAGGAAGACACGCTACATGGTGAGATAGGATGTATTCTAGCATCCGACCACAGGTGGCGTGGCTACAGGAGGGCGTCACAGGAAGACACGCCACATGATGAGATCGGACATAGTCTAGCGTCCGACCACAGGTGGCGTGGCGACAGGAGGACTGGGAGACACCCACATGTCAGAGACAGAACCTGGACAGAAGCACAGAGCGGCGTCACAGATGGAGCAGCTCCTGAGTTAACAGTATTTAATAATAGTTCATCATATTTGTTTGTATTTAGCCATCGTATCCAACTGTAATCTTAGTAGATATCATAGAAACCCTTTAGTGTTTTAGTTACTTAATAAACAGTTTTGTTCATTTACAAAGCCATATGTTCTCTGATCAATTCAACTACAAAGACCTTGCCATCCGTGCATACAGAGAATATTACATGCCCCTCGCCTGAGATGTGGTGATTTTCAGGTTAAAGCATAGAACATAGAACATTACAGCGCAGTACAGGCCCTTCGGCCCTCGATGTTGCGCCGACCTGTGAAACCACTCTAAAGCCCATCTACACTATTCCCTTCTCGTCCATATGTCTATCCAATGACCATTTGAATGCCCTTCGTGTTGGCGAGTCCACTACTGTTGCAGGCAGGGCATTCCACACCCTTATTACTCTCTGAGTAAAGAACCTGCCTCTGACATCTGTCTTATATCTATCTCCCCTCAATTTAAAGCTATGTCCCCTCATGCTAGACATCACCACCTGAGGAAAAAGGCTCTCACTGTCCACCCTATCTAATCCTCTGATCATCTTGTATGCCTCAATTAAGTCACCTCTTAACCTTCTTCTCTCTAACGAAAACATTCTGGTAAATCTCCTCTGCACCCTTTCCAATGCTTCCACATCCTTCCTATAATGCGGCGACCAGAATTGCACGCAATACTCCAAATGCGGCCGCACCAGTACAGCTACAACATGACATCATGGCTCCGAAACTCAATCCCTCTACCAATAAAAGCTAACACATCGTACGCCTTTTTAACAACCCTCTCAACCTGGGTGGCAACTTTCAGGGATCTATGCAGATGGACACCGAGATCTCTCTGTTCATCCACACTACCAAGAATCTTACCATTAGCCCAGTACTCTGTCTTCCAGTTATTCCTTCCAAGATGAATCACCTCACACTTTTCTGCATTAAACTTCATTTGCCACCTCTCAGCCCAGCTCTGCAGCTCATCTATGTCCCTCTGTAACATCCTTCCTCACTGTCCACAACTCCACCGACTTTAGTGTCATCTGCAAATTTACTCACCCATCCTTCTACGCCCTCCTCCAGGTCATTTATAAAAATGACAAACAGCAGTGGCTCCAAAACAGATCCTTGTGGTACACCACTAGTAACTGGACTCCAGTCTGAACATTTCCCATCAACCACCACCCTTTGTCTTCTTCCAGCTAGCCAATTTCTGATCCAAACTGCTAAATCACCCTGAATCCCATGCCTCCGTATTTTCTGCAATAGCCTACCGTGAGGAACCTTATCAAACGCTTTACTGAAATCCATATACACCACATCAAGTGCTTTACCCTCATCCACCAGTTTGGGCACCTTCTCAAAGAACTCAATAAGGTTTGTGAGGCACGGCCTACCCTTCACAAAACCGTGTTGACTATTTCTAATCAAATTATTCCTTTCCAGATGATTATACATCCTATCTCTTATAAACCTTTCCAAGACTTTGCCCACAACAGAAGTAAGGCTCACTGGTCTATAGTTACCGGGGTTGTCTCTACTCCCCTTCTTTCCCCTCAAAGGGGAAAGCAGCCTATGGTCATCTGGGACTATGACGACTTTACTTACACTAAGGAGGGCAAACATGGATTGGTTGGGCCAAATGGCCTGTTTGTTGGATTGGATTGGATTTGTTTATTGTCACGTGTACCGAGGTACAGTGAAAATTATTTTTCTGCGAGCAGCTCTACAGATCATTAAGTACATGGGAAGAAAAGGGGATAAAAGAAAATACATAATAGGGCAACACAACATGTACAATGTAACTACATAAGCACTGGCATCGGATGAAGCATACAGGGCGTAGTGTTAATGAGGTCAGTCCATAAGAGGGTCATTTAGGAGTCTGGTGACAGTGGGGAAGAAGCTGTTTTTGAGTCTGTTCGTGCGTGTTCTCAGACTTCTGTATCTCCTGCCCGATGGAAGAAGTTGGAAGAGTGAGTAAGCCGGGTGGGAGGGATCTTTGATTACGCTGCCCGCTTTCCCCAGGCAGCGGGAGGTGTAGATGGAGTCAATGGATGGGAGGCGGGTTCGTGTGATGGACTGGGCGGTGTTCACGACTCTCTGAAGTTTCTTGGGGTCCTGGGCCAAGCAGTTGCCATACATCGGGACCTGTGTATGTCGTAACTCCTGTTTCATTACACTAATTTGAGCAGATAATCAAAGCTTACACTGCAGGGGCACACTGAAGGAGTGCTGCATTGTTGGAGGTGCCGTACCTTGGCTGAGGTGCCAAATCGAGGTTATCAGTCTTTGGCCATCACTTCTCGACATTGAAAGTCCGCTATTGTTCCTGGGTCCTCGTGTTCCCCTGTGCTAATCCCATTCCATTAATAGCGTTTTTGTTATCCTCTACAAAACATGCAACATTGCGCATCTGACATTGTCAAATTGCATTTGTCTGGCCAAGTGACGGGTTGTCTGGTTTTGTTGTGTTGTCAGCAGACTTGGTGAGTTACAATCTTCCCCAAATCTGCCTGTGTTGCTTAAAACAGGAATCTGAAGAAACCAAAGGTGAAAGAAACAGAAACATTGCAATTGTGATACTATTAAATCTACATAATTAAAACCTTTGTGTTTAATCCTTCAGCACATAAACCTATTCGCACCACAGGAAAAAAAGCTTTAAGCATCAGATATTCCTGTGACCTTTCCCTACTTCCAGTTTTAAACTTGATGTTAAATGTGTTCCCTGGGTTGTAGAGATTTGTCGGCCTGGCCTTGAGGAGCCTTCTGCTCCGGGTTCTGTCTCTCTGATTGGTCGGGAATTGGAGGAACTGGGTGTGCTTTGGGGCCTGAGGGGTTCTACGAGGATCCTTCCCTCGCAGTTCAGGCCGGAGACCGTTCGATCCCCTGGGAAATCTGCAGCCCCTGTCTGTGCCGCAAACATGTGGAACAGCAGCTTGGCTCTGTTGGATGTACTCTCAACAACTGTGGCCTCGCTGAGAGAATGCTGCATTGCTTCACAGCGCCAGGGTCCCAGGTTCGATTCCCCGCTGGGTCACTGTCTGTGCGGAGTCTGCACGTTCTCCCCGTGTCTGCGCGGGTTTCCTCCGGGTGCTCCGGTTTCCTCAAAAAAATATGCTTGTTAGGTGAGTTGGACATTCTGAATTCTCCCTCCGTGTACCCGAACAGGCGCCGGAGTGTGGCGACGAGGGGATTTTCACAGTAGTTCATTGCAGTGTTAACGTAAACCTACTTGTGACACTAATAAAGATTATTGTTATCAGGTGAGATCTTGGCCGGAATTCTCGGACCGTCGAGATTCTCTTTTCTCGCTGGCGGCGCACCCCTGGCGGAGTGGGGTGGCTTCAATGGGAAATCCTAATGGCAAGCGGCGGGAATAGGGAATACCGCCACCAGCAAACGGGGTGCGGCCAGGAAATACGCGGCCGGGGGACCGGAGAATCCATCTCTCTCTTGTTGGATGGATGCAGAAGATCCCATTGAGCCATTTCGACGAAGAGCTGGCGTGTTCCCCCTTTCTGGACTTGTGGGAGGAAACCGGAGCACCCAGAGGAAACCCACGCAGACACGGGGAGAACGTGCAGACTCTGCACAGACAGTGGCCCAAGCCGGGAATCGAACCCACCGTCTCCTGGCCAATATTTAACCCTCAAATCGCCATCTCCGAAACAGGCTGTCTGACCATTATCGCACTGCTGTGTGTGGGAGCTTGCTGTGCGCAAATTAATTGCCAGGTTTCCTACATTACAACAGTGACCACACTTCAAGCCATTTTAATAGGCTTTAAAGCATTTAGAGACATTCCAAGGTCTCTAACGATGCTGTATAAATGCAAATCTTTCTTCTTTTTTTTTGTAAGGGGCCTTTAAGATAGCAAACCATCCCAAGGTACTTGAAAGGCACGTTATCAACAGAATTTGACACCAAGCCTCATTGGGGCAGATGGCCAAGACCTGAAGATTTTAATGAGCATCTTTAAAGAGCAGAGAGAGGTGGAGCGGTTTAGGAAAGGGATTCCAGAGTTTAAGGCCTAGAATGTTGGACTGAGGCCTTGTCTGCTTATTCACACCTATACTCGTTCTCACACAGAAACTGTCACACTCAGAGACACACTCTCACACTCACACACACTCACTCACACACAGAGACATAAACACCAAAACACTCTCAGACTCACACACATGCACTTTCACACACACTCACTCACACATAATCAGTAGAAGTAAACTGTGGCTTTAATCAACTTAGAACAGTGCCTGCCTGCGACTGATCCAATACTGAGAACCGCCTGCAGGTTGACTGCTCTTTGTACCTTCCTTCAAGGGGAGGAGCCATGGACGGAGCCCATACGGTCCCCAACATGTTCCCCTATGGATAATTCCATACAATGGCCCATAGAAGGAGCACACAAGGGCAACAGCATAGCACAGGTACAAATACAAGGGCAACAGCATAGATACAAATACAATGGTGGATTATTGGCATAATACATTCACCACATTCACCCCCTGTTAAAAAAATGAAGTCTGGCAGGGGTGAAGGGTTCATAAGTTCAGCCGGTCCGGTGCACGGATTGTGCGCTGTAATCGCCGAAGCTCTGGCATTGTTGCTGGCCCGGGTGTCGAGCTCGTCCGTGCTGGCATCGGTAGTGAGGGCGCCGGTGCGGGTGCAGACGTGGACTCCGGGAGCGTCTCTTCTGGTGCTTCATTCCTGTGGATCGGTGAAGGGGGGGATGTCGGGCGGAAGGGAGCGCGGGAGCCATTTAGGGGCGGGGGCGCTGGTCATGGTAGGTTGGGCGGGATATGGTGGGGGGGGGGTGGAACCGGCAGGCGCAAGGTCCCGGAGGGAGACCGTATCCTGTTGGCCATCGGGGTGTTCGATATAAGCGTACTGGGGGTTTGAGTGTAGAAGCTGGACCCTCTCTACCAGAGGATCGGCCTTATGGCTCCTGACGTGTTTTCTGAGTAGGACTGGCCCCGGTGTCTTCAGCCAGGACCGAAGCGAGGCCTCTGAGGTGGATCTCCTAGGGAAAACAAATAGGCGGTCATGAGGGGTCTCGTTTGTGGCCGTGCAAAGTAGGGACCTAATAGAGTGGAGCGCATCGGGGAGGACCTCCTGCCAGTGAGAAACTGGGAGATTCCTGGACCGCAGGGTCAGTAGGACGGTCTTCCAGACCGCCGCGTTCTCCCTCTCCACCTGCCTGTTTCCCCTGGGGTTATAACTGGTAGTCCTGCTCGAGGCGATGCCCTTACTGTGCAGGTACTGACGCAGTTCGTCGCTCATGAACGATGAGCCCCGGTCACTGTGGACATAATTGGGGAAACCAAACAGGGTGAAGACACTATGTAGGGCTTTAATGACGGTGGACGTGGTCATGTCGGGGCAGGGGATTGCAAAGGGGAAGCGGGAGAACTCATCTATGATGTTGAGGAAATATGTATTGTTGTTATTGGCGGGGCCCTTTGAAATCGATACTGAGGCGCTCAAAGGGCCGGGATGCCTTTACCAGATGGGCCTTATCTGGACGATAGAAGTGCGGTTTACACTCCGCACAGATCTGGCAGTCCCTGGTCATAGCTCTGACCTCCTCGGTGGAGTAGGGCAGGTTGCGGGCCTTGATATAGTGGATAGGCCGGGTGACCCCCGGGTGGCAGAGGTCATCGTGGATAGCCCGTAGTCAGTCATCTTGCGCGCTGGCGCATGTGCCGCGGGACAGGGCATCTGGGGGCTCGTTGATGATATACTATATCGTAATTATAGGTGGAGAGTTCGATCCTCCACCTCAAGATCTTATCGTTCTTGACCTTGCCCCGCTGTGTATAATCGAACATGAAGGCTACCGATCGTTGGTCGGTGACGAGGGTAAACCTCCTACCAGCGCGGTAGTGCCTCCAGTGCCGTACGGCCTCCACGATGGCTTGGGCCCCTTTTTCGACTGAGGAGTGCTGCATTTCGGAGGTGGTGAAGGTGCGCGAAAAAGACGCTACCGGTCTGTCTGCTTGATTGAGGGTAGCGGCGAGAGCGACCTCTGATGCATCGCTCCCCACTGGAAGGGGATGGACACGTCCACCGCGCGCATTGCGGCTTTGGTGATGTCTGCCTTGATGCAGCTAAAGGCCTGGCGGGCCTCAGTCGCCAGTGGGAAGATGGTGGCCTTGATTACTGGGTGGGCTTTGTCCGCATTGTTGGGGACCCACTGGGCATAATATGAAAAGAACCCGAGGCACTTCTTCAGGGCCTTGGGGCAGTGGGGGAGGGGGAGTTGCAAGAGGGGGCGCATACGGTCAGGGGCGGGCCCTAGAACCCCGTTTTCCACGACGTAGCCGAGGATGGCTAGTCTGGTTGTGCGGAAAGCGCATTTCTCATTGTTGTACGTGTGGTTTAGGGTTTGGGCGGTTTGGAGAAATCTGTGGAGTTTGGCGTCGTGGTCCTGCTGATCATGGCCGCAGATGGTGACATTGTCCAAGTACGGAAATGAGGCCCGCAGCCCGTACCGGTCCACCATTTGGTCCATTGTTCTTTGGAACCCCGAAACCTCGTTTGTGACGCCAAAGGGGACCCGGAGGAAATGGAAAAGGCGGCCGTCTGCCTCAAAAGCCATGTAGTGGCGGTCCTCCGGGCGGATTAGGAGCTGGTGGTATGCAGACTTCAGATCCACCGTGGAGAACACCCGGTAGTGTGCGATCTGGTTTACCATGTCTGCAATCCGGGGAAGGGGGTACGCATCGAGTTGCGTGTACCGGTTTATGGTTTGGCTGTAATCTACAACCATCCGGTTCTTTTCCCCGGTCTTGGCGACCACCACCTGAGCTCTCCAGGGCTATTGCTGGCCTCGATGACTCCCTCCCGCAAGAATCGCTGGACCTCGGACCTGATAACAGTCCTGTCCTGTAAGCTATACCGCCTGCTTCTGGTGGCGACTTGTTTGCAGTCGGCGGTGAGGTTTGCGAAGAGTGGGGGAGGGTCCACTTTTAGGGTCGCGAGGCTGCATATGGTGAGTGGGAGTAGGGGCCCCCGAACTTCAGGGTTAGGCTCCTGAGGTTGCATTGGAAATCTAGTCCCAATAGGAGAGGAGCCCAGAGGTCTGGGAGCACATATAATTTAAAATTGGCGTACTCGACGCCCTGCATTGCTAGGGTTGCGGTAGTGCACCCTCGGATTTGCACCGAGTGTGACCCAGAGGCGAGGGAGATGGTTTGATGCGCCGGGATAATTCTGAGCGAGCAGCGTCTTTACCATGTCCGGGTGAATGAAGCTCTCGGTGCTCCCGGAGTCGAAAAATGCAAACGACAGGGCGAATCATCATGTTTTTACTCAGGGCTAGGATACAAGAGCAGGGATGTACTTCTGAGGCTGTAAAAGGCTCTGGTCCGACCCCATTTGGAGTATTGTGAGCAGTTTCGGGCCCCCTACCGAAGGAAGGATGTGCTGGCCTTGGAAAGGGTCCAGAGGAGGTTCACAAGAATGATCCCTGGAATGAAGAGCTTGTCGTATGAGGAGCAGTTGAGGACTCTGGGTCTGTACTCTTTGGAGTTTGGAAGGATGAGGGGGGATCTATTTGAACTTACAGGATACTGCCAGGCCTGGATAGAGTGGACGTGGAGAGGATGTTTCCACTTGTAGTAAAAACTAGAACCAGAGGACACAATCTCAGATTAAAGGGACGATCCTTTAAAACTGAGATGAGGAGGAATTTCTTCAGCCAGAGAGGGTGGTGAATCTGTGGAACTCTTACTGCAGAAGGCTGTGGAGGCCAAATCACTGAGTATCTTTAAGACAGAGATAGATAGGGGTAGCACGGTGGCGCAGTGGTTAGCACTGGAACTACAGCGCTGAGGACCCGGGTTTGAATCCCGGCCCTGGGTCACTGTCCGTGTGGCGTTTGCACATTCTCCCCGTGTCTTGTCTGCGTGGATTTCATCCCCACAACCCAAAGGTGCGCTGGTTCGGTGGATTGGCCATGCTAAATTGCCCCTTAGTTTTGAAAAAAAATAATTGGGTACTCTAAATTTATTTTATAAAAGACAGAGATAGATAGGTTCTTTGATTAATAATAGGATCAGGGGTTATGGGATGAAGGCAGTAGACTGGGGATGGGACAAATATCAACCATGATGGAATGGAGGAGCAGACTCGATGGGCCGAGTGGCCTAATTCTGCTCCTACGTCTTATGTTCTTATAGGGTGTTTTAGCCTGGGTTCCAATGACGTCCGTTAATCCTTAATATTTTATTGCCTATGAAATCTGGCCACAGAGTCTCTGACACCTACTCTGAACTGTATCTTGCATTCACGTTGCAGGAATTTGTTTTTTTTCCTGAAATTGTCAACAAAGAGATGTTTAATATTTGACCAACCCATTTGCTCTTGAACATTTTCCTGTTTACCTGAATCTGTTTACATTTTCAAAAGGCACTTTGTCACTCTATAACCCTGTGGCATCCAACGTGTTTTGTCATGATATTCAAACACACACATCATGATGGACACACCAACAGGCAAATCAGAGCACACAACACCACAACCAATCACAGACAAGAACACCAACCACATAAAAAGCACGAGCACGACACCTGGTGGTCAGTAGGTCTGGGGATAAAGAAACAGAGAAGAGCTGTTACAACATCACAAGCAGGGAACCCCCACGTGCAGAGTGCAAAGACAAAACTGTACATAGTAAGTTTGAATAAAATAGCGTTGTACCATATACAACCGTGTTGGCTCATCTGTGTGTCAGAACACCCAACACCACATGGTACAGGAGTGGATCGATACCTGCCTACTAACCTGCCATTCTGGACATGGACCGCACCGACAAACCGCAGCCGTTGCAAGTCGCGGGGAACCTAGGTACCAATTGGAAGCTCTTCAGGCAGCGATTTGACCTGTACATCCGTGCCACCGAAAAATAGAGTGCCTCGGATGACACGAAGATTGCAATGCTCCTCTTCTACGCAGGTCAGCACGCCACCGACGTCTTCAACTCACTGGTGTTCGAAGAAGGCGAAAACCAATCCAAATATGACACGGTCATCCTCAAACTGGACCAGCACTTTCAAGTTGGAGTAAATGAAAGTTTTGAAAGATACCTCTTTCAGCAACGCCTGCAAGGTAAGGAGGAGCTTTTTCAACCCTTCTTGACGCACCTCCGGATTCTAGCGCAGTCCTGCGGTTACGGCACCACCACAGAGTCCATGATCAGGGACCAGATTGTTTTTGGCGTTGCCTCTAGTGGCCTACGCCAGCAGCTTCTTAAAATGAAAAGCCACACCTTAGCGTCTGCTGTGGAAGCCTGTGTCCTCCACGAAAATGCTACCTGCCGTTTTGCCCGATTTCAGGCGTCCGAGTTGGCTCGGAGGGGGTCCCCAGCCGTCGAATCGGCAAGCCAGGCCGCCCACGACGTCGAACGCATCCAGGCCGTCGATTACTTCCCGACCCACGGCCCGGACGACAGCGGCCGCTTCCCGCGCTTTTTGCGGTCTCCCGCGCAGGTGCGCGCCAAAAATAACGGCCACAACGAGGGACGCACTGCGCAGGCGCGCCCACCGCAAGATCGCACTGCGCATGCGCAGTGGCGCAACGAACGCCGTGACGTCATGACGTGCGGCAATTGTGGAGCTCTACATTTAAAAGGGCAATGTCCTGCAAAAAACCGACAGTGCCTCAGATGTGGCAAGATGGGCCACTACGCAGCCCACTGTCGTTCGGCTCAACCCATGGATCCGGCGCATCCTCGACAATCTCGCAGACAAGTCAGGACCGTCCAGCCCACGCATCAAGACTTCCAGTTAAGTGATGCAGATGACCAGGATGCCTTCCGCGTTTCCGTCATCGATGTCAACAAGGTCAATGCCATCAATCCAGCCGATGAGTGGTGTGCCACCCTGACGGTCAACCCGAACTCGTCGCAAGCCCATTAGACTGGACTTATAATACCGTTCATATGTTTAACAAGTTGCACAATTTTACATGATAACCTGTTGTTGTTTATCGTTCCAGATGTCGTCTGACTGGACAACTGTTCAAGTTTTTTTTCTTCTTCTCTCGTTCGCATTTATGTTATGTTATGGTACAACTTGGTTCATGTGACGCACCCGACATCGCCCCATGTACATAGTTCCGTCATATGCACATGCTGCACACGACACACACACACTCTTAGATGCACTCACGACACGATCATATTTATTACCACGTAGGCACATATCTTTGTAAAAAGGGGGGATGTCATGATATTCAAACACACACATCATGATGGACACACCAACAGGCAAATCAGAGCACACAACACCACAACCAATCACAGACAAGAACACCAACCACATAAAAAGCACGAGCACGACACCTGGTGGTCAGTAGGTCTGGGGATAAAGAAACAGAGAAGAGCTGTTACAACATCACAAGCAGGGAACCCCCACGTGCAGAGTGCAAAGACAAAACTGTACATAGTAAGTTTGAATAAAATAGCGTTGTACCATATACAACCGTGTTGGCTCATCTGTGTGTCAGAACACCCAACACCACATGTTTCTTGTGTTAAGTAACAGCATGTCCCTGCATTTCTGGCAGGTGAGTGAGGACAAGGTTTTGGATTCCATTTCAAACTCGGGCAGTCACTGCTATAAGGTCGGAAATTCAACAGCCAATTTGCGCACAGCAAGCTCCCACAAAGAGTGGTGTTGACCTGATCATTTGTCCTTGGGTGTTGGTTTGGGGTATAAATGCTGGCTAAAAGGCGCTGTGAAGAACTCCTTTGCTCTTCTTCAAAGTAGTCTCACCTATGAGGGCAGACTTGTCTTAACCGAATCCACAGTAAGAACTTCTCATTCATTCACACTTATTTCACCAGGACTGACATTGTACCAGTTACAAGTTCCTCTGATCTTTCTCTGCTGCTCCGCTAAGCACGGTAGCACAGTGGGTAGCACTGTTGCTTCACAGCTCCAGGGTCCCAGGTTCCATTCCCGGTTTGCATCACTATCTATGCGGAGTTGGCACGTTCTCCCCGTGTCTGCGTGGGTTTCTTCCGGGTGCTCCGGTTTCCTCCCACAAGTCCCGAAAGATGTGCTTGTTGGGTGAATTGGATATTCTGAATTCTCCCTCTGTGTACCCGAACAGGCGTCGGAATGTGGCGACCAGGAGATTTTCACCGTAACTTCATTGCAGTATTAAAGTAAGCCGATTTGTGACAATAAAGATTATTATTATTAAAGGGACGAATTCTTTTTTTAGAGCACAGCTCTGCAGACGCAGCGTCCAACCCGTTCTCCCGTGTGCGAGTGCCAGCATGCTTTTCATTCAAAGAAGGCATCACAACTTCAGTTCGAGCCCTCTCTCCCCTGGACATCACTGCCTAAGCACTACCGGGGCAGCACGGTAGCTTTGTGGATAGCACAATGGCTTCGCAGTTCCAGGGTCCCAGGTTCGATTCCGGCTTGGGTCACTGTCTGTGCGGAGTCTGCACGTTCTCATCGTGTCTGCGTGGGTTTCCTCCGGGTGCAGAAGGAGGCCATTCGGCCCATCGAGTCTGCACCGGCTCTTGGAAAGAGCACCCCACCCAAGGCCAACAACTCCACCCTACCCCCATAACCCAGTAACCCCACCCAACACTAAGGGCAATTGTGGACACTAAGGGCAATTTTATCATGGCCAATTCACCTAACCTGCACATCTTTGGACTGTGGGAGGAAACCGGAGCACCCGGAGGAAACCCACGCACACACGGGGAGGAAGTGCAGACTCCGCACAGACAGTGACCCAAGCCGGAATCGAACCTGGTACCCTGGAGCTGTGAAGCAATTGTGCTATCCACAATGCTACCATTATGCTGGAGATGTACAGGACTTTGCTTACCCGCAGCTGGAGTACCGCTTGCAGTTCTGGTCACCACACTATAGGAAGGATGTGATTGCACCGGAGAGGGGGCAGAGGAGATTCACCAGGATGTTGCCGGGATGGAATATTTGTGCTATGAAGAGAACGTGGATAGGCTCAGGTTGTTTTCTTTAGAGCAGAGAAGGCTGAGGGGGGACCTGATTGAGGTGTATAAGATTATGAGGGGTGTGGACAGGGCAGATAGAAAAGTCAGGAATGCACTGCCTGGCAGGGTAGATGAGGCAGGAAAACCTCACAACCTTTATAAAGTACTCGGATGAGGAAATGCAATGTAATAACATTCAAGACTATGGGTCAAGTGCTGGAAAGTGGGATTAGTGTAGATTTAGTGCAGTTTTGTCAGTGCAGACTCAATGGGCTGCAAGGCCTTTTCCGTACCGCATGACTCTACGATTCTCTATGACTCTCGGCACAGGCACGGTCCCTGACTCAGAAGGTCAGCTCTGCCACAAGCAGAGGGCCTTTCGATGAGGCAAGGCCTCACCTCCAGCCTGGGATCTCTCCCAGTTGTTATGGGCGAGCTTCTTGTGCATGAAGACAGACAGACAGCCTGTGAGCAGGGCGGGTGGCCAGGCGGGTGATAAGCATGCCTTCCTCCTGTGGGTGCTGAGTGGACCCGTGTAAGGACCAAGGACATGCGATTCGAGAAGGGATGACGATGTCAAAGAGTGTGTGAGAGAGTCGGTGGTGATGCGCCTTGAGCTGGTAATGTGTGAGATCCCTCTGGACTGTAACCCTGTGAATGCCTGATGGGCTTGGGAGAGTGAGAGTGAGGGGACTGTTAACCCTGGTGGTGTGAATGAGATCATTCATCCTTTTCGAACACTGGATTGTGGTCCTCTTCGGACGAGAGTCGCCCCTGCCCACGCAAACCAGCTGCTCTCGAGCCGGCCTGGTGAGATTGGTGGACCTCCATCCTGGGGGTAAACGACGTCCCGGTATGCAGGAATGCCGTCAGGGCATTGCTGCTGATTTTGGGGACATTCAGCATCTTTCCAAGATTCTCCATAACCAATTCCGGGCTGCAGACAATGGGCTGGATTGTCCGGTCCCCAGCCACGTGTTCCTCGCTGGCGTGCCGTTCGCTGGTGGTCTGATTCTCTCTTCCCGTCGCTTGTCAATGGGATTTCCCATTGAAGCCACCCCCACGCTGTTGGGGGGAGGCTACGCTGCCAACGGGAAAAGAGAATCCCAACGGTTGGAGAATTGGTCTCTTTAGTCTGCAGAATCTCCGGGGCAGAGAATTCCGCCCAGTGCCTTGCTGCTTGGCTCACCACTGAAAAACGTATTGAGTGAGGTGAATTTCCTGCATTGGTGGGGCAGATGTGAACTGGGGCAGATGTTGGCTTGGTGGTAATGTCACTGGAATAGTAATCCCGTCCTAAGCCCCCCACGGCAACTGGTGGAATTTAAATCATCAGTGATTGTCGTAAAAACCCGTCTAGTTCAGTAATCACCTTCAGGGAAGGGAAATCGCTCATCCTTACCTGGTCTGACCGACAGTGATTCCAAACCCACAGTAATGTCAAATGCCCTCGGATAAAATCCGGAAAGCCATTTGGTTCAGGGGCAATTAGGGCCTTACCAGAGATGTCTGCGTTCCATGAAGAAGAATAAAAAAATAAACCCACAATAGATATTTCAATTTCTGTAGGAGCACAATTATAATGCAACCACATTGGGTAAAGACTTTGGGGGAGGTGCAGTATAAGGATATTTGGCGTAGAATTATAGAATTCCGACAGTGCAGAAGGAGGACATTCTGCTCAACGAGTCTGCATTGACCCTCTGAAAGAACCCCCTACCTAGGCCCACATCCCCACCCTAACCACCTAACCTGCACATCTTTGGACACTAAGGGGCAATTTAGCGTGGCCAATCCACCTAACTTGCACATTTTTGTCCTGTGGGAGGAAACCGGAGCACCCGGAGGAAACCCACGCAGACACGGGGAGAACGTGGAAACCCCACATGGACAGTCACCCGAGGCCAGAATCGAACCTGGGCTCCTGCCGCTGTGAGGCAGCAGTACTAACCACTGTGCCACCGTGCCGGCATAGCAAGGGTTAATGTGAGGCTGGGAGACAGTACCACCCACAGTGTGAGGTAAAGAGGCGGATGATCTGAGACGAGGTTGGTTGTCGACTGGACAGAAGCAAGCATGGAGTTAGGTCATAGCTTGGAATGCAGAAATGTACATAATTATGTGTTGACAATAAACATCTTCAACCATATAAGATGCAGAACTCTCGTTGTGAGACCTACAGAAGATCCCGCACTTTCTGCAACTGATTTGACCGTGAGATTGCCCCCTTTAATTGGCCTTTCATCTTAGCGTTTCTCTGTGTCCATTTTCCAATCTTTTAACAATCTCCTTAGTTCAGGAGATACCCCATTAGTAGCATCATTCTCTCAGATCTCTGATTTCTGGCTTTCCCTCGCTGTACTGATACCGTGGCCGTTACCACCTAGACGGACAGGGGCAGCAGGGCATGGGAACCCCACCCCCTACAAGTCTCCCCCCCTCCCCTCAAGCCACGCTCGCCATCCTGGCTTGGAAATATATCACTGTTCCTCAAATGTCGCTGGGTCAGAATTCTGGAACTTCCTCCCTCACAGCACCGCGAGGCGTGCCTACACCACACGGACACCAGCGGGTCAAGGCAGCTCACCACCACTTTCTGAAAGGCAACTAGGGATGGGGCAATAATGGCTGACCTAAGCCAGCGACACCCGCATCCTGTGGACGGTGTTATTTAGAGCTGAGTGTCTCCTGAGAAAGTCTAACTAAAGTCATCGTTAATTGCCCTGTCATTGCGGAACCTGTTCCATTCTAAAAATAGCACTTGGAGCAGTGACAGTCATTTTCAAGAGATACTCTGTGGGAATTTGCAAAGCAGGGGGAATTTTACTTCCTTCCAGGAATATAAAGCAGGGAAGTTGAAGCGGGAGAAAGTAATTGAGGGAACTTTGACTTCTGGGATTTGGATCAATGAGGCGACAAATAAAATAAAGATCAGTCATCACATCACTTCCAGCATATTTCATAGAATTTACAGTGCCGAAGGAGGCCATTCAGCCCATCGAGTCTGCACCGGCTCTTGGAAAGAGCACCCTACCCAAGCCCACATCCCCACCCTCTCCCCATAACCCAGTAACCCCATACAACACTAAGGGCAATTTTGGACACAAAGGGCAAGTTATCATGGCCAATCCATCTAACCTGCACATCTTTGGACTGTGGGAGGAAACCGGAGCACCCGGAGGAAACCCACCACACACGGGGAGGACGTGCAGATTCCGCAAAATGCTGCACTTATAAACTTTTTGTTATAAATTTAGAGTACCCAATTCATTTTTTCCACTAAGGGGCAATTTAGCGTGGCCAATCCACCTACCCCTGCACATCTTTTGGGTTGTGGGGGCGAGACCCACGCAGACACGGGGAGAATGTGCAAACTCCACACGGACAGTGACCCGGGGCCGGGATCGAACCCGGGACCTCTGCGCCGTGAAGCTGTAGTGCTAACCACTGCGCCACCGTGCTGCCCTGCACTTAGAAACTTGATTGAAACCAAAACAGGCAGAACACACACTGGTGGCAATTGGTCGATAAGAGAACATTGAGCAGCTTAGGTCGAGTTGATTCTTTGTAATTCCATACGTTGTGGTGCAGAGGGACCTGGGTGTCCTTGTAAACAAATCACTAAACGTTAGCATGCAGGTAATTATAATAATAATAATCTTTGGTGTCACAAGTAGGCTTACATTAACACTGCAATGAAGTTACTGTGAAATGCCCCTAGTCACCACATCCCGGCGCCTGTTTGGGTACACAGAGGGAGAATTCAGAATGCCCGATTCACCTAACAGCGCGTCTTTCGGGACTTGTGGGAGGAATCCGGAGCACCCGGAGGAAACACACGCAGACACGGGGGGAACGTGCAGACAATGTACAGACAGTGACCCAAGCCAGGAATCGAACCTGGGACCCTGGCGCTGCGAAGCAACAGTGCTAACCACAGCAAGAAATCCCGCGGAGCGCAGGAAGTGGCCACTTCGCCCATTGTGTCTGCACCTGCTCGCCGAATGAGCAACTCACTTTGTGCCAGTACCCACCACACCCCCCCCCCCCACCCACACCCACCTCGTCTTCTCAATGTCACATTCTTCCTTTTTCACAACAGTCCAATTCATTTTTGAATGTTTCGATTGAAACTGCCCCCACCAATCTCTCCGTCGACGCGTTCCAGATCCCGACTGTTCGCTGTGCGAAAAAGATTTTCCTCGTTAGAAAGGCAAGTGGAACGTTGGCCTTTATTGCAAGTTGGATGGGGTACAGAAACAAGGATGTCTTGCTAGGACTTGGCTCCCCACTCTGCAACTGGATCCCCAATTTTCTGACCAACAGACCACAATCAGTAAGAATGAACATCAACACCTCCTCCACAATAGTCCTCAACACCGGGGCCCCGCAAGGCTGCGTACTTAGCCCCCTACTCTACTCCCTGTACACACACGACTGCGTGGCAAAATTTGGTTCCAACTCCATCTAAAAGTTTGCTGACGATACGACCATAGTGGGCCGGATCTCAAATAACGATGAGACCGAATACAGGAAGGAGATAGCGAACCTAGTGGAGTGGTGTAGCGACAACAATCTCTCCCTCAATGCCACCAAAACTAAAGAGCTGGTCATTGACTTCAGGAAGCAAAGTACTGTACACACCCCTGTCAGCATCAACGGGGCCGAGGTGGAGATGGTTAGCAGTTTCAAATTCCTCGGGGTGCACATCTCCAAAAATCTGTCCTGGTCCACCCACGTTGACGCTACCACCAAGAAAGCACAACGGCGCCTATACTTCCTCAGGAAACTAAGGAAATTCGGCATGTCCACATTGACTCTTACCAACTTTTACAGATGCACCACAGAAAGCATCCTATCAGGCTGCATCACAGCCTGGTATGGCAACTGCTCGGCCCAGGACCGCAAGAAACTTCAGAGAGTCGTGAACACCGCCCAGTCCATCACACGAACCTGCCTCCCATCCATTGACTCCATCTACACCTCCCGCTGCCTGGGGAAAGCGGGCAGCATAATCAAAGATCCCTCCCACCCGGCTTACTCACTCTTCCAACTTCTTCCATCGGGCAGGAGATACAGAAGTCTGAGAACACGCACGAACAGACTCAAAAACAGCTTCTTCCCCACTGTCACCAGACTCCTAAATGACCCTCTTATGGACTGACCTCATTAACACTACACCCAGTATGCTTCACCCGATGCCAGTGCGTATGTAGTTACATTGTATATGTTGTGTAGCCCTGTTATGTATTTTCTTTTATTTCCTTTTCATATATTTAATGATCTGTTGAGCTGCTCGCAGAAAAATACTTTTCACTGTACCTCAGTACACGTGACAATAAACCAATCCAATCCAATCCAATCCACAGTGCAGAGCGGTATTCCTCAAACTTGTTTCCACAGAACTTTGGGGTTCCATTAGATATATCCATCTTCTTCTTCTCAAGGGTCGAGGATGACTTGCTTCCACTCTGGGGAGGAGGCTGAATAGTCCGATCCGGGATCCGCGGACTCTGCCACAGGTTTGGCAGGTGGTGTTTGATGAAGTGGGTAGGCGGGCCCTCCACCCTACAACGCTCGAGGTGATTGACGCCTTCGTGGATGCGTTCTCTCCAGTTTGTGTGTTCTCTGGCAACCGATTCCCACTTGTCGATGGGGATGTTGCATTTATTTACGGAAGCTTTCAGAGTGTCCTTGTACCATTTCCTCTGCCCTCCTAGTGATCGTTTGCCATTGTGGAGCTCGGAGTAGAGCACGTGTTTTGGGAGTCTTGTGTCGGGTATGCGGGCAATGTGGCCTGCCCATCGCAGCTGGTGGACTGTGACCAGCGCCTCGATACTGGCGTATTGACCTGGGAGAGGAGGCTCACCTTGGTACACCTATCCTGCCAGTGGACTTGCAGGATTTTGCGCAGGCAGCGTTGGTGATAGCTCTCCAAGGATTTGAGTTGTCCATGTTTCTGATGCATACAGGAGGGCGGGGACCACGGCTGCTCCGTAGACCATGAGCTTGGGGCTGGGTTTGAGGTCTCGGCCTTCGAATACCCTGCTCCTCAGACGTCCGACGACTGCACTGGCGCATTGAAGTCGATGTTAGATTTCGTCGTCAATGTCTGCTCATGCCGAGAGGAGGCTCCCGAGGTTTGGGAAATCATCCATATTGCCAAGGACCCACCATAGATCTTGATGGTTGGGGGGCAGTTTTGTGTGGCAGGAGCGGGCTGGAAGAGAACCTGGGGCGGGATTCGCCGCAATCGGCGTGATGTCCGCTGACCGGCGCCAGAAACGGCGCGAATCAGTCCGGCATCGCGCCACCCCAAAGGTGCAGAATTCTCCACATCTTGGGGGGCCGAGCCCTTACCTTGAGGGGCTAGGCCCACGCGGGACTGATTTCCGCCCCGCCAGCTGGCGGGAAAGGCCTTTGGTGCCCCGCCAGTCGGCGCGGAAATGACTTTGCCGGGTGGCGCATGCGCGGGAGCGTCAGCGGCCGCTGACGGCATTCCCGCGCATGCGCAGTGGAGGGGGTCTCTTCCGCCTCTGCCATAGTGGAGACCATGGCGAAGGCGGAAGGAAAAGAGTTCCCCCACGGCACAAGCCCGCCCGCGGATCGGTGGGCCCCGATCACGGGCCAGGCCACCGTGGGGGCGCCCCCCCCCCGGGGCCAGATCGCCCCGCGCCCCCCCCCCCCCAGGACCCCGGAGCCCGCCCGCACCGCCGTGTCCCGCCGTCCCAAAGGTGGTTCAATCCACGCCGGCTGGCATGGGTTGACAGCGGCGGGACTTCGGCCCATCGCGGACCGGAGAATCGCCGGGGGATTCCCGGTGACCGGCGCGATTCCTGCCCCCGGCGAATCACCGGTGGTGGAGAATTCGTGACACGGTGGGGGCGGGATTCACGCCGGCCCCCGGCGATTCTCCGACCCGGTGGGGGGTGGGAGAATCGCGCCCCCTTTGTTTTATTGATATATATACCTTGGTGGCTGTATAGTCGATGGTTTGGAGCTCGGCCTCTGAACGTGCGTACACTCAGGCGCCGTCTGCGTACTGCAGCTCGATGTCAGACGTTGGATGGTCTTGGTTCTGGCCTGGAGGCATACGGAAGGTTGAACAGTTTCCCGCTTGTCCGAAAGGTTAGCCCCAGTCCAGCGGGGAGCTACAGGGTGACGGGGTGGAGTGTTGCTGTGAGGAAGATGGAGAAGAGCATTGTTGCGATGACGCAGCCCTGTTTGACCCCAGTCTGCGCACGGGTTGGGTCTGTGATGGTTCCACTGGTGAAGATCACGGCTTGTATGTCATCATGGAGCAGGCGGAGAATGGTGACGAATTTCTGTGGCTAGCGAATTTGAGGAGGATGCTGCACGATCCCTCACGGTTGGCAGAGTCGAAGGCCTTTGCGAGATCGAAGAAGGCCGTGTAAAGAGCTGCTCCCTGCACTTTTCCTGGATTTGTCGCGTGCTGAAGATCCTCGAGCTTCTCGATGGGCGGAAGCTGCACTGAGACTCAGGGAGGAGCTCATCAGTCACTGGGAGGAGGCGGATGAGGAGAATTCTCACAATGACATTCCCCGCGGCGGAGAGTAGGGAAACCTCTCTATAATTTCCGCAGTCATACCTGTCTCCTTTCTTGAAGATGGGCATAACGAAGGCATCTCTGAGATCTCCAGCATGCTCTCTTTCCTCCAGACAAGGGGGATGAAGTTACGGATTCTTGTCAAGAGTGAATCTCCGCCACATTTCAGTATTTCTGTGGTGAGCGCCTCTCCCTTTTTGGCTCTCAGTAGGGCGGGTCCCTGGGTACTCGAACCGTAGCTGGTTTTGATCGCGCGGATGAAGCCGCGCACGTCGTGGTTGTCGGCGCGTTGCTGAATCTCTTTCCACCCACCACCTGATCTTTAGGTCGCAGGTTCTTTGTTGCACCTCGTCCCTCAGTTGCCTGTAGGCTTGTTTCCTCTCACTGGAGTTTCGGTGGAGCTGCCAGTTCAGGAACGCCTTGTGTTCACGGTCAAGGAGATCCTGAATCTCCTGATCAGTCTCGTCCAACCAGTCTTGGTGTTTCCTGGTCCAGGTGCCATTACGACTGGTCCACGTTTGCGGAAACCAACGGAGCCCTGTGCAGGTCTACCAGGTGCGGCCGTTAGATCCCAGGCGCCGGGTGTGGTAATACCAGGTATTGCGGTACCAGAGAGAGGAATAACCATTGGCTAGACCGCGGGGTCTACCATTGGGCAATGTACATAGCCCCGCCCCTCAAGGACCAATGCCCTCCCAGCAGCCCTCACTTCTGTAACTTCGCACTGGGTACATTTCTATCTGATTAAAGCTGAATTGGTATGACTCCACGTGGACTCAAGCGTATTGGTTGCGTATCAATTTAATCAGATAAGTACTTCTGAAGGATGGATCTCCGCATCAAGCCGGCGTGCCTTCAGCTCAGCCCGCACGCAGAAAACTCTACCGAGATTTTTAAGCATTGGCTGGCGTGCTTCCAGAGCTACACCGAGACGGCTGCCGACAGAAAATACACCTCCTACGCTCGCGGGTCAGCCCGGCGATCTACCCCCTGATCGAAGGGGCTGCAAATTATGATAAAGCCATGGAACTGCTGGAAGGACACTACATTCGTCCACTTAATCAGGTCTACGCCCGTCACCTGCTGGCAATGAGACGGCAGAGCCCAGATGAGACGCTGGAAGATTTCTACAGGGCACTGATCGTGCTGGGCCAAAACTGCAGCTGCCCAGCGGTGACGGCGAACGAGCACTCCGAACTTTTAATTTGCGACGCTTTTGTGGCAGGTATGATCTCCCCCGACATTCGCCGAAGGTTGCTCGAAATGGAGATGCTCGGCCTCGCCGAGGCCAGGGCCCTGGCAGGGTCCATGGACGTGGCGTACAAAAACGCCCTTGCATACGCCCCCGCGCGCACCGCGCCCCCCTGGGCTGCGTGGCACCCCGCCACGGCAGCCCCCCAGACTTACCCGCTTAACCCCCAGACTTACCCGCTAACTCCGCAGGCCTGCGCGGCAAGGCGCCCCGCTACCGCCGCCGGCCAACGTTGCTTCTTCTGCGGCCAGGTGAATCACCCGGGCGCGCGCTGCCCGGCCCGCACCGTCACCTGCAAAGGGTGCGGCAAGAAAGGCCACTATGCCTCGCCCGCACGGTGAACGCGGTATCCAACGACTACCCTCAGCCATTCCTCCAGCCACCCGCTGTGCAACTACAGCCATTCTTCCACGTCCCGACCGTCCCAGGCCCACCGCCGCACTCCCTTTTTCCAGCCCCGCTGGCCCAATGCGCACCACAGCCTTTGCCCCGCCAGGCAGCGTCGCAGCCGCAGCCATTCTTTCCCCCTCCGGCAACCATGCTGGAGGAGTACGCACAGCCATTCTGTCCCTCGCCGGTCCAATCGTCGGGGTCTCCGTCCCCGAACTCCATGGGCGATCCCTGGCCGGCGCCAACTTGGATGGGGCCTCAAGCCCGCAGCGCGGCTGGCTATGCGCCGCCCGACCAAAATACTTTGTTGCAGCTGGCCTCCGCCACGCTGGAGCAGCGTGCGCCGCCAGGTTGCTCCTCCCCGCCGCCATCTTCCGAGTCCCCGGACTCCACGTGCGATCCATGGCCGGCGCCATCTTGGATGGGGCCCCAAGCCCCCAGCGCGGCTGGCTGCGCGCCGCCCGACCAAAACCCTGTGTTGCAGCTGGCCTCCGCCTCGTGGGAGCAGAGTGCGCCGCCATTTTGTCCCTCCCCGCCGCCATTTTGTTTCTCCCCGCCGCCATCCTCGGAGTCCCCGGACTCCATGTGCGATCCATGGACGGCATCATCTTGGATGGGGCCTCAAGCCCCCAACACGGCTGACGATGCGCTGCCCGATCTTCACTCCTTGCTGCAGCTGGCCTCCGTCACCCTCGACCAGAGTCGGCCCTGAACGCTAGCAAAGGCCACCACGACGATCGGCATCAACGACCACGTGACGTCATGCCTCATCGACTCCGGGAGCACGGAGAGATTCGTCCACCCCGACACGGTAAGGCGCTGTTCTCTGGTCACCTACCCCACCCAACAAAGGATCTCCCTGGCCTCCGGGTCACACGCGGTGCAGATAAAAGAGTTCTGCCTCGCGAACCTCACCGTCCAAGGCAGGGAATTCCGCAATTTCCGCCTATACGTACTGCCGCACCTCTGCGCGGCCACCCTTCTGGGACTGGATTTCCAGTGCCACCTTCAAAGCCTTACTTTTAAATTTGGCGGCCCTATACCCCCCCTTACGGTTTGCGGCCTCGCGACCCTTAAGGTCGACCCGCCTTCCCTGTTTGCGAACCTCACCCCGGATTGCAAACCCGTCGCCACCAGGAGCAGACGGTACAGTGCCCAGGACCGGACCTTCATCAGGTCCGAGGTCCAAAGGCTGCTGAAGGAAGGGGTCATCAAAGCGAGCAACAGCCCCTGGAGGGCTCAAGTAGTGGTGGTTAAGACCGGGGAGAAGCATAGGATGGTCATCGACTATAGCCAGACCATCAACCGGTTTACGCAACTGGACGCATAACCCCGCCCCCGTATTGCCGACCTGGTAAACAGGATTGCGCAATACAAGGTCTTCTCCACGGTGGATCTCAAGTCTGCCTACCACCAGCTACCCCTCCGTAATAGTGACCACCAGTACACTGCCTTCGAAGCAGATGGGCGGCTCTACCAATTTTTAAGGGTCCCCTTCGGTGTCACAAACGGGGTCTCGGTCTTCCAGCGTGAGATGGACCGAATGGTTGACCGGTACGGCTTACACGCAACCGGTACGGCTTACACGCATCAAAGCGGACATCGCAAAAGCCACGATGCGCGCCATCGACGAGTCCCTCCCCTTCCAGGTCGAGAGCGACGCGTCCGACATAGCTCTGGCCGCCAACCTCAACCAAGCAGGCAGGCCCGTGGCTTTCTTCTCCCGCACTCTCCATGCCTCCGAAATTCGCCACTCCTCGGTCGAATAGGAGGCCCAGGCCATAGTGGAAGCTGTGCGGCACTGGAGGCATTACCTGGCCGGCAGGAGATTCACTCTCCTCACGGACCAACGGTCGGTGGCCTTCATGTTCGATAATGCACAGCGGGGCAAGATTAAGAACGACAAGATCTTGCGGTGGAGGATCAAACTCTCCACCTTCAATTACGAGATCTTGTATTGTCCCGGGAAGCTGAACGAGCCTCCTGATGCCCTATCCCGCGGCACTTGTGCCACCGCACAAGTAGACCGCCTCCGAGCCCTCCACGAGGACCTCTGCCACCCGGGGGTTACACGGTTCTTCCATTTTGTTAAGTCCCGGAACCTGCCTTACTCCATCGAGGAGGTCAGGACTGTCACCAGGGACTGCCAAATCTGCACGGAGTGCAAACCGCACTTCTACCGACCAGAGAGGGCGCACCTGATAAAGGCTTCCCGTCCCTTTGAACGCCTCAGCATGGACTTCAAAGGCCCCCTCCCCTCCACCGACCGCAACACGTACTTCCTGAACGTGATTGATGAGTACTCCCGGTTCCCATTCGCCATCCCCTGCCCAGACATGACCACAACCACCGTCATCAAGGCACTCCAAACTATTTTTACACTGTTCGGTTTCCCCGCATACATCCACAGTGATAGGGGATCCTCCTTTATGAGCGACGAGCTGCGCCAGTTCCTGCTTAGCAAAGGCATCGCCTCGAGCAGGACGACCAGCTACAACCCCCGGGGAAACGGGCAGGTAGAAAGGGAGAACGGAACGGTCTGGAAGACCGTCCTGCTGGCCCTTCGGTCCAGGAATCTCCCAGTCTCCCACTGGTAAGAAGTCCTCCCAGTGGCCCTGCACTCCATTCGGTCACTGCTATGTACTCCCACGAACCAGACACCTCATGAACGTCTCCTTGTTTTCCCCAAGAAGTCCTCCTCTGGGACCTCGCTCCCAACCTGGCTAGCGACACCCGGAACTGTCCTGCTGCAGAAACATGCGAGGGCGCACAAGTCGGACCCGCTGGTCGAAAGGGTCCACCTGCTGCATGCCAACCCCCAGTACGCCTACGTAGCGTTCCCCGACGGCCACCAAGATACGGTCTCCCTCCGGGACCTGGCGCCCGCCGGAGCACCACGTGCGCCCGAGCCACTGCCACCCCCCCCCCCCCCCCCCCCCCCCCCGCCATACCTGACCGGAGGGTCAGTACTGCCGCCAGAACCCAGAGCCGAGCAGGCACCGACGCCCCCTACAGGCACCCCTTCCTTCTGCCCATCTTTCCACCTTACAGCGCCGCCTAGGGGTGACGAAACTGCCTGGGAGGAAGACACCACGTTCCCGGAGTCACTACCGCCGGGGCCCTCACCAGGATCGCCGCCGACACTTAGACGCTCCAGTAGGACGACCAGGCCGCCCGATCGTCTGATTGCAGCACCATGAGGAAAATTAACAACGCAAGAACTTTCTCTGTAACCCTCGATAGCATGGTACCTGCAATACCTGGTCCTACCGTGAAAAGGCGACAGTAATACTGGCCATCACCCCGCTGACTCTTTTTTTAACAGGGGGTGAATGTGGTAATACCAGGTATTGCAGTACCAGAGAGAGGAATAACCATTGGCTAGACTGTGGGGTCTACCATTGGGCAATGTACATAGCCCCGCCCTGAGAGGCGGGGTATAAGAACCAATGCCATCCCAGCAGCCCTCACTTCTGTAACTTCGCTGCTGGGTACAGTTCTATCTGATTAAAGCTGAATCGATATGACTCCTCGTGGACTCAAGCGTATTGATTGCGCATCACCGGGAGAATCCGCAAACTCATATTTATATGAACCTTATTTAAATATGCTGGTCTTGGTCATGCCCAGTGAGGGCGAGATCCAGATCATGACGTCTCCTGAGACTCCGTTAAGTCTCGCAAGGCGAGTCGAGCATCGCAAATCTCGCCAGCTGTTCTTCTGAGATTCAATGGCCTTGTCCCGACACCTAGTCAAGTGCAACAAGGCCGTTAAATCACGCCCTGTATGTGTGTGAGAGAGAGAGTGTGTCTGTGTGAGTGAGCATGAGTGTGTGTGTATTTGGAAGTGTGTGTGTGTGACAGAGTGTGTGCGAGTATGTGTATTTGAGTATGTGTGTGACAGGGAATGTGTGTGATTGTGTGTGAATGTGTGGGTGATAGAGAGCGTGTGCGAGAGTGTGTGTGACAGAGTGTGTGTGAATGTGTGGTGTGTGAATGTATTTGTGTGACAGAGTGTGTGTGAATGTGTGGGTGATAGAGACCGTGTGCGCGAGTGTGTGTGGCAGAGAGTGTGTGTGTGAGACAGTGGGCGAAATTCTCCCCCAACGGCGGGATGTCCGCCGACTGGCGCCAAAGACGGCGCTAATCAGACGGGCATCGCGCCGGCCCAAAGGTGCGGAATGCTCCGCATCTTTGGCGGCCTAGCCCCAACATTGAGGGGCTAGGCCGACGCCGGAGGGATTTCCGCCCCGCCAGCTGGCGGAAATGGCGTTTGTTTCCCCGCCAGCTGGCGCGGAAATGCGGCGCATGCGCGGGAGCGTCAGCGGCCGCTGTCAGTTTCCCGGCGCATGCGCGGGAGCGTCAGGGGCCGCTGTCAGTTTCCCGCGCATGCGCAGTGGGGAGAGTCTCTTCCGCCTCCGCCATGGTGGAGGCCGTGGCGGAAGGGAAAGAGTGCCCCCACGGCACAGGCCCGTCCGCGGATCGGGGGGCCCCGATCGCGGGCCAGGCCACCGTGGGGGCACCCCCCGGGGTCAGATCGCCCCGCGCCCCCCCAGGACCCCGGAGCCCGCCCACGCCGCCTGGTCCCGCCGGTAAATACCAGGTTTGATTTACGCTGGCGGGACAGGCAATTTCTGGGCGGGACTTCGGCCCATCCGGGCCGGAGAATCCAGCGGGGGGTCCCGCCAACCAGCGCGGCCGGATTCCCACCCCCGCCCAATCTCCGGGAGCGGAGACTTCGGCGGGGGCGGGGGCGGGATTCACGACGGCCAATGGCCATTCTCCGACCCGGCGGGGGGTCGGAGAATGACGGCCAGTGTGTGTGAATGTGTGGTGTGTGAATGTGTTTGTGTGACAGAGAGTGTGTGTGAATGTGTGGTGATAGGGAATGTGTGTGTGTAAATGTGTGTATGTGGCAGAGAGTGTGTGTGTGTGTTATGGGCCAGGGTTTAGAGAACCCCAAAGTGTATCATGGAGTTCACCTGACCCACAACTTTTACTAGATTGTGGTATGGGAGCACACGGCCCACTCTACAGGTGTGGTACAGCAGAAATGGAAAAGTATTTTTTAAAGCAAAACAATGTTTATTCTATGAACTCAAGTTAACCTTTTTAAAACATACAGTGAACATCTTAGCAACCATCAATTCAAATACAACCCCCAAAGACATCAGGCTCAACTTCACTACTGAGAACAGTTACCACGTTGAAATCAGCAAATGGACATTCATAAGCTTGCAGAGATTCACACACATCCTGCTGTGGTTGCAGCTTCTCCAAAACTAAAATGAAACCAAACCCACCCTGCAGCAAAAAGCCTGAAGCGAAAGTAAAAAGCTGACAGAGAGCCCAGCTCCACCCTCTCTCTGACATCACTGCAGTAATAAGCACCCATTTCTTAAAGGTACTCTCACTACAGATATTTATATACACACCCATTTATAAACACCCATTTCTTAAAGGTACTCTCACATGACAGTGTGTGACAGTGTGTGAGTGAGTGTGTGATGATAGGGAGTGTGTGTGTGGCAGAGTGTGTGTGATGATAGGGAGTGTGTGTGTGGCAGAGAGTGTGTGTGTATGACAGAAAGTGTGTGTGTGGCAGAGAGTGTGTGTGTGGCAGAGTGTGTGTGTGTGGCAGAGAGTGTGTGTGTGGCAGAGAGTGTGTGTGAACGTGTGGTGATAGAGAGTGTTTGTGTGTGTGTGGCAAAGAGTGTGTGTGTGAATGTGTGTGATGAGGAGTGTGAAATGAAATGAAAATGAAAATCACTTATTGTCACAAGTAGGCTTCAATGAAGTTACTGTGAAAAGCCCCTCGTCGCCACATTCCGGCGCCTGTTCCGGGAGGCTGTTACAGGAATGTTAGTGTGTGTGAATGTGTGGGTGATAGAGAGTGTGTGTGAGTGTGTGTGCATGTGTGTGTGTGTATGACATAGAGTATTAACCCTTCAACAGAATAAGAATGATTGTCAGGGGTTCTGTCAGTACCTTGGGAGGTCTAAAGGATTCCGTGGCCGAAAGCTTTGGGAAATCCTGGTTCAGGGCACAGGTGGGACGCATGGTTAGCTGCACAAGTTACACTCTCCTTGTTTCTTACCCCTCGGGAGAAAATTGGCCTTGCTGAGTGCTGAGGTGAAAGGTCATGTATTGTCTTGGAGCAGCAGAGAATTTTCACAGAATGGTTACAGCACAGGAGGCCATTCAGCCCACCGGGTGCTGGCTCATTGCAAGAAAACTCACATTGCCGCTGTCCCGACGCGCCCCCCCCCCGTGCCCCAGTCCCCTTCACCCTTTCCCCTATCGTTCTGAAAATGTGTTTATCTACAGATAATTATTGAATTAGCCTTCGCGGACCTCGATTGGCTCTGCTTGCACTAGATTCTCAGCCAGATCCTGACCACTTGCTGTTTCTCCTCGTGTGGTCCTTGCTTTTTCTGTCAGTCGTCTTGGACCAATGTCCTCTGGTTCTCAATACGCTGCCAACGGGAGCCCTATCTACCCTGTCCCTCATAATATTAGAAGTTTAGCAAATAACTGGCTTATATTGAGTGTTGTTTAGCCAACTTGCTGTTTGTCTTTTTAAAAATAATATTGTATTAAAGATTTCAAAATTAACAAACATGATCTAAACTACATCACAGCGATGAAAATTGGTACAATTGTCACGTTAACAACAGAAGGAATCAGAGATAAAGAAAAACGCGCAACAAGGCCAATAAACCCTACCTCCCCTTAACTCTTTGAAGTGTGAGATAAATGGCTTCCAACTCAGATACAATCCCTCGACCGATCCCCTAACGGCATACTTGACCTTTTCCAGCTATAAAAAGTCCATAAGGTCTCCCAACCAGGCTGAGGCGCGAGGCACTCCCTCAGTACTGATCCTCTGACAGTGCGGCGCTCCCTCAATGCTGACCCTCCGACAGTGCTGCACTCCCTCAGTACTGACCCTCTGACAGTTCTGCACTCCCTCAGTACTGACCCTCTGACAGTGCGGCACTCCCTCAGTACTGACCCTCTGACAGTGCGGCACTCCCTCAATACTGACCCTCTGACAGTGCTGCACTCCCTCAGTACTGACCCTCTGACAGTGCGGCGTTCCCTCAGTACTGAACCTCTGACAGTGCGGCACTCCCTCAATACTGACCCTCTGACAGTGCTGCACTCCCTCAGTACTGACCCTCTGGCAGTGCGGTACTCCCTCAGTACTGACCCTCTGACAGTGCGGCACTCCCTCAGTACTGACCCTCTGACAGTGCAGTACTCCCTCAGTACTGACCCTCTGACAGTGCGGCACTCCCTCAGTACTGACCCCCTGACAGTGCAGTACTCCCACAATACTGACCCTCTGGCAGTGCGGCACTCCCTCAGTATTGACCCTCTGACAGTGCAGCACTCCCTCAGTACTGACACTCTGGCAGTGGGGCACTCCCTCAGTACTGACCCTCTGACAGTGCGGCAGTCCCTCAGTATTGACCCTCTGACAGTGCAGCACTCCCTCAGTACTGACCCTCTGGCAGTGAGGCACTCCCTCAGTACTGACTCTCTGACAGTGCGGCACTCCCTCAGTACTAACCCTCTGACAGTGCAGCACTCCCTCAGTACTGACCCTCTGACAGTGCGACACTCCCTCAGTACTGACCCTCTGACAGTGTGGCGCCCCCTCAGTACTGACCCTCTGACAGTGCAGCACTCCCTCAGTACTGACCCTCTGACAGTGCGGCACTCCCTCAGTACTGACCCTCTGACAGTGCGGCGCTCCCTCAGTACTGACCCTCTGACAGTGCGGCACTCCCTCAGTACTGACCCTCTGACAGTGCGGCACTCCCTCAGTACTGATCCTCTGACCGTGCAGCACTCCCTCAGTACTGACCCTCTGACAGTGCGGCACTCCCTCAGTACTGACCCTCTGACAGTGCAGTACTCCCTCAGTACTGACCCCCTGACAGTGCAGCACCCCCTCAGTACTGACCCTCTGACAGTGCGGCACTCCCTCAGTACTGACCCTCTGGCAGTGCGGTACTCCCTCAGTACTGACCCTCTGACAGTGCGGCACGCCCTCAGTATTGACCCTCTGACAGTGCTGCACTCCCTCAGTATGACCCTCTGGCAGTGCGGTACTCCCTCAGTACTGACCCTCTGACAGTGCGGCACTCCCTCAGTACTGACCCTCTGACAGTGCAGTACTCCCTCAGTACTGACCCTCTGACAGTGCGGCACTCCCTCAGTACTGACCCTCTGACAGTGCAGTACTCCCTCAGTACTGACCCTCTGACAGTGCGACACTCCCTCAGTATTGACCCTCTGACAGTGCGGCACTCCCTCAGTACTGACCCTCTGGCAGTGGGGCACTCCCTCAGTACTGACCCTCTGACAGTGCGGCAGTCCATCAGTACTGACCCTCTGACAGTGCGACACTCCCTCAGTACTGACCCTCTGACAGTGTGGCGCTCCCGCAGTACTGACCCTCTGACAGTGCGGCACTCCCTCAGTACTGACCCTCTGACAGTGCGGCACTCCCTCAGTACTGACCCTCTGACAGTGCGGCGCTCCCTCAGTACTGACCCTCTGACTGTGCGGCACTCCCTCAGTACTGACCCTCTGACAGTGCGGCACTCCCTCAGTTCTTATCCTCTGACCGTGCAGCACTCCTCAGTACTGACCCTCTGACAGTGCGGCACTCCCTCAGTACTGACCCTCTGACAGTGCAGTACTCCCTCAGTACTGACCCTCTGACAGTGCAGCACCCCCTCAGTACTGACCCACTGATAGTGCGGCACTCCCTCAGTACTGACCCTCTGGCAGTGCGGTACTCCCTCAGTACTGACCCTCTGACAGTGCGGCACTCCCTCAGTATTGACCCTCTGACAGTGCTGCACTCCCTCAGTACTGACCCTCTGGCAGTGCGGTACTCCCTCAGTACTGACCCTCTGACAGTGCGGCACTCCCTCAGTACTGACCCTCTGACAGTGCAGTACTCCCTCAGTACTGACCCTCTGACAGTGCGGCACTCCCTCAGTACTGACCCTCTGACAGTGCAGTACTCCCTCAGTACTGACCCTCTGACAGTGCGGCACTCCCTCAGTATTGACCCTCTGACAGTGCGGCACTCCCTCAGTACTGACCCTCTGGCAGTGGGGCACTCCCTCAGTACTGACCCTCTGACAGTGCGGCACTCCCTCAGTATTGACCCTCTGACAGTGCAGCACTCCCTCAGTACTGACCCTCTGGCAGTGAGGCACTCCCTCAGTACTGACCCTCTGACAGTGCGGCACTCCCTCAGTACTAACCCTCTGACAGTGCATCACTCCCTCAGTACTGACCCTCTGACAGTGCGACACTCCCTCAGTACTGACCCTCTGACAGTGTGGCGCTCCCTCAGTACTGCCCTCTGACAGTGCAGCACTCCCTCAGTACTGACCCTCTGACAGTGCGGCACTCCCTCAGTACTGACCCTCTGACAGTGCGGCGCTCCCTCAGTACTGACCCTCTGACAGTGCGGCACTCCCTCAGTACTGACCCTCTGTCAGTGCGGCACTCCCTCAGTACTGATCTTCTGACCGTGCAGCACTCCCTCAGTACTGACCCTCTGACAGTGCGGCACTCCCTCAGTACTGACCCTCTGACAGTGCAGTACTCCCTCAGTACTGACCCTCTGACAGTGCAGCACCCCCTCAGTACTGACCCTCTGACAGTGCGGCACTCCCTGAGTACTGACCCTCTGACAGTGCGGCACTCCCTCAATACTGACCCTCTGACAGTGCAGCACCCCCTCAGTACTAACCCTCTGACAGTGCGGCACTCCCTCAGTACTGACCCTCTGATAGTGCGGCGCTCCCTCAGTATTGACCCTCTGACAGTGCTGCACTCCCTCAGTATGACCCTCTGGCAGTGCGGTACTCCCTCAGTACTGACCCTCTGACAGTGCGGCACTCCCTCAGTACTGACCCTCTGACAGTGCAGTACTCCCTCAGTACTGACCCTCTGACAGTGCAACACTCCCTCAGTATTGATCCTCTGACAGTGCGGCACTCCCTCAGTACTGACCCTCTGGCAGTGGGGCCCTCCCTCAGTACTGACCCTCTGACAGTGCGGCAGTCCCTCAGTACTGACCCTCTGACAGTGCGACACTCCCTCAGTACTGACCCTCTGACAGTGTGGCGCTCCCTCAGTACTGACCCTCTGACAGTGCGGCACTCCCTCAGTACTGACCCTCTGACAGTGCGGCACTCCCTCAGTACTGACCCTCTGACAGTGTGGCGCTCCCTCAGTACTGACCCTCTGACAGTGCAGCACTCCCTCAGTGCTGACCCTCTGACAGTGCGGCACTCCCTCAGTACTGATCCTCTGACCGTGCAGCACTCCCTCAGTACTGACCCTCTGACAGTGCGGCACTCCCTCAGTACTGACCCTCTGACAGTGCAGTACTCCCTCAGTACTGGCCCTCTGACAGTGCAGCACCCCCTCAGTACTGACCCTCTGACAGTGCAGCACTCCCTCAGTACTGACCCTCTGACAGTGCAGTACTCCCTCAGTACTGGCCCTCTGACAGTGCAGCACCCCCTCAGTACTGACCCTCTGACAGTGCGGCACTCCCTCAGTACTGACCCTCTGACAGTGCGGCACTCCCTCAGTGCTGACCCTCTGACAGTGCAGCACTCCCTCAGTACTGACCCTCTGACAGTGCAGCACTCCCTCAGTACTGACCCTCTGACAGTGCGGCACTCCCTCAGTACTGACCCTCTGACAGTGCAGCACTCCCTCAGTACTGAACCTCTAACAGTGCGGCACTCCCTCAGTACTAACCCTCTGACAGTGCGGCACTCCCTCAGTACTGAACCTCTAACAGTGCTCCCCATCCCAGCAGAACCCGCCTTCGGGCGATCTGCGAGGCAAAGGGGAGAGCATCCGCCTTCATCCCCGTCGAGTCCGACACCCCGAGAATGGGCACCAACGGTCAAGGCTCCAGATCAATGTTAAGAATCCCTGACATGGCGTTAAAGAGAGAGACACAAAAGCTCACCATCTTGGACAGGACCAGCCCACCTTGCTGTTGGTTAAACATTGGACACGCAGATTGAACGGCTTGTGGAAGGAAGGTGTCGAAACTGGCCGGTGATGCTGATAGTTTATAGGAAGGAGGATCTTGGGTGTGAGAATTGGCATCCATGGCCCTGGGCTAGAGAAAAGCGGAACCAATTTGGACAAGTTTTCTAGAGTCTCGGTGGAAAATAGGCGTGGGCAACTGCTGAGTGAAGACAGGATTAGGCTTGATTCTTTTTTTCTATATTCATTCACGGGCTTCTCTGGCAGGGCCCAGCAGGTACTGCCCATCCCTGCAGTCCAAGTAATGTCGGTGCATCTACAGTTCCTATAGGGAGGAAGTTCCAGGATTATGACCCAGCGGCAGTGGAAGAACGGCCGATATATTTCCAAATCAGGACGGTGCGTGACCTGGAGGGGAATTTGTAAGCAGTGGCGTTCCCCTTGCTTCTGTACCCCTGTCCTTGTAGGCGGCAGAGGTCGCAGGTTTGGAAGGTGCTGTCGAAGGATGCCTCCACAGTCGAATGCCCTGGCAACATTGCCTAATCTGATTAATGACTGCGCAATATGTGGAAGCAGGTTGCTGCTGAATAGCAAGGGTCATTGCCTTCAGCAAGGGAAGGAAGGAACTGGGGGAATTTTGCTTAAAAAAGCAGAACATTCACTGGCCAATTAAAAAAAAATTCATTCATGGGATGTGGGCTCGGCCAGCATTTCTCACCCATGCCTAATTAACGGTGCATTTACCAGAACAGAGTGAAACAGGAATCAGAAATTGACTGTTATCGAGAAAGAGTATCCACATTGATGAACTTTAACTGAACTGGGAATTTACCCTTGCGACATAAACACAAGATGGATTTTGCAAGGGTCTGTCTCCTTTTCTTTTTATAAAAAAAATCTTTTTATTGGCATTTCTCCTATTTATAAACAGTTGTATATATACACATCACATTTTTCAAAAAAACAATTCTTACTAGGTTACTGCTCATTGCTGGCCTCAAACAGGTTTTGGAACAGACCGCAAACTGCCCCCAAGTATCCAGGAAGCCTTCCTCCGACCTTCGGGTGGCGTACTTAATCTTCTCCAGTTGGAGAAATTCCGAGAGGCCAGCGAGCCAGTCTGCAGCTGTGGGTGGTGCTGCCGATCGCCAGCCCAGCAGGATTCTCCGGCGTGCGATTACGGAAGCGAGAGCGAGGGCGTTGGCCCCCTTCCCCATGTGTAGCTCTGGCTGCTCCGATACCCCGAAGATTGCCACTATTGGGCATGGCTTCACCCTCACCCCCACAACCTTGGACATTGCCTCGGAGAAGGCCGTCCAGAACCCAGCAAGTTTGGGGCAAGCCCAAAACATGTGGGTGTGGTTGGCCGGGCCCCTCTGGCACCGCTCATGTTTGTCCTCCACCTCCGGAAAGAACCTGCTCATTCGGGTTCTGGTCAGGTGCGCTCTCTGCACCACTTTGAGCTGCATTAGGCTCAGCCTTGCGCAGGAGGAGGTGGAGTTCACCCTGCTCAGTGCTTCGCTCCAGAGTCCCCATCCTACCTCTGTCCCCAGTTCGTCCTCCCATTTTTGTCCGGGCTCTGTCCAGTAGCTGTCTGTATATTTTCCCACATAGTCCCCCCTTCTCGCTGCTTGTGCCTATCAGGTCCTCTAGTAGAGTGCTTTCTGGGACCCCAGGGTACCCCACTGCCTCTTTGCGGAGGAAGCATTTTATTTGGAGGTGTCTCATTTTCTGTCCTTTTGCTAGCCTCCACTTCCTCGTCAGTTCGTCTCGTGTCGCCAGTCTGTGCCCTACGTCGAAGTCCCCGACCGTCAATGTGCCCCCGTCCCGCCTCCATCTTTTGAAGGTGGTATCTAGCATGGCTGGGGGGAATCTGTGATTGGCGCAGATGGGGGCCATGGGGGACATTTTGGTTATCCCGAAGTGTTGTCTGAGCTGGGTCCACGTTCTCAGCGTGGCCGCTACCACTGGGCTTGTTGTGTACCTTGTTGAGGGGGATGGGAGTGCTGCTGTAGCCAGGGCCCGGAGGGTCGTTCCTTTACAGGATGCCTCCTCCATTTGTATCCAATCTGTGTCAGGGTCTTGTACCCATCCCCTCACTCTTTCTGCCGTTGCTGCCCAGTGGTAGTATTGTAGGTTCGGTAAGGCCACACACCCCCACCCCCACCCCCACCCCCACACACAAATGCCATGATTAGCCTGTCTATGTTTTGGAAAAAGGCCTTGGGGATGAAGATCGGGATGGATCCAAACAGGAAGAGGAACCTTGGCAGTACGTTCATCTTGATCGTCTGCACTCTTCCCGCCAGGGAGAGTGGGAGTGAGCCCCACCGTTGAAGGTCTTTTTTTACTTCCTCCACCAGGCTGGTCAGGTTCCACTTGTGGACCTGTGTCCAGTCTCTGGCTATCTGGATCCCCAGGTAGCGGAATCTGTTCTGGGCCGTTTTGAACGGGAGTCCCTCCAGCTCTGTCCCTCCCCTGTTTGGGTTCACTGGGAATGTCTCGCTTTTGCCCAGGTTAAGTTTGTAGCCCGAGAAGGTTCCAAACTCTTTCAGTATTTGCAGTATTGCCTTCAGACCCTCCTGTGGCTTCGAGACATAGAGGAGCAGGTCATCTGCATAGAGTGAGCTCTCTGTCTCCTCTCCGGATTCCCTTCCAGCTTTTCGCGTCCCGCAGGGCTGTCGCCAGGGGTTCGATGGCTAGCGCGAACAAGAGTGGGGACAGGGGGCAGCCCTGTCTTGTTCCTCTCTGTAGCTGGAAATATTCAGAGCTGGTGATGTTAGTTCGGACGCTCGCTTTGGGAGCGATATACAGGAGCCTCACCCAGGTGGCGAATCCCGCTCCAGGAGCCTCACCCAGGCGGCGAATCCCGCTCCAGGAGCCTCACCCAGGCGGTGAACCCCACTCCTAGCCCAAACCGTTCCAGTGCCTCGAGGAGGTATTTCCATTCGACTCTGTCAAAGGCCTTTTCTGCATCCAGGGAGACGATCACCTCTGGTGTTCTCTCCCCAGAGGGGGTCATTATTATGTTCAGCAGCCGCCTGATGTTCGCTGTGAGCTGCCTACCCTTGACAAAGCCGGTTTGGTCCTCTGCGACCACCTCTGGTTCGCATCCCTCCAGCCTTTTGGCCAGGACCTTTGCGAGTATTTTCACATCGACGCTCAGCAGTGAAATGGGTCTGTATGATCCGCATTCCGCCAGGTCTTTATCTTTTTTGGGTATCAGTGAATTTGTGGCCTGCGCTAGTGTTGGGGGCCGGGTGCCCCTTGCCAGTGTGTCTGCGAACATGTCCCTTAGGTGTGGGGCCAGAACTGGTGCAAATTTTTTGCAGAATTCCGCTGGGAACCCATCAGGTCCCGGTGCCTTCCCGCCTGCATGGAGCTGATGCTCTCCATGATTTCTCCCAGGTCTATTGGTGCTTCCAGCTCCGCCCGTCTGTCTTCCCCCACAACTGGTAGTTCCAGTCCGTCTAGGAACAGTTCCCCACTGCAAAGAAGTCGATACGGGTGAATACCTTGTGTACTGTGTAGATCCCAGGGCTGACCCTTGAGCGTAGGAGATGCATCTTTTGTCCTTCCGTGGGTGTGTTGACGGCCGTGTCAAGGTAGCCCTTAAAGCACGCCAGCCAATGTTTGAAAATAGCAGCAGAGTTGTCCGCGTGGGGGCTGAGCTGAAGGCACTCCGGTTTGATACGGAGATCCATCCTTCCAACTGAAGTTGTAGCAGATTAAATTGATGCGCAATCAATTACTCTCGAGACGAAATGATTCATAACTGAAGGCTTTAATCTGCTAGAACTCTTCCCCAGCAGCTTCGATACAGAAAGTGAAGGCTGCTGGGACGGCACCGGTTCTTATACTCCGCCTCTCAGGGCGGAGCTACGTACATCAGCCAATGGTAGACTCCTGGTTCTAACCAATGGTCATCCACCTCTCAGGTACCGCAATACCTGGTATTACCACACATGGTGAGGAGTTTTTGACCCCCCAGTCCTGCGGGGTCACCCATACTTACCTGGTGGATGCGCCCCTGCCCTCCGGGGTTTCCGGAGCGGGTCACCGCTCTCACCATGAGGTCTGGCCCCAGGGCTCCGGGGTTTCCTTCTGTCCAGGGGGCACCCACCATGGCCGCCAGCTGTGTGTACACCACGTGGCTGCGCCCCTGCACTCCAGGGTCTCCCTTCGTCCTGAAGCCCTCCCGAGTGGCTGTTTGTGGCACCATCTTTGTTGCTCGTCCTGCTCCATGCCTGCCGAGGCCTGTGTTCGTGCTGCTTATCTACCTCACCCTTCCCTTTGCTTCTCGTTTGTTCTGCGCTCTCCCCCCCCCCCCTTAGTCCCTGTTCCTCTGTGTCCCCCCTGTGTTCTTCCCCCCCTTCTACCCTGCCCCCCCCTTCTCTTTGTGCCAGGCGCTCCCTCTCCCCTGAGAAGCGTGCCGCGGCCCTCCTTTCTTCCTGCCCTCCTCGCTGGTACGGTGGCCCCCCCTCCCAGCACTTGCCCTGCTCTGGTCCTGTTTTACCTTCCTTTTGCTAGCCCTTGTCTCGCCCTCCTGTCCGCCTTTTTCACCCTCATTCACCTTGCTTCGCTCCCCCCCATTACATTGAGAGGTGGAACGAGCCCGGGAACGAGTCAGCACAGTCTCGCGCAGTGCACCAAACACGTGTATACAGTTCGTGATCTTATTGTCTCTGTTTGCGGTCTGCCCGCTGCTCTTTGTTCCGATTCGTCCTTTCTTTTCCATCCCCGTCGCTGTCATGATGGCCGTTGTGGCTGTCCCTCCCCCAGTTTGTTCGCTCTAACGAGCTCCTCCGCTGCCGCTGAGGTGTTAAAAAACAGCTCCTTCTCCTCAAATGTTACCCAGTGTTTGGCCGGGAATAACATCCCAAATTTCGCATTACTTTTGTAGAATGCTGATTTGGCCCTGTTGAATTCAGCCCTTCTTTTGGCCAGGTCCGCCCCAATGTCCTGGTACACCCTTATGGTCTTCCCTTCCCACGTGCTCCCTTTCGTCTGCCGGGCCCACTTTAGGCTTTCTTCCCTGTCTTGGAACCTGTGCAGCTTCACGATAATCGCTCTGGGCTGCTCCCTGGCTTTGGGCCTGGGTCGGAGCGACCTGTGCGCCCTGTTGATTTCTGGGGGGTTTGGAAACTTCTCCCTTCCCACTAGCTTGCCCAGCATTTGGGTGACGTAGCCTGTTGGATCTCTGCTCTCCGTCCCCTCTGGCAGACCCACTATTTTAACATTCTGCCGTCTGGACCTATTTTCCTGGTCCTCCACTTTCCCTCTTAGGCTCCCCTGGGTCGTTACCAGCCTTTTCACCTCGGTTTCCTGAGTTACCATCCTGTCGCACTGGTCCAAGGCGGCCCTCTCCAACTCCTGAATCGTTTTCTCCTGCACCTCCACCTTCCTTTCCAGGCCGTTGATGGTTCGCTGCATTTTTTCCTGTTGTCTCCGCCAGCATCTCCTTCATCATTGTGTGGAGCTCCGTCCTGAGTGCCTCCCTCATGGTGTTTATCTCCGTCTTTATCTCCTCCTTTATGGCGTTTATTTCCGTTTTCAGCACGCTTCTCCATTCCTCCCCCTGTGCAGGGGGAGCGGGGGGGGGGGGGGGGAGGGGGGGGGGGGGTTGGTCGCCGCGTCCTGTTCCTGCTCCGCTGCTCGGCTCGCCAGCTTTTCCGCTTCCTGATTCGCCTGAACCTCCGCCTCGCCCCGCGGGGCCGTCTGCCCGCGCGGCCGCAGCTCCTGCTTTTCTCCTTCGCTGCTGTTCCTTCTTACATCTCGCCGTCCCCCCAATTTATTATTTGGAGGCATATTTCTGTTGGTGCCTTTCTCTTTTTTGCCTGGGTTTTGGTGCGAAAAAGAAATTCTTTTTTTTTGTTCCCTCCCCCCAAAGAAAAAAAAACCCAAAGATTTTTTTTAAAAATCCTTTTAAAAACAATTTTGTTTTTTTTATAAAAAAAGGGATTTTTTTTGTTTTTGAAAGTTTTTTTTTCCCTTTAAAAAAGTTTTTCTTTTTTAAAAAAAAATTTTGCAGGAGAGGAACAGGGAAGGTTGAATTAAAAAATTCTTATTTTGTTCTTGTGATCCTCTCCGTGCTCTGACTTTCCGGCCGTATCTGAGCGATCCCCACTCCTCCTCACCGGGACCAGTCGCTCCTTTTATTTTCTCTCCCTCTCCAGCTCCGTGGATCGGAGCTTTGGCGCCTGGGCAGGGCCGAATTCGCGGGGCCTAAAGAATTTTTTTTTTTTTTAAATTCCCCGGGAAACCCCCCACCCCCACCCCCAAAAAAGCCGTGATTTTGTGGCTGTGCGGGAGCGTCTTTGCTGCGGCCGCTCCATTCGCGATCGCCGCCAGAAGTCGTCTGTCTTCTTTTCTAACGGTTCCACAGATTTTGTTTCCCTGCCTGCGGAAGATCTGTCACGGCCGATAAATACCACCCAATCCTAATTTCTCTCTTCAAAAGGTCGATTTGTACTGGGTTAGCGCTCTCGATCTGATTCTGATTTGAGTTCTGAAGAAGGTTTATCTTGGACATGAGAGACATTCCAGGCGCGCTGCAACTAATTGGGAACAAACGCCCATCACGAGTGCCTTTGGTCGCCCGTTTCCTGGCGCTCGCAGCACCGAGAAATACATGGCGATACGATACGACTCGTGTTGTATAAGGGGCCTCAGCGGGGAATGCGCGGCTGAGGCCGCACATAGCCTCGTTTTGTACCAAGGAGTTCCGCTCACCGGAATTCCACAGTGTAAAAATTCCCCATTTTTAAACAGCATCCCAATCTCCGAGGCCCCCGAAATGACCGCCCTCCCCCCAGCCCGAACGCACTATGGGAGGGTCTTCCCTCCCCACCTCAAAATCCGCGCAGGGCACCCCCGACCCGATAACGCACGTGCTCACCTAACTCTGCAGGTGAACAACAGGAGATACATGGCAATCACGCAGAATGCGCTCTTCCATTACGCGTCTGTTCTCGTCCAGCCAGCCGAGGAGGCCATTTTGGTGGATAATGTGGGGATCAATACCTCAATGGGGTGGGGATCACGGACACTGGCCATGAGCAAGTTGTAGAGAGAATCATCTGCAGGGTTACGGGGAAAGATGGTGGGTAGTGGGGGTAGCTGAGTTGCTCATGCAGACAGCTAACACAGAGACACGGGGCTGAATGATCTCATCACAGAGCGCCGTAGAGTTTCACAGCACGGAAGGAGGCCCTTCAGCCCATCATGTCTACGCTGACCATCAAGCACCTATCTATTCTAACCCCATTTTCCAGCACTTGGTCCGTAGCCTTATAGATCATAGAATTTACAGTGCAGAAGGAGGCCATTCGGCCCATCGAGTCTGCACCGGCTCTTGGAAAGAGCACCCCACTTAAGCCCACACCTCCACCCTATCCCCGTAACCCAGTAACCCCACCTAACCTAAGGGCAATTTAGCCAATCCACCTAACCCTGCGCATCTTTGGACTATGGGAGGAAACCGGAGCACCCGGAGGAAACCCACGCAGACACGGGGAGAACGTGCAGACTCCACACAGACAATGACCCAAGCCGGGAATCGAACCTGGGACCCTGGAGCTGTGGAGCAACTGTGCTAACCACTGTGCTACCGTGCTGCTCTTGTGACATTTCAAGTGCTCATCTAAATACCTCTTAAAAATCCTGCTGTGCTCTAATCATTTTATGATTCCGTTCCATGATTTTACCTCAGTTCCAACACCAGGAATAACGCGTGGGTTGTCCACACTCTCCTCCTGTAAGTACTCCGTTCCTGCCCCCATTTTCCCCTCCGTCCTTCCTGCTATAAAACAACCCATTGTCCAATGGACACTGAGTAATGTCACAGGACAGATGGGTCTATCTCACGAGACAACGCTCAGCTCAAAATAAAACACTTCTTATGATAATGGTTATTGGATTTTGAAGCGTGTGAAAGATGAAGCCACATTACAAAACAGTTCAGTTCTCCCCAATCCCAGTGAGGCATCTTTCACACCCCCCTTAGAAAGGGCCGATTGTTCGGAAGGGCATTAGAAGTGGCAAAAAGAAGTGGAAAGATCCCATATGGCACCAAGAGCACTGGGAGTTCTTCCCAGTTATTGTTTATCCCTTGACCAACTTCACTTAGAGAATAGATTCTCTGGTCGTTCTTACATGGCTGCTTGTGTGAGCTTGCTGTGCGCCGATCGGCTGCTGCACTCCCTACATCACAACGGTGACTGCTGCTACCTCATTGGTTGCAAAGCACGTTGGGGGTCTCCTGAGGTCGCAAAAGGTGATACATAAACTCTTTCAGTCACATTCAGTATATCTACAAACCGCAAAGCAATAACGAGCAGATGATTTATTTTTACTGATGTTTGCTTAACTATTGGCCAGGACACCAGAGAGAACTCCCTTGTTCTTGTCTGAAAACATATCCAATCAAAAGTTGATTAATGATTTTATTTAATTTCACTAGATCGAGTCCAAAGTTAACAGCTCCACAAGTAGCACTTTATATAAACACAGGAAAACTGCTTTGGCATTTGGAGCTTGAACCATAACTAATTGTTTACCTGAATTACGAAGGGAGCGCACATGGTACAGGCTCAGATGAATCACGAGCAGTAGGCCATTCGGCCCCTCAAACCTGCTCCCCCATTCAATAAAATTATGGCTGATCTTATTGTAACCTCAACTTCACATTCGGCCCTGAATAGCTTTTGTCCCCTAGCTTACAAAGGGTCTATCCACCTATACCTTAAACATTTTAAAAGATTTTCTTCCACCACTTTTTGAGGAAGAGAGTTCCAGAGACTTGCAACCCTCTGAGAGAAAAGGTTTCTCTCCATCTGTGTACCTTGTGTTGCCCTATTATGTATTTTCGTTTCTTTTCATGTACTAAATGATCTGTTTGAGCTGCATGCAGAAAAATACTTTTCACTGCACCTTGGTACACGTGACAATAAACAAAATCCAAATCTTCGTCTTAAATGGGCGATCCCTCATTCTGAAACTGTGACCCCTTCCAAATCTAGATTATCCACACATATCTCAACTGGCAGCTGTGTGGTGGTGAGACCGGAGTGGTCTCAATTTTGACACAGGTCCTCTGGCAGTCATTGTTGTGTCAAAACACGGTACGTTCATTCATTGCTAGAGGGATGGAGTTTAAGACTAGGGAGGTTATGCTGCAACTGTATAAGATGTTAGTGCGGCCACACCTGGAGTATTGTGTTCAGTTTTGGTCTCCTTACCTGAGAAAGGACGTACTGGCGCTGGAGGGTTTGCAGAGGAGATTCACTAGGTTAATCCCAGAGTTGAGGGGGTTGGATTACGAGGAGAGGTTGAGTAGACTAGGACTGTACTCGTTGGAATTTAGAAGGATGCGGGGGGGATCTTATAGAAACATATAAAATTATGAAGGGAATAGATAGGATAGATGTGGGCAGGTTGTTTCTACTGGTGGGTGAAAGCAGAACTAGGGGGCATAGCTTCAAAATAAGGGGAAGTAGATTTAGGACTGAGCATAGGAGGAACTTCTTCACCCAAAGGGTTGTGAATCTATGGAATTCCTTGGCCTTTGAAGCAGTTGAGGCTCCTTCATTAAATGGTTTTAAGATAAAGATAGATAGTTTTTTGAAGAATAAAGGGATTAAGGGTTATGGTGTTCGGGCCAGAAAGTGGAGCTGAGTCCACAAAAGATCAGCCATGATCTCATTGAATGGCGGAGCAGGCTCGAGGGGCCAGATGGCCTACTCCTGCTCCTAGTTCTCATGTTCTTATGGTACGGGGCAGCACAGTAGCACAGTGGTTAGTACAGTTGCTTCACAACTCCAGCGTCCCGGGTTCGATTCCTGCTGTCATAGCAGAGTCTGCACGTTCTCCCAGTGTCTGCGTGGGTTTCCCCCGGGTGCTCCGGTTTCCTCCCACAAATCCCAAAAGCGGATAATACAAGCGGGCAGGGGGGTTGCGCTGCTGGTGGGAACAGAGAACCCCGACGGCCGGGGAACTCTGGCCCATTTCATAAGCAGCATGGTAGCATTGTGGATAGCACAATTGCTTCACAGCTCCAGGGTCCCAGGTTCGATTCCGGCTTGGGTCACTGTCTGGGCGGAGTCTGCACATCCTCCCCGTGTGTGCGTGGGTTTCCTCCGGGTGCTCCGGTTTCCTTCCACAGTCCAAAGATATGCAGGTTAGGTGGATTGGCCATGATAAATTGCCCTTAGTGTCCAAAATTGCCCTTAGTGTTGGGTGGGGTTAGTGGGTTATGGGGATAGGGTGCAGGTGTTGACCTTGGGTACGGTGCTCTTTCCAAGAGCCGGTGCAGACTCAATGGGCCGAATGGCCTCCTTCTGCACTGTAAATTCTATGATAATGGGACTTGCTAACGAGTTATTTTAATTGATCATTGGAAATACTAAGCTGGACAGCACCTCTTCTCATGGTAATCAAACGGGTGGGGGTTTGGGGGTGTTGGGAACGGGAGTTGGGGGGGACAACAGTGGGCAGTTGTACTTGGGGGTTGATCAAACCTTTTAGCCAATGTTCAGCTTGATGCTGTTTCTTTGCAGATCTGTTTTTCCATCTTCTCTCTCTGGCGCTCACAGGTGCACCAAGAACAATGAGACCGACTGCGTCATTGACAAACAGGAACTCCTCAGGATGGCCCAACACAGCTTGAGTCAGCTACTTCTGTTTATTCTAAAGTCGAAGTGGAGGGTTGATGTTTGGGGGGGGGGGAAGCACTTTTAGAAGTCGCAGCATCGATTTCACATGCTTGTTCTGATCTCTCGCTCTCACACATTCCTGATGGTTCTCACGTCTTGAACCTCTCAATATCCTGTTTGTATAATTGCTATTTGGGGTTTTTCTGTTCTCATGGACACAGTGCGGTGGATTGCAGGAATATTCTGCCAGTTTGACAACTCTATCCCCCTTCTCTCACCTTGCCACCTAACTCTGTCCCACTTGCGGTGCCCCACTTAAGTTACTAAAGTACTTAGGTACACATAGGTACACAGTGCCAGGGTCCCAGCTTGGGTCACTGTCTGTGCGGAGTCTGCACGTTCTCCCCGTGTCTACGTGGGTTTCCTCCGGGTGCTCCGGTTTCCTCTCACAAGTCCTGAAGGACGTGCTTGTTAGGTGAATTGGACATTCCGAATTCTCCCTCGGTGTACCCGAACGGGCGCCGGAGTGTGGCGACTGGGGGATTTTCACAGTAACTTCATTGCAGTGTTAATGGAAGCCTCCTTGTGACAATAAAGATTATTATTATCATAAAGCAAAATTATTTTCCAATTTTAACATCGAGAACTTCACTTGGAGTTAGTGTGAGCCGTTCTGGGCAACACCTCAGGAAGGATGTGTTGGGCTTGGAGGAAATGCAATGTAGGTTTACAAGAATCATACCTGGACTGCAGGGGCTAAGTTACACAGAGAGAATCCTGTTTTCACGAGAATTTGGAAAGTTAAGGGGTGATCTGATCGAAGTCTTCAAGATATTAACAGGAAAAGACAGGGTAGATGAAGATAAACCGTTTCCACTGGTTGGAGATTCTAAAACTAGGGGGCATAGTCGAAAAATTAGGGCCAGGCCATACAGGAGAGATGTTGGGAAGAACGTCTTCACTCAAAGGGTGGTAGCGGTTTGGAATTCTCTCCCTCAAACAACAGTTGAAGCTGGAAGAGTTGTTAATGTTAAATCTGAGATTGGTATATATTTGTTAAACAAAGATATTAAGGGATATGGGCCCAAAGGCAGGTCTATGGAGTTAGGTCACAGATCAGCCATGATCTCATTGAATGGTGGGACAGGCTCGAGGGGCTGGATGGCCTACTCCTATGATCCTACGAGAGTGAACATGACATCGCAGACACCAGCAAAAACAAAACAGTAATAAAACAGTATAGTAACATTCAGTTATCAATTCTTAAAGTTTGCGTAACATACAATAAATAATCATATAAATATGAAAATCTGTGATGACAATCCCAAACCCTTGACTGCTTCCCATCGCTAAATCCATAATTCCTCCATTGCTCCCCTTGTGGGGAAACTAGAACTAGGAGGACAATTTCTAAAAACGGGGGGCGGGATTCTCCGTTTCTAAGTGCCAACTCGAACAGAGAATCCGCGGGAGGATTATGGGAAGAAATTGGCGGGAACCCCTCACCGGGGGCGACCGAAACTCCCGCCTCCTGCGCCGAAAACGGCCGGAGAATGGCCGGGTCCCGGACCGCGCATGCGCAGGTCTGACGATCTGCAGCGGTCGCGCCGTACGACATGGCACCGCCGGCCGTGCGGGTACGCAGCCGGCCAACGCGACCCCACAGCCCACCCCTCATCAGTCTCCCCAGCCCTCGCAGGAGACCCCCGGCTAGCGGCACAGATCCCGGCCGAGTCTGGCAGCGCTGGCCAGTCGGCAGCCGCCACGCTGGGTTCACAATTTGCGTGAGCGCACGCGGCCCGCGCCGTCGGGAAATCGGCCCATTGGGGACGGAGCTTCGTGAGTGGGCCGATCGATGAGGCGCCAATGGCATTGCAGCTGCGCGTGCTGCGTGTCATGATGATGCTGGTTTGGAGAATCACATACCGGTGTTGCTCTTATTAGCCTTAGTTTTATTAGCTCTAATTCTTGTCACCTTTGCTCACGAGTCGCCAGGTATCTTTCTGATACCGCCACGTGGTTCAGGCTCAAGTAATGATTAATAATGCAGCACACCGCTTAGTAAAGGTTAAATCAACGATCATTTATTATATACATCAATAAATACTTATACAATAATCCTACTTCTAGACTACTACCTACCACTAAAGGCCAATACTTAACTTTGGAAATGGCCCACCAGGTCAGGGAAACGAATGGTCTATCGAATTGGTTCTGGCCTGCGGGATTCAAAGGCTGGTACAAGTCGATAGTCAGGAGTGCCTATCTGGTAGCGATCGCTGGAGTAAGACTTACTGTTTTCTTTGTCGAAGGGTCTCGAAGGTTGCGAGCAGGAAGAGAAGGGTCGATTTGAACTTGGCCCCTATTTTTATAGTCCCCAGGGGCTTCCCGCCTCTCGGGGCGGACCTCGTACCTGGTTCCAAGTGATTGGACTTGGTCCCAATCACTTGGTTCGATGTGCTCCAATAGTGGGGCGATTCCTTGATCGAGGGGTGGTCGTTTACCTTCCTTTGTGTCAGCCCCTGCTGGCGCCGAAAGGTCTGGGTCGGCTTTGTGTTGCTAATGTGTAGCAATTGTTCCCGGGGATGGCTGCTTAATATGCAGATGGCTGGGTTGTTGTGATGTTAATGACTGCAGGTATCGGTCTGGGCCGACTTCCCCATCAGCCGAATACACTGTTTTACCTGCAGCTGTCCGTTTGAGTCCTGTTGGCTGATTTTCCCATCAGCCTCTTTCGTTCGCCATTTTAGATCGGGGTTTGACCATTCTAATCGGGAAGCAGCCATTTTAGGTGGCTACACCGGCGTCTGCCCCGATTCTCCGCCCGATCACCGATTACGATTTCGCCGTCGGGAAGTGGGGAATCCCGCCCGGGGTCTCCCATTCAAGACAGTTACAGATGTAGATGCACAGTGACATCACAGACGCTCTGATCAGAGCTGCCACGACCAATCCAGGTGTCCAACGCCGGATGTTCATCCTATGATTGGCTACTTCCCGCTGCTGGGTCAGGGATTGGGAGATGAAACTGATTTTATTTCTCGTGACCCCCCTCCCCCCATTTGCTGTTTCTGTGAGTCCTCACCATTGGGGTGCCAGTCCACAGTTTGGGAACTGCTGAACTAAAAGCTGATCCATGGCCTGAATCGATAGGGAGCAGTGTGGGTCGGGGAAACCTTGACCTCGAGACCTGAATTCCTTGGGTGAAGCACTGCGCCAATTCTCTCAATCAGATGACCAATCCGATATGCCCCATTTCTAAGCTTTCAGCTGTAGTTGAGTAGGTTGAAGGCCTTCTTCTCAATCACAAGGTTATCAGTCCAAAGCATCACTCTTGAACACAAAAATTCAGGGTTGACATGCAAATGGCATCAAAGATTCCATGCTATTATTTCAAAGAAGAGCAGGGAGTTATCACTGGTGTCTGGACTAGTAATAAATATCACAACAATAAATTATCTATTTGTTATCGCACCGTTGTGGGAAGTTTCTGTGTGCAGATTGGCTGGTCTGCCTCCTACATTAGGGGTGGTTAGCACTGCTGCCTCACAGCTCCAGGGTCCCAGGTTCGATTCCGGCCTCGGGTGACTGTCTGTGCGGAGTCTGCACGTCCTCCCCCTGTGTGCGTAGGTTTCCTCCGGGTGCTCCGGTTTCCTCCCACAGTCCAAAGATGTGCAGGGTAGGTGGATTGGCCGTGCTAAATTGCCCCTTACTGTCTTCAAGGTTAGGTGGGGTTACTGGGTTACAGGGAAAGGGTGGAGGGCCTGGGCTTAAGTAGGGGTGCTCTTTCCAAGGGCCGGTGCAGACGCGATGGGCCGAATAGTCTCCTTCTGCACTGTAAATTCTATGATTGCAACAGCGACGGCACTTCAGAAGTATGTAAAGATGTGTTTCCCATAGAGGGAGTGAACAAATGTTCACCAAACTAATTCCTGCGATGGAGGGTTTGTCCAGCGAGGAAGGATGAACTAGACCGGCCCTGTATTCTCGGGAGTTCAGAAGAATGAGAGGGGATCTCATTCAAACATACAGGATAGATGCAGGGAAGATGTTTCCCCTGGCTGGTGGAGGGGCGGGATGGGGGGGGGGAGGGTGTAGTTCTGGAACCAGGGGACTGAGATGAGGAGGAATTTCTTCACTCCGAGGGTGGAGAATGTTTATAATTCTCAAACCCAGAGGGCTGTGGAAGGTCATCAGGCGTTGAGTGTGGTCAAGACTGAGATCAATAGATTTGTATCTATTAAAAAGATCAGTGGATGTGGGCTAGTGCAGGAAAATGGTCTTCAAGTAGAAGATCAGCCTCGGTCACACTGAGAAGCGAAGTAGCTTGAAGGGCTGATCTACTCGTGCCCCTATTTCTCCCGTTGTATTTCATTGACTGTGACTACGTTGGGATGCTGCGAAAGGCACAACGTACATGTAAGGCTTATAAACTCCCAACTCTAGCCAAGCCTCTTTCAGGCCTCCTTTTGGCCTTGTTACTGCCATTGGGCCTGCTAGGCTCCCTTCCGTCCTATTTCAGGTATCTTTTGGGTCTCTGTCGGGTCCCTTGAAGTTCCCTTTGGGACCTCATGTTGGGTTTGTGCCTCTTTTGTATTTCTCTTCCCAGTTTGGAAGAGGCAGGAATTTTTTGCCAACAGCCGTGGGTTTCACAGATGCCAAAAACTAGCGTCGGGGCCTAGGAATGAGTTGCCTCCCAATGGGGGGAAGAGGGTGTGGTGTTGGAGCAGCGAGACCTAAACAGGCAAAGAAAGAAGAAACTAAGTCAGGGTTCTGTATAGAGTCTGGCAATTGTTACTGTGGTGGCTGGAGATATACACTGAGACCTCCCGTGGTTAACAAGGGGCTTATTGATGAAAGCTACTGGCACAGGACTCAATATAACAGGTCTAGTCACTTTGGCTCCTGGGTCCACGCTGCCTGGAGATCTGCTCCCACGGCCTTGCGCAAACCTCCGATTGCCCAGCGTCCGTGCGCTACCGCGCGATTGGCCCCGAGCCAGTCATATGGTCCGTCACATTGGCCCCCTTAAAAGGGGCCGTGCTACCACAGTTGCATTTTCTCTTCTGTTTCATTCTATTTTCGAGTCTATTTTTCGAAGAGTAGGGGCTGCAATGTCATGGTTTGTCTTGAACGACTTTGAGAGCCATTTTTCTCACACTCTGGGCTCATGGCCACTCTTGTAATGAGCTCTCACTCGCTGTGAATTAGACAAAGACCTTGTCCACACGACATCTGTGATATATATTGTTGGATCCTGCTGTGTGCAAATTGGAAATTGGTTGCTGCGTTTCTGACGTCACAACAGTGCCTACACTTCATTGGCTGCACAGCACGTCTTCAGTACTGCCCCCCCCCCCCCCCCCCCCCCCCCTCTGATCGTGTAGAAATACGGACAACCCAAAATGTATCGTAGTCAATGAACGTCTAATCAATCGCTTGCCGTTCTGTCAGCCAAGCGCAGCAATGAGCACAGCAAGATCCCACAAACAGCAACAAGAGAGAAAAATAATGACCAATTAATCTTGTTGCATTTGAGGGATAAACATTGACCAGGATACCAAGGAAAACTCCCCTTCTACTTCTTGAAATAATGCCACAAAATTCTCTGCACTAGTCTAAACAGACAGTGGGTCCTCGGTTTAATAATTAATAATAATAATAATAATAATAATATTTATTATTGTCACAAGTAGTCTTACATTAACACTGCAAAGAAGTTACTGTGAAAAGCCCCTAGTCGCCACACTCCGGCGCCTGTTCGGGCACATTGAGGGAGAATTCAGAATGTCCAATTCACCTAACAAGCACATCTTTCGGGACTTGTGGGAGGAAACCGGAGCACCCGGAGGAAACCCACGCAGACACGGGGAGAACGTGCAGACTCCGCACAGACAGTGGCCCAAGCTGGAATCGAACCTGGGACCCTGGCACTCTGAAGAAACAGTGCTAACCCCCGACAGAAACACAGCACCTTCGTCGGTGTAGCACTCTCTCAGTACCACACTGGGAGTGTCCGCTGAACTTTGCGTCTCTGCAGTGGGACGTAGACCCATAACTTTCTAACTCAGAACACTAAAGGGTAGAGAATTATTTCTGAGACAAGAACAACTTGAGACAACTTTTATTTTGGCTGCAGTTTTCTTTCAAAATCATACCAAATGTTTCCCTTTGCAAGGCTGCGTTGTATCTGCGGAGAAGGATTAGTAAAGTTCTTACTTGATTAGCTCAGAGGAGGGGGTGGTTCGTAATCCAAGACTCAATGATAAAAGCAATAACGTTGTTAAGGGTCAAACCAACATTACATACCGCAACTCTTACTAAAATACATATCTTGTTTACTTCTTCACATGCCTTGTCGGCGTGCAACCTTGTCTGATACTGATAGCTGATAGCTACAGGAATTTTCCTCAACAAATGCGTCAGAAGTGAAAGTGAATGCATTTTTATAGCCCCTTTCACGACTTCAGGACGTCTAAAAGCACTTTAGCCAATGAAGTACTTTTTGAAAAGTAGTCTTATGTAACTGCTGTTATGTAGGAACTGTGGCACATAATTGGCATGTAGTAAGTTCCCACAGATAACGTGAGGAGACGACCAGATAGTCTGGCCAGGATTCTCCGACCCGGCACTGGGTTGTAGAATCCCCCGGGGGGGGGGGGGGGGGGGGGGGGGAGCGTGAATTGCGCCGCCCCGACACCCCGACGCCGTCTCGCCGATTCTCCGGAGCCGATTTTCAGGCGCACGCGGGATCGCCGCCACGCCGGTCGTGGGCCGTTGAAAGTGGCCCCCCTGGCGATTCTCCGGGCCCTCGCTGGGCCAAGTGCCCACCGATTTCGGCTGAGTTCCGCCGGCTTGGGTTACTCAGGTCCCACACGGCGGGACGTGGAAGATGTGTCTGTGGGGGGGCGGCCTGGAGGGGGGGCGGGGGGGGGGATCCGACCCGGAGAGGGCCCCCATGGTGGCCTGGCCTGCAATCAGGGCCTACCAATTGGCGGGCTGTTTCCATGTTCCTCCGCGCCAGGCCCCTGTAGGGCTCCGGGGCCTTGCGTGGAGACGGGAACCCACGCCCATGCGCGGAATCACGCCGGCCGTAGTGTGCATGCGCGAACTCGCGCCGGCCGCGCCGGCTGGAGCTGCGGGGACCACTCTGGCGCCGACCTAGTCCCCGAGGAAGGGGACAATTGAGGACTGTTGACGCTGGAGTGGTTCACGCCGCTTTTCACACCAGCGTCAGAACTTGGCCGCGTTTGGAGAATCCCGGCCTCTATGTTTGGTAGAGTTGGTTAACGGTGCCAAGGAGAACTCTGCTTTCCTTTGTAGTAGTTCTATTTACCACTATCTGAGATGGCGGACGGAACCTCGGTTTAACGTCTCGTTTGAAAGATAACAGGCGGGATTCTCTGTCGGTCGACGGAATCAAGAAACACGATTGGGCGGAGAATCGGTTTTGACGCTGACATCATTGAAACCCTACAGAAAGAGGCCATTCAGCCCATCGATTCTGCACCGACCGTCCGAAAGACCAGCCTGCAAATGCCATATCCTCCACCCTGTAAAATCACCCTAACGGGCAAGTTAGCATGTCCAGTCCACCTGACCTGCACATCTTTGGACTGTGGGAGGAAACCGGAGCACCCGGAGGAAACCTGCGTAGACATGGGGGGAAAGTGCTAACTCCACACAGACAGTCACCCGAGGCCGGAATTGAACCCGGATCATCTGGTGCTGTGAGGCCACAGTGCTAACCACTGTGCCACCATGCCGCCCAAATCATGGCGGGCGCCGGATTCACGCCAAATCGCAATCCTCCGGTGCCTCGACAAAGGCGTCAATGTGTTCCACTCCTCATGTGCAGTAAGTGCCGTTGGCATATCATTAGCGGGCCTGTTGTGCTGTTGTAGAACTCCATGAATCCTGCCCCGGCGTCAAGCATCTCTGACAGTGCAGCACTCCCTCAGTCCTGGGAGCACTAATGTTGGGTTCTCTGCGTAACTTGAAACCTTGATCATCCTTGCTAACCGAAAGGAAACAATGGTGCTTTACTCCAGTAAATGGCATCCATAAATACGCACGCTATATTATTACAACATGCATGTTGGATTGATGTTATGCATAAGGAGCTGCTATGCAAAACCTAGAAACATTTATAGATGGTCCCTTAATTAGTATCTGGCAACACGTCAATGCTGAAACCAGTTAGATTGAGATTGGACAAGTGGGGTATCCTGCAAGATTAGTTTATCAACTAGCAGGAAGGCTGAACATTGCTTTAAACTTTAATAAACTCTTAGGTTGGGTTTTGCTGTAAAAACGCAGGTTTGAACCCTGGGCATGATTTTCCTACTGCGTTGCACCCGCCGCTGATCTGGGCATGCTGGGTGCATCGTGGGAGAGGCCCAAATCGGGCTTCGTGCCAGGCACAAAACCGCACGCGGGTCACCCAACCCACGCCGCCCAGCACGATCTGGATCATAGCCTCGCTGGGCGTGATCCAGACATACATGGCTCCTTTAAATATTTGCAGCCTATTTGAGGCCGCATTCTCCCCATACCTGGGAGTCACTAAGTGGGCCTGATATTTAATTTGTGGCGGGTTTTTCTGGGGGTTTCTCATCGGCTCTGCCAGCGTGTTCCCCACCTCTATTGAACATCACTTTCTTGGGCCCTGGGGAGTCTCTCACTGGATTTGCCTGCGCTTAGGGTGGGATACTCCGGCCATTTCACCCGGCGACCGAAGAATCCCGCCCCTCGAGGTCAATGGATTTTTCCATTGTCGATCTCTCGCCCGTGGAGTTCTTGCGGCGGGCAGGGTGGAAGAATCCAGCCCTTAGAATTGTTCTTTTAGCACTGGGGAGCTGAACTCAGAGATGGGGCCGCCATTTTGAAAGGGTGCCCGAATCTCTAAGTGAGCTTGTGGATCCCTCACATCCCTCATCCACATGGACACTACCCCACACCCACCAAGTGGCGACACACCCTATGGTGTCCCTGGGGGGTCCCCTCTCCTCAGGCCACCCAAGCCCCCTTACGGCACCCTCTTCCTTCTGGGCCACCCCACTCACACCCACCCAACCTTAAGGAGGCCCCTACTTACCTGCCCTGCACTCCCCCACCCTTCAAACGCCCCCTCCACCTTCATTTCATGGGCATGGCCCTTCTTGTCCCCTGACCCTTGGCAGTGCCACCCTGGCACTCAAGCACCTTTGCACTGCCACCCTGGCACCCAGGCAGTGCTCCTGCTGGCTTGGCAGTGCCAAGGTGCCAGCTAGGCAGTGCCAAGGTGTCCACGTTCCAGGGGGGGAGGGCCAAGGGACCACCCTGCACTTACCCTGACCACCCTGGGGTGTCCGCTGGCCCGGGAGACCTCCCGGGTGACATTCCGCCTGGACCACGTTTGTGTGGGCCAGCGCCGATCGGCACCCGGTTGCAGCCTCACTGGAGAGGCCAGTGAATCGTGGGAGGCTGGTGGATTCCATGCAGGTAGGCCGTAAGTAGGTTTATGACCTACAACCGCGAATGTCATCTGGTCAGGCCCATTCGTGGCGGCTTTCCGACTCCAACGTCTCGTGGGACTTTGGAGAATCCTGGGTGGCGCGGAGCTTGGCGTGAGGCTCGCTGGTGGCCACTCCTGCATTCTCCGGCCACGTTGCGCTCAAGCGAGAGCCCAAGGCGGCCGGAGATTCGCGCCCACTGACATTTATGTGGAAACGTTTTCTACTTCGAGCAAGTGGATAACACTCCTGTAACCAACCGCAGGACAGGTGAAAAAGCACAACTGAAGTGTTCCAGTACCGTCAGACGTCATGGACATGGTGCGCTAAGGGAAGACTTCAGGAGCAAACCCTGACTTAAAGCCACACTCCACCCGAAGACTTGAGTGATCCGTACTGGCAAAATTCTTTCATTTAAGACGGAGTTGAGGAGGAATTTCTTCTCTCAAGAGGGTCATTATTCTTTGGAATTCTCATGCCTAGAGAACAGTGGAGGCTGAGTCATTGAATACATTCAAGGCTGAGTTAGCCAGATTTTTGATTGACAAGGGAATCAAGGGTATTGGGGGATCGGCAGGAACGTGGAGTTAAGGCAACAGTCGGATCAGCCATGACATTATGGAATGCGGAGGAGACTCGAATGGTTGAATGGCCTCCCCCTATTTCTTATATTCTTCTCAAGTCACAACCTCCATCACCTAGAGAAACAAAGGCAGCAGACATACGGGAATACAATCTCTAGAAAGCTCCCTTCCAAGCCATGCAACATCCTGTTTGGGACCATGTTGTCATTCCTTCACTGTCTCCGGGTCAAAATGCTGGAGCTCCTTATCTAACAGCGCTGTGGGTGTATCCAGACCACACAGAGCGACAGAACGCAGGTTCAAAAATGTGACTTACCACCACCTCCTCAAGGCCAGTGAGAGGTGAGTGCTAAATGCTGGTCTTGCCAACGACGCCCAGATCCTGCCACTGAATAAAAATGAAGAGCTGCAAAGGGCCTTATGTAACTCATTGAATCAAATTCTTCAAATTCTCCACTGCGATAGCGTGCTGCGAAATAACCTTCGCTTCAATTTAAGATGTGTAAATTGTCATGTTTCCTATTACAATTGGGATGTGGGTTTCGTTGGCAAGGCTATCTTTACTCCTTGGGCCTAACCTGCCTGAGATGACGGTTTACGATGGTTGCTTCCTATCAGTTAAAGGCCCGATTCAAACCTAAGCCTGCAGGCTCAATTTATACCGCAAATTGCATTTTCTTCTCCATTGAAATCAGTGGTTTGAAATGCGTCTTGTGAGTTGAGAGGACAGTGCAGGACTACAGTCGGAGAGACGGGTTAGGGTGACAGCGAATTAGTTTTGTTTTCACGGCAATCCGAAAGCTTTCATGTTCATTGCTTCCGGCGTCACCTGACAAAAATTACGAGATTTGTTTAATCGCAATTTATTCACCCGTGATCAGGTTTGAACTCGGAGGGCGGTGGTGGGCCGGTGGGGGGGGGGGGGGGGGGCAGGACACGGGGAGGACATGCAGACTTTCGCACAGACAGTGACCCAAGCCGGGAATCGAACCTGAGACCCTGGAGCTGTGAAGCAACTATGCTAACCACTGTGCTGGACAAGGGACTTCCTTCTGAAAGAACATTTGTGAACAAGCTGGGTGTCATACAACAATGGTGACTTTTGCTGTCAGATATTTAGACTGAAAGTAAAATGCAGTGAAATGAATGATACGAGCAAAACCTGACTGAACCGGTCTCCTGTGCCTGAAAATGGAACTCCAGTGTTACTGGTGACAGAATCACTGGCATTTGCCTGGATTTGGCAGTTTTAAGTTGTGTTTTCCTTCAGGTTTGTTAGTATACTCCTCTAGGTTGCTGGTCCAGTGGGAAATGTATTACCCTATATGCCTAATGTTTCTGCACTTTAGCAATGTACAGCAGGTCTGTAGACATACAGCAGATATTGCCTGATTTTTTTGAACGATTGTATGTGGGTTTTCCCACTTGAGATCCCAGTATTAGGCTGAAATGTGGGTAAGAGGCCCACATTCTGTGTGGAATAGTCACTGGCTGCGATTTTCCCTTTGGTAACCAATTAATGGTCAAAGGAGGGGCCTCGCCATCCATTGAAGCAACTGAGGGTGGGTGGGGGGCTCTCGAAGTTGGCGGCACGGTGGCACAGTGGTTAGCACTGCTGCCTCACAGTGCCAGGGACTCGGGTTCGATTCCGGCCTCGGGTGACTGTCCGTGTGGAGTTCGCACATTCTCCCCGAGTCTGCGCGCGTTTCCTCCAGGTGCTCCGGTTTCCTCCCACAGTCCAAAGATGTGCAGGTTGGGTGGATTGGCCATGATAAATTTCCCCTTAGTGTCCAAAGATTTGTAAGTTAGGCGGGGGAGTGAGCTTGGGTGGAGTGCTCTTTCAGAGGGTCGGTGCAGACTTGATGGGCCGAATGTCCTCCTTCTGCACTGGAGTGTAGAGATTCGATGAGAGGTCTTTCAGCTTGAAAGGGAGCGTGGCGGAAAAGTGATGGAGAGGGTGCTTTAAGATGGAGGGGCAGTCTCCTCAACTTCTCAAAGTTCAAATTAAAAAATGATTTTGGGGGACTGGGTAGCTAGGTCCCCTCCAATGGGGCAGTCTGTAGCTGCTGAGCAGCACCCAGGCAGGAACGACCAGGAGAACCCCTTAGTCTAATGGGAGGCTGCCTCCAGGCCGTTAAGCTAGGCCCCACTGCCTCTTGGAAGCTATAGTCCAACTGGAAAATCCAAAACAGCCTCCTATAATTGAATTTAGGTGGCCCTTAATTATTTTAATAAATACTGCGGATGCTGAAATAAAAGCAGAAAAGTGCTGGATGAACCCTGTTGTTGTTTTGAGTCCAAACGACTCTTCTTAATTACTTCATCATAGATCGTAGAATTTACATTGCAGAAGGAGGCCATTCGGCCCATCGAGTCTACACCAGCACTTGGAAAGAGCACCCTACCCAAGGTCAACACCTCCAACCAACACTAAGGGCAATTTTGGACACTAAGGGGCAATTTATCATGGCCAATCCACCTAACCTGCACATCTTTGGACTAGTCGGCTAACTCACCCCATTCTGTGAGCCGGCATGGAGCTGGGAACCAAGGCCAGTGAAGCTCTATTTTAGTGCTCACCCCGCCTCCAATCACAGCCCAAAATGATAGAAATACCGGACCCAGTAGCATATCCGCTGGGCAAGCGCTGTCTCTTTAACGGGGTCAGACAACACGGTAGCACTGACTGATAATGTCCATACGCTTTACATTAATGAAAATATTTATTTCAGTGGCTCACTCAGCCTAAATAGCCACAGGAATTTCCTGTCGACTCCAGCCAAGTCATTCCAAGTGTCCAGGAATATATTTCCCAAGGTCAGAGCTTTGCTGCGAGAGCAATATGCATCACTCTTAAAAAAAAAAATTGAAATCCTATAGGGACTTATTTCAGAACCACTGGGAAAGAATGGATCCGTTTGTGTTTCCCCGTGTTCAGCCTCTTCTGTGTAGCGGGCCCTGAGTCTCTCACATACATGTTGTGGAACACGTTTTAAGTTTACGTGAAGCATTTCCTCCTCCTGCTCCTGAATGCAGCTGGTGCTACGGGATGGATTTTTCTCTATAATCCACCATGATGGGGTATTGATCATGGCTCGCTGTCCGCCCTTCGTTCTTTTCTCTCTGTCCTTGGCGTGTGAGTGTCGCTGGTTCGGCCAGCTATCCCTAATTACCCTTGGGTAGGCAGTGGCGAGCTACCTTCTTGAACCGCTGTTGGCCCATGCCTTGTAGGGATTGATACGCAATCAATACGCTTGAGACCACGTGGAGTCATATCGATTCAGCTTTAATCAGATAGAACTGTACCCAGCAGCGAAGTTACAGAAGTGAAGGCTGCTGGGACGGCATTGGTTCTTATACCCCACCTCTCAAGGCGGGGCTATGTACATTGCCCAATGGTAGACCCCGCGGTCTAGCCAATGGTTATTCCTCTCTCTGGTACCGCAATACCTGGTATTACCACATTCACCCCCTGTTAAAAAAAGAGTCAGCGGGGTGATGGCCAGTATTACTGTTGCCATTTCACGGTAGGACCAGGTATTGCAGGTACCGTGCTATCGAGCGTTACAGAGAAAGTTCTTGCGTTGTTAATTTTCCTCATGGTGCTGCAATCAGACGATCGGGCGGCCTGGTCGTCCTACTGGAGCGTCTAAGTGTCGGCGGCGATCCTGGTGAGGGCCCCGGCAGTAGTGACTCCGGGAACGTGGTGTCTTCCTCCCAGGCAGTTTTGTCACCCCTAGGCGGCGCTGTAAGGTCGAAAGATGGGCAGAAGGAAGGGGTGCCTGTAGGGGGCGTCGGTGCCTGCTCGGCTCTGGGTCGGGGTTCTGGCGGCAGTACTGGCCCTCCAGTCAGGTACGGAGGGGGGGGGGGGGGGGTGGCAGTGGCTCGGGCGCGCGTGGTGCTCCGGCGGGCGCCAGGTCCCGGAGGGAGACCGTATCTTGCCGACCGTCGGGGAACGCTACGTAGGCGTACTGGGGATTGGCATGCAGCAGGTGGACCCTTTCGACCAGCGGGTCCGACTTGTGCGCCCTCGCATGTTTCCGCAGCAGGACGGGTCCGGGTGTCGCTAGCCAGGTTGGGAGCGAGGTCCCAGAGGAGGACTTCTCGATTCGCTTCTTCCTCTTGTTCCAGCTTCCCCTTAAATGCCTCTACACACATTCGCTTCAACCGCTCCCTGTTGTAGCGAGCTCCACATTCTCACCACGCTCCGCGATAAAGAAATTTCCTCTGAGATCCCTCTTGGCTTTCTTGGCGACTAAGTCATCCCTCAGCCTTCTTTCCTCAAGAGAAAAGACAGACAGCCTGTCGGTCCTTTCCTGCAATGTATACCCACACAGTCCCTGTATCATCCTTAGAAATATTTTCTGCACTCTCTCCAGTGCCTTTATATACTCTTTTATAACATGAAGGCCAGAACTCCATGGTGCACAAGGGTGGAATTTGATCAGTTCTGTTGTTGCTACCCGTGATGTGTGCTGCTTAGGCCCCACGAGTCAGCCATGTTGAAGTTGACATTATTAACATTACTGATCTATATACATATTTACAAAGAGGGTGAAGATATTGAGAGGACCTCATTCTTGATTCTTGCATGGTGCCATCTATCTTTTGACTGCCCTTAGCTCTAGGTGATTTGCCACCTTACATCACCGTGTGGTCTGTTCTGTACTCAGTCCATGTTAACCCTTGATGTACCAGATCCTTCAACCACAGAATTTAATATGAAAAGTGTGGCTCCTGATGGCAGGTATTGAGGAAGGTGCCACTTCCCCATATGGAGATTCTATGCGTTGGGAGTCCATACTATCCCAACAGTGAAGAAGGAAGCCATTCGGCCCATCAAATCTGCACCGGCTCTTTTACCTAGGCCCAGTCGCTTGCCCTATTCCCTTAACTCCACCTAACCTGGACATCTTAGGACACCAAGGGGCAATTTGTAACCTGGCCAATGCACCTACCCTGCACATTTTTGGACTGCGGGAGGAAACCGGAGGAAACCCACACAGACACGGAGAACGTGCAAACTCCACTCAGTCACCCAAGGCCGGAATCGAACCCAGGCGCCTGGTGCTGTGAGGCAGCAGTGCTAACCGCTGTGCCACCATGTAGCCCTAGTCATCATCTCCCTCCCCCAGCGACCTCTCTGATCAACCAGAGCAAGTGGTTATGTGGCGTTGCATCGAAGGGTCACTCATGAGGGTTTCAAACCAAGGGACTTGGCAAATGGAAAACGAGGCCATCATCAATACCACATAGCCAAAGAGGCCCAACTGGGACAATATTGTGCAGGATAAGGCAATGGATCACCAGTTAGAGCGCTTGGCAAATCCACATCATGGGTTTCTCTTGGCATGAAAATAACTGGTGCAGGATAAGGACACATTTAATGGGTTAACATACAGGGTTAACTGTAGAGTTCTTGGCAATGTGGAGGAGCAGAGAGATCTTGGGGTCTATGTTCATACATCTTTGAAAGTTGCCACTCAAGTGGATAGAGCTGTGAAGAAGGCCCACGGTGTGCTAGCGTTCATTAACAGAGGGATTGAATTTAAGAGCCGTGAGGTGATGATGCAGCTGTACAAAACTTTGGTAAGGCCACATTTCGAGTACTGCGTGCAATTCTGGTCACCTCATTTTAGGAAGGATGTGGAAGCTTTGGAAAAGGTGCAAAGGAGATTTACCAGGATGTTGCCTGGAATGGAGAGTAGGCCTCACGAGGAAAGGTTGAGGGTGCTAGGCCTTTTCTCATTAGAACGGAGAAGGATGAGAGGAGACTTGATAGAGGTTTATAAGATGATCAGGGGAATAGATAGAGTAGACAGTCAGAGACTTTTTCCCCGGGTAGAACAACCCATTACAAGGGGACATAAATTTAAGGTGAATGGTGGAAGATATAGGGGGGATGTCAGAGGTAGGTTCTTTACCCAGAGAGTAGTGGGGGCATGGAATGCACTGCCTGTGGAAGTAGTTGAGTCGGAAACATTAGGGACCTTCAAGCGGCTATTGGATAGGTACATGGATTACGGTAGAAAGATGGGGTGTAGGTTAATTTGTTCTTAATCTAGGACAAAAGTTTGGCACAACATCGTGGGCTGAAGGGCCTGCCTGTTCTGTGCTGTATTTTCTATGTTCTATGTTTTATTTATGCCAATGGGAGGGCCAGTTTAGGAGGAGAGGCAGACGATCTGAGAGTCATTACCCTTTTGGAGCAGGAGGCCGTGGAGACAGCCGTAGAATAGGGAGGCTGCTCGTTTGCAGACGGAGAGGCTGGACCAATCAGGAGAGAAGCTGGGGCTGAAACACCAACACAATAAAGACGCACGTAAAACTGTTAAACTGGACCGCTCCTGAATGTCTTTCTAGCTGTCCGCCACTGCGAGTCATCAACACAGGCTGAAAAGGGCAAAGCCAATTGTACCAACCAGCGAATCTACCTCTGATGAAGACCAAACAGAAGGTGCACAACCACTCACCGCTCCCTCATGCTCCACCAGTGCTGTTGCACTCACACGGGTTTTCGAGGGATCATGTGTTGAATCAGGTGATCACTTCATGGGCAGGACCCAGCAGCTGAGGAACAAGCTGGGTCAGTCGAGTCCCCCACTGTCGGAGGCCTGCGGGGGGGGGTCAGACCCATGCTGAGCCCCATGCTAATGACGAGCCTCTGGCCTTACCCATAGCTGCTCATGTGGCCTGGATATTGGTATCTGTTGAGAACCTGATGGACACGTTGGCTCTTTGGAACTGGGCACCTCCCAGATGCACCTGTGTGTTGCAACCTTGGAGAAGCTGCACATGACCCCTTGGAGCCCAGAAATGAGCTGCTGATATGGACGTTTAGGGTCACAGTTAGCTTGAGGGCAACGGACATGGGGTTCCCAGAAAAGCTACGAATGGCAGGTCTTGTTGTGGGAGCACGCACAGGTCAGTTACCACCTCCAGCGTAAACCTTAGCCATCTCTGGCATTGCCTCTCGGACATCTGGAGATAATTGCTGCCGGTCCTGAAATGCTCATTGATGATGAGGACAGTCCTCCTGACCTCCCTCCCTCTCAGCTGATGCCGGCTGATGGTCCTCAGCCTTTATTGTGCGGCCAAGGCCCCTCTCTATCTGATCCTCCCCTCCATAGCTTGAGGTTGCAAACGATTGTGTGAAAGAGACCGATTGCGAATCCACAAAGTGAACTGTGTAAAGATCACCTTGATGTGAGCACCTCTGTTGAAATGGTCTTCATTCACAGAACAGCTGCATTGACCCATGGGGATGATTGACCCTCCCATAGGCAATGTCCAGAACTCATCCCACTTTCGCCCTCCTCCCAGAAAAACCTGATCTCCTGCGAGGTAAAAGTTTCCAGCAGCTATGTTGAGGAACACAAACATTCAGACCCTGCAGCTGCAATCCATCTACTTCCACCCCTCCCTCTATCATACCTGACCTTTCCCCCATCCCCCTTGACCCTCCCAACATCACCGTCTCCTTCCCCAGCCGTCCTGGAGCATCCAACCATCACCGTTGACCCAGAGCCACTGATCCTTACCTTCCATCTCTCACCCTCAATGCTCCCACCCTCACCCTTCCTGCCACCTTAATGGAGCCTCCCTCCATCATCCTTCACCCACCTTCACTTTCCAGTGGACCTCCTTCAGGGACAGCTGACCCCCACACACCCTATTCGCCAACTCTCAGCACCCCCCCCCCATCACCACCACCACAATGACCCCAGTTGGACCTGTCCTGATTTTTTGGGACACAAAGGGCGAGACTAATGCAACTTAGGCCCTGCCCTGTAGGCCGGAGCCTGGACCCCATTTGGACACCTCCTCCCCACTGTCCCCAAACCTGCCAGTGTCTTGCTCTAATGATTGAGGACCCAGGCACCACCTTCTCCAACCCTGCCCACCCTCGTCCTTGTTGCTCCTGGACCACCCAACGGGAAGTAAACGCCCGTACCAGTGTCCTTCTTTCCCAGTTTTTACTGTTTCTTCTTCCGGTTCCCCTCCCTTGTGCTGCTGAGTTAGAAAAATATAAAACCTCACTTCAGATCAAACGATTGAACAACTTCACCTGATGTACGCCATATTTAAGATGGCGCCCAATTATTTCTGTCACGTTTCCTGCTCTTATAGGCCCCAAATAATACCCCCCTAAGTATGGCCTAGGCAGAGTTCAGGACAGGTTTAGCATCCTTACTATTCATTTCTATTATTCACCAATTTATAGAATCATAGAATTTACAGTGCAGAAGGAGGCCATTCGGCCCATCGAGTCTGCATCGGCCCTTGGAAAGAGCACCCTACTTAAGCCCACACCTCCACCCTGTCCCCATAACCCACTAACCCCACCAAACCTTTTTTTTTAGACACTAAGGGCAATTTCGCACGGCCAATCCACCTAACCTGCACATCTTTGGACTGTGGGAGGAAACCGGAGCACCCGGAGGAAACCCACGCACACACGGGGAGGATGTGCAGACTCCGCACAGACAGTGACCCAAGCCGGGAATCGAACCTGGGACCCTGGAGCTGTGAAGCAACAGTGCTAACCACTGTGCTACCGTGCTGCCCAATTGTTTGAAAGTTGCACCTCTTCCAGATGTCAGATTTGAATTGGAGCTAAATGATGACCCTGAAGACTTAGACTCAGAAATCCCAAGCCACAGCACAGGGAGCTGAGTGCCTCCTCCTCACTACTGAAACTTCACACGCCATCCATCGTGTTTGGCGGTTTAAGGCTGAGACAGAGGGTATGGAGAAACCAAGGCTGCTTCAGGGAGCGCAAAGCTCCCCCTAATGAGATTGAATTACAAATGTGGAGTTTAGCTCCCCTGCTCACAGAGCCCTTTCACCACAGAGGCACAGTGAGTAATTCTAACAAATTAACCTCAATTTCAAAGTAACACAGGCACAGAAAATGCTGGAGAACACTCAGCTGGTCAGGCAGCATCTGCAGAGGGGGGAAACAGAATTATCCATGTCCAGTATTCCTAGAAGTGTATTACTGTCACCTTTTGGCACAGTCAACTTCCGTTTATGTTTTCCCACTGTAATGAAATTCCAGTATTGTTGAATGGCAGTGTTGTTCATGCCTGGCTGGTTGGTTCAGCTCAGTTGGCTGGACAGCTGGTTCGCGACGGTGTGTGATAATAAGGGCGGCAGGGTGTCACAATGGTTAGCTCTGCTAACTCACAGCTCCAGGGACATGGGTTCGATTCCGGCCTTGGGTGACTGTCTGTGCGGAGTCTGCACTTTCTCCCCCGTGTCTGCGTGGGTTTCCTCCGGGCGCTCCGGTTTCCTCCCACAGTCCAGAGATGTGTGGGTTCGAGGGATTGGCCATGCTAAAGTTGCCCCTAAGTGTCTAAAGGTTAGGTGAGGTTATGGGGAAGTGAGACTAGGTAGGGTGCTCTTTCAGAGGATCGGTGCAGGCTCGATGGGCCGAATGGCCTCCTTCTACACTTTAGGTATTCTATGATTGTATGATGCAGAAGCGAGGCTAACAGCGTGGGTTCAAATACTGTACTGGCTGGGGTTATTCATGAAGGTCCCGCCTTCTCTACCTTACCACTTATCTGAGGTGTGGTAACAAAATCGCCGCCAGTCAGCTCTCTCCCCCTCAAAGGGGAAAGCAGCCTATGGTCATCTGGGACTATGGCAACTTTACTTACATGCCTGTCACCTTCTGAAAATATGGTTTTCCTGACATTTCCAGACATGTTATGAATTTGAGACAGGGATCAGGGCATGTAGAAATGCTCTTCAGAATGTCAGTAGCTGAGGTTTGTTTTGAGAGTAACCAGAAATACAGGATGCAAGAACTGCTGAACTAAAAGGAATCAGACTCTGAAAATGCAGACTCTGAAAATCAATCTCCCCTGTAAAACATCAGGGGCTGGATTCTCCGGTTGTGAGGCTATGTCCTCACGCCGGCCTGGGAACTGGTGACATTTTACCCCTGAACATTCGGGCAAAAATGGCCACCGATCCTCCGTTTGGCTGGGGGCTAGCAGCAAGGCAGCGTCGAGCACCCGGTTCTTGCTGCTGATATGGCCCGGAGAATTGCCGGGTCCGTGGCCATGCATGCGCACGGTGGCGGCCTGTAGCAGCCGCACTGTGCAACATGGCGCCGGGCGCTCGTGGACCCGACCTGCGGAATAGTGCCCACGCCCCCGAGGCCGGCTTGCGAGCCGCGGACCACCCCCCATAAACAGTGCCCCCAACCCCTGACAAAGTCCCCCCTGCCCGCAGATCTGCCTTACCCAGACTGTGGTGGCACTGGATTGAGTCCGCAGCCGCCATGCTGAGTTCCCGACGGGTGGGACCATGAGAGACCCACGCCGTTGGGAACTCGGCCGGTCGGGGTCGGAACATCGGGGGGTGGGCCTCGGGCATCGTGGGTGAGTACACCGCTTTGGAGGGGTCAGAGCATTGCGAAAGCGGCGCCGCCCCCAATTTGGTTGGCACGCGATTTTGCCGTCGGCGATCGGAGTATCCCGCCCAAGATCTCTAATCTTCCCTCCTAACCTATCCTCTTTATACTTAAAATCCTTGTTGACTTTGCCTCCAACCTCGCCAACACCAGTGTATCCCTTGGGGAAGGCCGTGTCTAGAATTGTCCGCAATACTTCAACTGAGATGGGGGCCAGTGGACTATAAACTCTGCCAATGTCTCCTCCAGCCATCTGACTGCAGGCGGCAATGAGAGGGATGCCAAGGGTGGCTATGCAGACTCCGATCGGGGTTAAACAGCGAGGGGGCCTTGAGAAAGTATGTGGCAGGTGGGGGGGCTTGGTGTCGACAGCAGGAAAAAATAACCAGGGACGCACTTGGGGAAATGAACTTGAAGATAAAGTGTACATTGTGGGAAAGAACAATGAAAGCGCAGAAGAGGCGGAAGTGAGGACAGCTGTGGCCTGAGGTTGCAGGTGGGTGACGGTTTTGATCCTCTGACTCACAGCTCAGGCACAAGGAGCCAAATTATGGTGCAGTTCTGACATCAGAAAAAACAGTTTGGACCAGTATTCTGATTTCCCCATTTTAGTGCTCTTCCCCGTCTGGGTACCGCATAGAAGACCATTTGGCCTATTGTGTCTGTACTCATTCTCCGAATGAGCAATTCAACCAGTACCATACCCAACCCCCCCCCCGCAACACCCCCCCTGAAATGCTGCACATTGCCACGTAACTATCTAATTCCCCTACGAAAGCCGCTATTGAACCTGCCACCTCCACACTCTCGGGCAGTGGATTCCAGACCTTAACCACTTGACCACGTGGAAGATCTTCCTCAGATCGTTTTTGCTTCTTTAGCCAATTAATTTAGCCTGCATCTCATGCAAAAACGTACATAGAAAATAGAAGCAGGAGGAGGCCATTCGGCCCTTCAAGCCTGCTGCGCCATTCATTATGATCATGGCTGATCATCAAGTTCAATACCCTGATGCCGCCTTCCCTCCCATACCCCTTGATCCCTTTAGCCCCAAGAGCTATATCTAATTCCTTCTTGAAATGACTCAACGTTTTGGCCTCATCTACTTTCTGTGGTAGTGAATTCAACAGATTCACCACTCTCTGGGTGAAGAAATTTCTCCTCACCTCAGTCCTAAAAGGTTTACCCCTTATCCTCAAACTATGACCCCTAGTCCTGGACTCCCCACCATCAGAAACATTATTTCTGAATCTACCCTGTCTAATCCTGTTAGAAGTTTGTAAGTTTCTATGAGATCCCCTCTCACTCTTCTAAATGCCAATGAATATAATCCTAACTGACTTTGTCCCTTCTCATATGACAGACCCGCCATCCCAGGAATCAGCCTGGTAAACCTTCGCTGCGCTCCCTCCTTAGCAAGAACATCCTTCCTCAGATAAGGACACCAAAACTGCCCACAATACTCCAGGTGTGGCCTCACCAATGTCCTATACAATTGCAGTAAAACATCTCTATTCCTACACTCAAATTCTCTCACTATGAAGGTCAACATACCATTTGATGTATTCCCTCCTCCACGGGTCCCAAGCAGGTCCATCTCTCTGCCGATTCCGCCTCTCCCATTTGTCTCCAGGTAAATGAAGGCCCCGAGCCTGGATCCCTTCAATCACAAAGTGTTTCACAGCCAGTGATGAACTTTTGAAGTGTAGTCACTGTTGTGATGTAGGAACCACAGGAGCCAACTTTGCACACAGCAGCTCTCAAACAGCAATGTAATAGTGACCAGATAATCTATTCTTGTAAAGTTGACCGAGGGGAAAATATTGGTCAGGACATCGGGGTGAACTGCACTGCCCTTCCTCAAAGTTGTGGCATGCGATTTTATATATCCGCCTCTGTTTTATATATATCGCAGTGCTGAGTTAATGCTATCAGCAACATGGGCTTCTATAAACAGCCAATGAGTTTCAATATTGAAAAGTATGAGGTGCCTGGATGAATGATGCTCCAACTGCACTCAAGCAGCTTGACACCATCCAAGAAAAAGTAGCTTGCTTGCTTGGCACCCCATCCAATTCATTCTCTCCACTACCGACGGGCTGTGGCACCACAACCCAGCAAAGACTCCTTAGGCAGCAGCTGCCACACCCGTGACCACTACCGCCTAGAAGAACAAGGGCAGCAGACACATGGGGAACACCACCACTTGCAAGTTCCCTTCCAGGCCACGCACCAGCCTGACCTGGAAATATGTCGCCCATTCCTTCGCTGTCACTGGATCAAAATCCTCGATCTCCCTCCCCAACAGCACTGTGGGTGTACCTACACCACATGGACTGCAGCGGTTCAAGAAGGCCGCTCAACACCATCTTCAGAGGGCTTTTAGGGATGGGCAACTAATGCTGGCCTGAACCAACAATTTCCACATCCCATGAAAAAATAAAAAAACGCTGGTGCATTGGGTGCGAGGAATAAAGACGGCCCATACCTCTTGGAAGATAAGAAGTTAAATGAGGCAGGTTCGCTAAGAAAGCGAGGAAACCCAGAGCACCTGGAGGAAACCCACGCAGACACGTGGGGAACATACAAATTCCACACAGAGAGTTGCCCAAGGCTGGAATTGAACCCTGGTACCTGGTTGCTCTAAGGCAGCACTGCTAACCACATTGCCGCTATGCTGCAATGTGCAGGTTAGGTGGATTGGCCTTGTTAGATTGCCCCTAGGTGTTTAAAGATGTGTAGGTTGGAATGGTGGAGGTTTAGGTAGGGTGCTCTTTGGAGGGTTGGTGCAGACTCAATGGGCTGAATGGCCTCCTTCTACACTGTAGGGATTCCATTCTATGCTACCAGTCATTCCCTTGTCTGATGTTTGAGCTGGAGAGCTGGCCGATAAGGTTCTCGCTAAAGACTCCAGGCAGATGAATTTCATACGCACATTTTAAGTGCTTGTCAAAACCGCCAGCGCTAGATTCCACTCTAACGTCTTAACGTCAAGTCTTTGCTTATCATTTTTACACAGGGCAAATCCTGGAAATGAAATGGAATGGAATGCTGGCTGCTTTCCTTTCAGCTTGCAAAAGAAACAACAAAGACTAAGAATAGTGTTTCTCCGTTTGACATTGTTTTCCCCACCTGAAAGAATAGACTCGTGTTTCCGTCAACAGTGTATCGACCTTGTAGCCAGCTAGTTGTGATGTGTAGTTATAAATACCATTAAAAAGAATTTGTCTTCAACTCTCAAATGTTAACTCATTCATCCTTTACCCCAGTCATCATAGGGCTAATTAGACATCACAATGCAGTGTTGGGGATCGGTCAACGGGATGCTGAACAGAAGAGGATGCATCACCCCAGGAAGCTGCAAGAATTGTCCTTTTCCGGGAATTAAGAGAGGTGCTGCCAATCCTGTCCGCAAGAACGCAAGGAATTCATCCTTCTTCTCGTGGCCTTTTTTTGAATGAGTAATCTAGGTTGCCAGCCAAGGCTCATAGAACATGGCTTCACCCCAGCACCCAAAAATGGAGGACACAGTCCTCAGAGCTCAGAGTGGAGGACAACGTCCTCAGGGTGCATAAAAGGGAGGCCAGTTTAGCTCACTTGGCTGGACGGTTGGTTTGTGGCGCAGAGCGAGACCAGCGGCATAGGTTCAATTCCCGTATCGGCTGAGGTTATTCACGAAAGCCCTGCCTTCTCCCCTGAGATGTGGTGATCCCGAGGTTAAATCACCACCAGTCAGCTCTCCCCCCTCAAAGGGAAAAGCAGCCCATGGTCATCTGGGGCTATGGCGACTTTGCCTTAATAATGGACACCGCCATAGTTGAGGAGTTAAGTCGAAAGCAGAGATTAGCTGGCAGCATTGTAATGGGCATTGTATTTGACATTAGTAAAGAACATTGTAATGGGTATTGTGCTGGGCATTGTAACAGACATTGTGAAAGGTATTGGTAACGGGCATTGCAATGGATATTAAAATGGATGTTTTTCAAAGAACAAAGAACAAAGAAATGTACAGGAACAGGCCCTTCGGCCCTCCAAGCCCGTGCCAACCATGCTGCCCGACTAAACTACAATCTTCTACACTTCCTGGGTCCGTATCCCTCTATTCCCATCCTATTCATGTATTTGTCAAGATGCCCCTTAAATGTCACTATCGTCCCTGCTTCCACCACCTCCTCCAGTAGCGAGATCCAGGCACCCACTACCCTCTGTGTAAAAAACTTGCCTCGTACATCTACTCTAAACCTTGCCCCTCTCACCTTAAACCTATGCCCCCTAGTAATTGACCCCTCTACCCTGGGGAAAAGCCTCTGACTATCCACTCTGTCTATGCCCCTCATAATTTTGTAGACCTCTATCAGGTCGCCCCTCAACCCCGTTGTTCCAGTGAGAACAAACCGAGTTTATTCAACCGCTCCTCAAAGCTAATGCCCTCCATACCAGGCAACATTCTGGTAAATCTCTTCTGCACCCTCTCTAAAGCCTCCACATCCTTCTGGTAGTGCGGCAACCAGAATTGAACACTCTACTCCAAGTGTGGCCTAACTAAGGTTCTATACAGCTGCAACATGACTTGCCAATTCTTATACTCAATGCCCCGGCCAATGAAGGCAAGCATGCCGTATGCCTTCTTGACTACCTTCTCCACCTGTGTTGCCCCTTTCAGTGACCTGTGGACCTGTACTCCTAGATCTCTCTGACTTTCAATACTCTTGAGGGTTCTACCATTCACTGTATATTCCCTACCTGCATTAGACCTTCCAAAATGCATTACCTCACATTTCATCTGCTAAAATGGGACTAGGGTTCCATTAATTAGGAATCCTCCCTAATTAAAGACTGAGAGGGGCCGGTTTAGCTCATTGGGCTGGACAGCTGGTTTGTGATGCAGAATGAGGCCAGCAGCGTGGGTTCAATTCCCAAACAGGCTGAGGTTATCCATGAAGGCCCCACTTTCTCAACCTTGCCCCTCGCCTGCGGTGTGGTGATCCTCACGTTAAATTGCCAGCAGTCAGCTCTTCCCCTCAGAGGGAAAAGCAGCCCATGGTCATCTGGGACTGTGGCGACGTTAATAATAAGACTGACAAAAGCAGAGAGGTGGATAAGTAAGTATATATCATTTGAGATCAGCATATTATACATCACTGAAGCAGATTGATAATCATTGTTGCCTGCAAATTGACTGCTCTGCCTCCTAAATAACAACAGTGAAACCATCCTTGGAAAGTACTTCGTTGGCAGAAAATGCTTTGGGATGTTCCAAGGTGCCAAATATATTTATTTTACCAGGATCAGTGTCCATTGTGGCTCAGTTGGTAGCTCGCATATCTCTGAGTTTCAGGTTTCTGGGTTCTAGTGCTACTTGAACACAAAAATCAAGGTTGACACTCCAGTGCTGTTCTGAGCAAGTGCAGCGCTGTTGGAGGTGCTGCACTGGTGGAGGTGCTGTTCTGAGGGAGTGCTGCACTGTTGGAGGTGCTGCACTGGTGGAGTTGCTGTTCTGAGGGAGTGCTGCACTGTTGGAGGTGCTGCACTGGAGGAGGTGCTGTTCTGAGGGAGTGCTGCACTGGTGGAGATGCTGCACTGGTGGTGCTGTTCTGAAGGAGTGCTGCACTGGTGGAGGTGCTGTTCTGAGGGAGTGCTGCACTGGTGGAGGTACTGTTCTGAGGGAGTGCTGCACTGGTGGAGGTGCTGTTCTGAGGGAGTGCTGCACTGGTGGAGGTGCTGCACTGGTGGTGCTGTTCTGAAGGAGTGCTGCACTGGTGGAGGTGCTGTTCTGAGGGAGTGCTGCACTGGTGGAGGTGCTGCACGGGTGGTGCTGTTCTGAAGGAGTGCTGAACTGGTGGAGTTGCTGCACTGGTGGAGGTACTGTTCTGAGGGAGTGGTGCACTGGTGGTGCTGTTCTGAAGGAGTGCTGCACTGGTGGAGGTGCTGTTCTGAGGGAGTGGTGCACTGGTGGTGCTGTTCTGAAGGAGTGCTGCACTGGTGGAGGTGCTGTTCTGAGGGAGTGCTGCACTGGTGGAGGTGCTGTTCTGAGGGAGTGCTGCACTGGTGGAGGTGCTGCACTGGTGGTGCTGTTCTGAAGGAGTGCTGCACTGGTGGAGGTGCTGTTCTGAGGGAGTGCTGCACTGGTGGAGGTGCTGTTCTGAGGGAGTGGTGCACTGGTGGTGCTGTTCTGAAGGAGTGCTGCACTGGTGGAGGTGCTGTTCTGAGGGAGTGCTGCACTGGTGGAGGTGCTGTTCTGAGGGAGTGCTGCACTGGTGGAGGTGCTGCACTGGTGGTGCTGTTCTGAAGGAGTGCTGCACTGGTGGAGGTGCTGTTCTGAGGGAGTGCTGCACTGGTGGAGGTGCTGCACGGGTGGTGCTGTTCTGAAGGAGTGCTGAACTGGTGGAGTTGCTGCACTGGTGGAGGTACTGTTCTGAGGGAGTGCTGCACTGGTGGAGGTGCTGTTCTGAGGGAGTGGTGCACTGGTGGTGCTGTTCTGAAGGAGTGCTGCACTGGTGGAGGTGCTGTTCTGAGGGAGTGCTGCACTGGTGGAGGTGCTGCATGGGTGGTGCTGTTCTGAAGGAGTGCTGAACTGGTGGAGTTGCTGCACTGGTGGAGGTACTGTTCTGAGGGAGTGCTGCACTGGTGGAGGTGCTGTTCTGAGGGAGTGGTGCACTGGTGGAGGTGCTGCACTGGTGCTGCTGTTCTGAAGGAGTGCTGCACTGGTGGAGGTGCTGCACTGGTGGTGCTGTTCTGAAGGAGTGCTCCCCTGGTGGAGGTGCTGGACTGATGGAAGTGATGCAATCAATCAACTTTGTAAAGACAGAAGAATTGATCATTATCACATTGCCATTTGTGGGAGCTTGCTGTGCACAAATTGTGACATGTTTTTATATTCCTGCACGGCAGCACCATTGTTAGCACTGTTGCTTCACAGCGCCAGGGTCCCAACTTCGATTCCAGCTTGAGTCACTGTCTGTGCGGCGTCTGCACATCAAGAAGGGGAGGCAGTGGCGTAGTGGCATTGTCACTGGACTAGTAAACCAGAGGCACAGAGTAATGCTCTGGGGGCACAGGTTCAAATCCCGTCACTGCAGATGGTGAAATTTGAATTCAATCAAAATCTGCAATTCAAGGTCTATTTCTTTAGGGCAGCACGGTAGCATTGTGGTTAGCACAATTGCTTCACAGCTCCAAGGTCCCAGGTTCGATTCCGGCTTGGGTCACTGTCTGTGCGGAGTTTGCACGTCCTCCCCGTGTGTGCGTGGGTTTCCTCCGGGTGCTCCGGTTTCCTCCCACAGTCCAAAGAGGTGGATTGGCCATGATAAATTGCCCTTAGTGTCCAAAATTGCCCTTAGTGTTGGGTGGGGTTACTGGGTTATGGGGTTATGGGGATAGGGCGGATGTGTTGACCTTGGGTAGGGTGCTCTTTCCAAGAGCCGGTGCAGACTCGATGGGCCAAATGGCCTCCTTCTGCACTGTAAATTCTATGTAATCTATGTAATATCCTCCCCGTGACTGCGTGGGTTTTCTCCGGGTGCTCTGGTTTCCTCCCCCAGTCCAAAGAACATAGAACATAGAAAATACAGCACAGAACAGGCCCTTCGGCCCACGATGTTGTGCCGAACCTTTGTCCTAGATTAATCATAGATTATCATTGAATTTACAGTGCAGAAGGAGGCCATTCGGCCCCCTGAGTCTGCACCGGCTCTTGGAAAGGGCACCCCACCCAAACTCAACACCTCCACCCAACACCAAGGCCAATTTTTGACACTAAGGGCAATTTATCATGGCCAATCCACCTACTCTGCACATCTTTGGACTGTGGGAGGAAACCGGAGCACCCGGAGGAAACCCACGCAGACACGGGGAGGACGTGCAGACTCCGCACAGACAGTGACCCAAGCCGGAATCGAACCTGGGACCCTGGAGCTGTGAAGCAATTGTGCTATCCACAATGCTACCGTGCTGCCCTTGAGAACAAATAAATCTACACTATATCATTTTACCGTAATCCATGTTTCTATCCAATAGCTGCTTGAAGGTCCCTAATGTTTCCGACTCAACTACTTCCACAGGCAGTGCATTCCATGCCCCCACTACTCTCTGGGTAAAGAACCTACCTCTGATATCCCTCCTATATCTTCCACCTTTCACCTTAAATTTATGTCCCCTTGTAATGGTTTGTTCCACCCGGGGAAAAAGTCTCTGACTGTCTACTCTATCTATTCCCCTGATCATCTTATAAACCTCTATCAAGTCGCCCCTCATCCTTCTCCGTTCTAATGACGTGCAGGTTAGGTTGATTGGCCATGATAAATTGCCCTTAGTGTCCAAAAAAGGTTGGGTGGGATCACTGGGTTATGGGGATAGGGTGGAGGTGTGGGTTTAGGTAGGGTGCTCTTTCCAAGGGCCGGTGCAGACTCGATGGGCCGAATGGCCTTCTGCTGCACTGTAAAATCTATGATCAATAATTTCAACAGTGGCTAGACTTCAAAAGTACTACTTTGGCAGTAAAGTTACGTTCGCGCCACACAAGTGCCAGGCAATGACCATCTCCTTCAAGCAAGAATCTAACCATCGCCCCATGACATTTAATGGGATTGCAATTGCTGAATCCCCACTATCAACATCCTGGCGGTTACCATTGATCAGAAACTGAACTGGTCTAGCCATATTAATACTGTGGCTACCAGGGCAGGTCAAAGGCTAGGAACCCTACAGCGAGTAACTTACCTGTTGACCCCCTCCCCAAAGCCTGTCCACCTTCTACAAGGCACAAGTCAGGCGTGTGATGGAATACTCTCGGCTTGCCTGGATGAGCGCAGCTCCAACAACTCTCAAGAAGCTCGACACCATCCAGGACAAAGCAGCCCCGCTTGATTGCTCCCCCATCCACAAACATTCAAACCCTCCACCACCGACGAATGGTGGCAGCCGTGTCTACAAGATGCACTGCAGTAACAGGGTTGCTTAGGCAGCACTTCCAAACCCACGACCACTACCATCTGGTTAGCCCTGTTGCTTCACAGCTCCAGGGTGCCAGGTTCGATTCCCGGCTTGGGTCACTGTCTGGGCAGAGTCTGCACGTTCTCCCCGTGTCTGCGTGGGTTTCCTCCGGTTTCCTCCCACAAGTCCCGAAAGACGTGCTGTTAGGTACTTTGAACATTCTGAATTCTCTCTCTGTGTACCCGAACAGGTGCCAGAATGTGGCGACTTGGGGCTCTTCACAGTAACTTCATTGCAGTGTTAATATAAGCCTAGTTGTGACAATAAAGATTACTATTATTATTTAGAAGGTCAAGAGCAGCAGATACCTGGGAACCCCACCACCTGGAGGTTCCCCTCCAAGTCACTCACCATCCCGACTTGGAAATATATCGTCGTTCCTTCACTGTCGCTGGGTCAAAATCCTGGAACTCTCTCCCGAACAGGGGGTGTACCTACACCTCCAGGGCTACAGCGGTTCAAGAAGGCAAATCACCACCATCTTCTGAAGGGCAACTAGGGATGTGCAATAAATGCTGGGCGTAACCAGCGACGCCCACATCCCGTAAATTAATTTTAAACATTTTTAAAAAGTAAAGCACATTCAAATTCTATGGTCTATGATGTAACAAATAAACAGCTCATAAATATATACCTATAAGATGTTTGATGGACGTGAAATATTTGATTTCCTTAAAAATATGTTTGCTAAAAATGTAAACAAAATAATATGAAACAATTAATTCAAGTTACAATGATAAAGAGCACGCCAAACAATCAAAAACACTAATTAACGTAACCCCCCAACATTAAATTAAACCCCTTCACAAGTGACGGTGACTAGCTCTTTAAAAAAATAAATGAGCGGCTGCCGTCTTAGTTAGAACCCATCGACCGACCCCCTAACAGACATAGACACAGAAGTTACAGTGCAGAAGGAGGCCATTCGGCCCGTCGAGTCTGCACCAGCTCTTGGAAAGAGCACCCTACCCAACCCCACACCTCCACCCTATCCCCATAACCCAGTAACCCCACCCAACGCTAAGGGCAATTTTGGACACTAAGGGCAATTTAGCACGGCCAATCCACCTAACCCGCACAGCTTTGGACTGTGGGAGGAAACCGGAGCACCCGGAGGAAACCCACGCCACTCTACCTTCTCCAAAGGAACGACATGAGGTTACCTGACTAGGCTGAGGCCTGAGCAGAGTAGGAGACCTCCACTCAAGTAAAACTCATCTCCGGGCTATTAAGGAGGCAAAGGCGACGACATCCACCTTCACCCCCACCTGCAAAGCCGGCGAGACTGGTGAAATGTTCTATATCAATGCACGTATTTCTCTGAATGCCAACTCCAGCGATGAGGAATTTCCTTTCCAGAGGTAGATTGGAGAAGTTGGGGAAGAGAAGGTTGGGAGATTTGATAGAGATGTTCGAAATTATGAGCCGCCAGGACAGAGTAGATAGGGAAAAAAATATTCCCACTGGCGGAAGGATCGCTGGTGATGAGGGCACAGGGATTAAAGGGATTTGGTGAGAAAGAAGCAGTGGGGACATGAGGAGAAACATCTTCACGCAGGCAGTGATTAGGGTCTTAAATGCACAGCTTGAGAGTGTGGTGGAGGCCGGTTCAATCGAGGCATTCGACAGGGAATTGGATTATTACCTGAAAAGGAAGAATGCACAAGGTTACAGGGAGAAGGCGGAGGCACGAGATGAAATACTAATTTGGAGAGCTGGTGCAGACATGATTGACTGAATGACGTCCTTCCACGTGGTAATCATCGTGGATGTGCTTGAGCCATCGTGGATGTCCAGCGGGCAGGATGGGAAACCGTGGAGAACTCTTGGCTGTCAACACCTCTCGACAATGCCCACTAGTATCAGGGCCAGGAAAGTCCCACCCCAAGCCACTGGAGCACGATTTGAACCCACAACCTTCGAGGCTTGGGAACGAGAGTGCCACCCACTGAGCCACAGGAACTATCCCAAAGCATGAGGCTTCTTGTGTTGCATTTCCAGCCCCTACAATTTGAGCTACTCAACTAGTCCCTGCGAGCTTTCGTGGTGAGGCTCAGATTCCGTCGTGGCATAGTTAATTGCATTTTTGTTTTAAAGCTCGATGTCCAATAATTCTTATTATAGTTTTCTGTGACAAACAATGAATCTTCATTGTCCGTTTGAAGGCTGTCGAGAGACTCAGGCAGTTAATAGGTCCCAGTTGGGTTTTAACTGATGGATATATAGCAACCCTGTGTGAAGCTGACATGCACAAAGGTTTTGGACACATTGAAGGTAACCTTTTGACTCTGTGAGAACGTGTAGTTTCCCAGCCCGGACGGAACAAAGTGTCTATTTTTAAAATTGCCGCAGGCTCACTGTAGCGGGTTAAATGATGCCAAGCCTTGCGCCTCCCCCGAGTACCTTTCCAGCGTGACAGTGTGCTGATCCGCGGAGTCTACGGTTTTGGAAACCTTTATCCCGACGTGGCAATTTCCTCCCTTTCCTGAAGGTGAGGTCTTGGCTGGTGGCCGCCACCTGCCACTAGGCCGAGCAGTGTGGTCCTAAAACGTGAGCCGAGGCAGGCTGCAATCAAACAAGGGCTTACATTTATCCAACGCCTTTAACCTAATGAAGCATCCTCAGGTGCTTTACAGGAGCATTATGAAACAAGATATGACACCGAGCCACATGAGGATAATAGGTGAGATTACCCAAGGAGTAGATTTTTTTGCAGCACCTTAGGCCGAATTATCCATTCCTGAGGCTCCGCGGGTGTTTCACGATGGTAAAATTGACGTGATCCCCTCAGCGATTCCCGTACCAGTGAGGGGCTAGCATCGGTGCTGCGTGAAACTCCCACGGATCACGGCCGGAGAATCACCAGGTCCCGGGCCGTGCATGCGCAGGGCCGACAAGCTGCACCGGTCACACCGAAAAATGTGGCGCCGGCTGTGCTGGACTGCGTACCCACCCACTCCGACCCCACAGCTCACCTCCTGGCCACCCCCTCACCGCTCCCGCCAGCCCTAGCAGAAGCCCCCTGGCCAGTGGCACGGATCCTGAACGAACGTGGCGGCACTGGGCACTGTCCGCAGCCGGCATGCTTGGCTCCCGACCGCTGGGACCACGCGTGGCTCGCGCTGTCTGGAACATGGCCCATTGGGTGCCGAGCATCGCGGGTTGGCCGGCTGAAGACGCGGCAGCAGCGTTGCGACTGCGCGTGGCGCCTGTCCCGATGATGCCGATTTGGAGGGGGGGCCAAACGGCGTCAACCAGGCTCCTGCCGCGATTCCGGCGTCGGAAGCCATTCTCCGCCCGATCGCCGTTCCCGATTTCGGCGTCGGGCCGCGGAGAATTCCGCCCGGTAATAGAGGAAAGCGAGGTAGAGAGGCAGCAAGGTGTCAGGAGGGAATTCCAGAGCTTGGGGCCTGAGCAGCTCGAGGCTCAGCCACCAAACGGCGGGGCAATTATAATTGATGACACTCAGAGTTGGAGGAATGCAGTTACCTCAGAAGGTTGTGGTGCTGGAAGAGAATACAGAGATAGGGCGAGGACAAGAAGTATTTGAAATGAAGGATGAGAATTTTAAAATCAAGGCTGTTCTCTTGACCGGGAGCCAATGTCGGTGTACCTATAGCATATACCTACATCATATACCTATACCATATACCTATACCATATACCTATACCATATGCGCTGCAGTGAAAAAATGAAATGAAATGAAATTCGCTTATTGTCACAAGTAGGCTTCAAATGAAGTAACTGTGAAAAGCCCCTAGTCGCCACATTCCGGCGCCTGTTCAGGGAGGCTGGTACGTGGTTCATGAACCGGCTCCCCACCACCTTCCCAATGGCAATTAGGGAATGGGAATACGAAATGCTGGCCTAGCCCGTGTCACTCACATCCCTTAAATTAGTGAGAAAGGATTAGAACGATTTTCAAAATTATTTTGTTTATTTAGCCTCTTCTTCAATGCATGAATGCTGTGCTTCTCAGCCACCCCATCTGGTTGTGAGGTCTACACATTAACCGCCGTGTTCCCCGTATTACGACAGTAGCGATTCCTTTATTGTGAGCACTTTGTCGGGTGGTGAGAGGAGCTACCTCCCTTTTTTGTTAAGTGCGTTGGTGGTTTCTCTCCCATCGTTTTCTGAGGAAACTTTCAAAGGAACTCTAGGCTGGAAGGGGTAAATCTCCCGAAGGCAGTGAGAACCAAGAGGTCAAGGCCACAATGATTAAGATCAGCATGACATCCAACTTAAAATCAAAACAGTAAACACTGGAAGTCCCTCAGCAAGTTTGGGTAGCATCTATAGGGAGCGAGGGAAAAACAGACAACATTTCAGGTCGATAACCTCCGCTTGGTGCTCTAAGATCTGACGAGATTACATCTAACTTGTGCCTGGTCAGAAACTATTTGTCCCTGACATTGAGTTCTGAAAATTGAAATGTGTGCAAAATACACACACATACACAAAAAAAGCAGTTTTGAGAAAAGCACATTGCAACATCCAATTAGTTGCTGCTCCTTCGATTTTCTGTGACAGTTGAGTAATAACTTGAAATCAGAATAAAGTAGATGTACAATCTGTGGCAGACTCATCACTTCAATCCCTGATAGAAGGAAAATATAATATTCCTTTTAACTGGTTAACTGGTGCATTCTCCATGGCAACGCCTCTACCAATCACTCGCCAACCAAGCATCACTCTCTTCTCATGAAGTACAAATTGTTGTTCGCTTTACATTTGATATTATTGCGAATTGTCCTGATGAGTGCAAGATGAAAAGCTTTGACAACATGCCCCCTTTTCCAGCAATACTCAATATTCCTTTTGTTAAAACGTGCGTTGATGTAATGTAACCGAGGGCTGGGATGAAGACCGATAATTAGATGATTCAAATGTTGAATTGCCTGAAGGAACAAACAGAATTATAAGGATATGTCAGGACTGTTGTTGCATTGGGAAACCAAGATGATGACTAGAAAAAGGATTTGCCTGGCAGACAAAGCCACAGACCAGCAGTGGGAAACATTTGAAATGATGATCAATACAGTCCAAGAAAAATCTAACTTGCTGAGAATTAACAGTAAACAAGGTGGTGGTGACACACCTCAGGCGAAAACAGTGTTTCCTAAATGTTTAGACAACGACAAAGAGATTGACAAAAAGCAAATGCCAAAAAGGTTCAGAAAGAACTCAAAAAAGAGTTAAGATGGAAAAAGAGAAACAACAAAATGAATTAGAGTTATGAATCATAGAGGAGACCACAAGGAATAGGGGCAAGAGTACTCCACCATTCAAGGGGACTCAAAGGGCACTGTAGGGATTCCATGATTCATGACAAATTTTGCTAAGGTAGACAAAGAAATTCTGTTCCTATTCACTAATGGTACAAGGATTAGAGGACACACATTTAATGTTTCGGGCTAGCAATTCAGGGTGAAATGTGAGAAAGAACTGAATTGCTAATGGCCTGGAACTCGCTACTTAGGGGGAAGCAGAGACGCTCAATGATTTCAAATAGAAATCGGATGGGACCTTGAGGTAAATAAACTTGTAGGTTTACAAGGATAGAGCGAGGGCAATGGCTGTGATTGGTAAGTAATGTTGCAGATGACCATTGGCTGCTTTCCCCTTTGGGGGGGGGGGGAGAGCTGACTGGTGGTGATTAAACTGAGGATCACCACACCTCAGGCGAGGGGCTAGGTTGAGAAGGCGGGGGACTCCAGCTGGTGTGGGGATTGAATCCGCGTTGTTGTCCTTGCTCTGCATCACGAACAAGCTGCCCAGCCAACTGAGCTAAACCGGCCCCCGTTGGGAGAGATTGGATGGCTCTGAAGTAAGCTGGCCTCCTTCTGTACTGGAATGACTTGAGACGATGAGGTTGAGCTGGCACCCACTAGAATTCACTGTCCAAGCTTATTCACAGAGAACGGCAACCTGGGCGAAGACAAACTGCAGCAGAGGCGACATGGGGTCAGTCGGGTCTCTCATTCTCTCGCCTCTCAGTTAGAAGGCTGTGGTTTCACGTCCCTCTCCAGAAACGTCAGAATGTAATCGAGGCAGCAAACCACACTGACCCTTCGAAAGAGCATCCTACCAAGGCCCACTCCCCCGCCCTATCCCTGTAACCTTTGGACACTTTGGGGCAATTTAACATGGCCAATCCACAGAACCTGATCATCTTTGGACTGCGGAAGGAAACCCACGCAGACACGGGGAGAATGTGCAAACTCCACTCAGATACTCGCCCAAGGTCAGAATCAAACCCGGGTCCCTGACACTGTGATGCATCAGTGCTAACCACTGCACCACCGTGCTGCCCACACTAATCTTATACACCTCTGTCAAATATTCCCCCAATCTCCTTTGCTTCCAATATCAACTCACATGTCCACTTCCACTCAGAGTTGCTGACTCTATTTAACAGTAGCCTGGGCTTTGACACCAACCGTTGTCCTGACTTGGAAAATCTCCAAGACCACACGATTTCTTGAGGCAGTGAAGGGACAGTGGGTCATTAACATCGATGGGTGAATTACGGCCCTGTGACGCAATCGAGGGATTCGGATAATGCCAAGCAAAACATCAAAACTCAAGTTGATGCAAGAACCCTCCCACGGGGTTACAATTTGAAACTCCTGCTGATGGTTTGTTATCTTGTACGGTGTGTCTATTTATCTGCCTCATTCTCACTGACCACACAATTACTCTTGCTGGTGCGAAGTGAACTTTGTGAGTGGGAGGTGTAGAGGTTCAGCTTGTTGCTAACAAGAAGGCGCTCCCATTCATAGAACGGCTTTCACATCCGTAGGATGTTCAAAGAAGAGAGAAAATAAAACCCAGACCATTCATCTCAATGCCCAGGAGTTGCTCATATCAGCAGGCTAAGAGTTAGTCTTTAACCAGGCGGCAGAGCGGTTAGCACTGCTGACTCACAGCGCCAGGGACCAGGGTTCAATTCCGGCCTTGGGTGACTGTGAGTTTGCACATTCTTCCCGTGTCTACGTGGGTTTCCTCCGGGCGCTCCGGTTTCCTCCCACAGTCCAAAGATGCGCAGGCTAGGTGGATTGGCCGTGCTAAATCGCTCCTTAGTGTCCGGGGATGTGCAGGTTAGGTGGGGGTGGGAAAGGGACTGGGTGGGATGCTGTTTCGGAGGGTCGGTGCAGCCAAGATGGGCCAAATGTCCTCCTTCTGCACTGTAGAGATTCCACGGAACCATTGGAGGCTTTAGTAACAATCCTGGAGGCCAGCACTGCCATGGGTTGGAAAAATCTCATTCTTGCTCAGCAATTCCTTTGTTAAACGCTTCACTTTCTCTCTCCCTTCAGCCCAATGATCCGTCAAGATGTCAAAGCCCCATCAATTTTGGCCTGTTCCACATCCGCTATTTCTCATCAAACCATCACTGGCTTCCACGCCTCTAATTGTCTTCGCCCTAAGCTCGGGAATTCTGTCCCTGAACTTCCCCAACTCTCTCTCTCCCTCCTCCATTAAGATCCTCCTTAAAACCTACCTCTCTGAGCATCTAATATCTGCTTACATGACACATGCCAAATCTTTTTCCGCCAACACGCCTGTGGGATGCCTCGGGGCCTGAAAGGCACCACACGAATGCCAGTTGTTTCTGCTGCTGCACCTGTGAAATGCCATCGGAGATTGAAGGTGCTGCATAAATGTAAGATGTTGTTGCTGTTGGACAATAGGCAGCTTCATGAACTGATCAAAATAAAAGTGATCATAACGAGCCCAAACCACAGTAATGTCCTTTAGTTGGTGTTTTTCTTGCCATTTAATAATAATCTTTATTGTCACAAGTAGGCTTACATTGACACCGCAATGAAGTTACTGTGAAAATTCCCAAGTCGCCACATTCTGGCACCTGTTTGGGTACACGGAGGGAGAGTTCAGAATGTCCAATTCACATGACAAGCGCGTCTTTCGGGGCTTGTGGGAGGAAACCGGAGCACCCGGAGGAAACCCCTGCAGACACGGGGAGAACGCGCAGACTCCGCACAGACAGTGACCGTATCCGGGAATCGAACCCGGTCTCTTTTTGTCTACTATGTATGCACTGTGTACGTTCCCTCGGCCGCAGAAAAATACTTTTCACTGTACTTCGGTACGTGTGACAATAAATCAAATCATCATCATCATCAATCATCATCAAATCATCATCAAGGTAGTAAAAGGTCCCACGGCACCATTTTGAGGAAGAACAGAGTTATCACAGGTTCTCTGGTTAATATTTACCCTCCAACCGATGCCACAAAAATCTGATTATTATTATGGAAGTCCGCTATGTGCAAATTGTCCGCATTACATCAACGACTTGAACTTTATTGGCCATTAAAACACCTTGGAATGTCCTCAGGTTGTGAGCATGGATACAAACACCTTCTGGGTCAGTGGGTTTGATCTCTGTCCCGGCCAATAGAACAAACTCCTTCTGGCTTCATCTTTTTCTCTGTGCTGTGATGTTCTTAATTTCCCATCCAAGGGTTAAGGCACCTTCAAATGCTTTTATGCTAAGCAAATCCTCCACGTGTTCAGCCGGGGATTAACAGTAGTAGAAGGCACCTCTCACTTTTAAAGCCAGCTCTCCCAAGGAACTAAACAGAAGCCTAACTTTCACAACACAAAAGACACGAATGATGATTAGATGGATTACCCTGGCGTGGTTGCATTCCGTGAGTTCAACCTGAGACTGGGTCCCCCCCCCATGTTTCCACTGCAATTGCAGTGGACACCCAAAATGTGTGTGTAATTCTGATCACTACAGCCAAGGAAGTCCTCAGTTCCATAACTCCAACAGGCCTGTTAGCTCAGATGGTTAGAGTGCCGTGCTAACATTCTCCCCCTGTTTGCGTGGGTTTCGCCCCCACAACCCAAAGATGTGCAGGGTAGGTGAATTGGCCACGCTAAATTGCCCCTTAATTGGAAAAAAATGAATAGGGTACTCTAAATTTCTTGAAAAAAAAATTAAGCGCCCAATTGGGGGAATTTGGTGACTCCACCGGGACCTTCTTGATGATCGATGAGGCCCTTGTTGAAGCTGAATCCCGGTGAGTGGGTGGGAAGGTGCTCAGCGAGGCCCACTTTACATCTCCCATCACCAACCACAATAGACAGAGGGCCACACCAGAGGCAGCAGGCCAGGCTGTGGAGAGGTTTTCCTTTCACGATGATGGCCCAGCAGCTGTAGCCAAAGTTTATTTTAAGTGTTTAAAAGTCTTCAGCGGGGGGGGGGGGGGGGGGGAGAGCTATGCCCTGAGGCGGCCCCTCAATCCCCAGCCTACAGTGGCAGCACCCACTGTCATGATATTCAAACACACATCATAACACATACATAATGATAGACAGACCAACGGACCAATTAGCACACATAACACGACAGCCAATCACAGACAAGAGCTGACACAGTATAAGACAAGAAACACGACACTTCCTGGGCAGTCCATCTGGAGACAGCACAGGGCCAGGACCTCATAGCAAGACACTCACACAGTCACAACGTGCTGAGTACCAAGTCTGATGTATAAATAGTTAAATGGAATAAAACTGCGTTGTACCAATCGCAACCGTGTTGGTTCGTCCGTACCTCAGAGCACCCAACACTTCATGATACCAGGTGTGAATCGATACCTACCGGCAAATCTGCCATCCTGAGCCATGGATACCCGCAACAAACCGCAGCCGTTGCAAGTCGCTGGGAACCTGGGCACAAATTGGAAGCTCTTCAAGCAGCGCTTCGAACTCTTCATGCAAGCCAATGAAAAACAGGGCGCCTCGGACGAAACAAAGATTGCTGTGCTCCTCACAACCGCAGGTCAGCACGCCATTGATGTATACAACTCCTTGGTGTTCGCGGAAGGCGAGAACAAATCTAAGTATGACATGGTCCTCCTCAAGCTCGACCAGCACTTCAACGTTGAGGTCAACAAAAGCTTTGAGAGGTATGTCTTTCAGCAGCGCCTGCAAGGTAAGGATGAGCTATTTCAGTCCTTCCTGATGCACCTCCGCATACTCGCGCAGTCCTGCGGTTACAACCCAACCTCAGAGGCCATGATCCGGGACCAGATCATTTTTGGCGTTGCCTCCAGTGGCCTACGCCAGCAGCTTCTAAAAATTAAAGGCCTGACCTTAGCATCTGCAGTTGAAGCCTGTGTCCTGCATGAAAATGCGACTAGCTGCTACGCCCAATTTCAGGCGACCGAATCGGCACGGAGGGGATCCCACGCGATCGAATCGGCAAGCCAGGCCGCCCACGAGGCCGAACGCGTCCAGGCAATCGAGTTTCTCCCGGCCCGCGGCCCGGAGGAGGGCGGCTGTTTCGTGCGCTTTTTAAGGCCTCCCGCGTTTGTGAGCGCCAAAACCTACGGCAACACTGAGGGACGTGCTGCGCAGGTGCGCCTGACGCAAGACCGAACTGCGCATGCGCAGTGGTGTATCGAACGCCATGACGTCATGACGTGCGGCAACTGTGGAGCTGCACATTTAAAAGGGCAACGTCCTGCAAAAACCCGACAATGCCTACGCTGTGGCAGGATGGGCCACTACGCTGCCTACTGTCGAGCGGCTCAACCTGTGGATCTTCCACATCTCCGACAACCTCGCAGGAACGCGCGGACCATTCAGCCTCCACATCATGACATCCAACCCAACGACACAGATGACCAAGACGCCTTCCGGGTTGCGGTCATTGATGTGAACCGGGTCAACACCATCAATCCGGGCGATGAATGGAGTGCCACCCTGACGGTCAACCGATCGCCGATCACTTTCCGCCCGGACACTGGCGCCTCCACCAACCTCATAGCATGGCCAGCCTTCTACGCCATGAAGGTCAGACCACCAATCCAGCCATCCCGGTGCAAGATGGTCGACTACAACGGGAACGTTATCCCGGCTATGGGATCCTGCCAGCTCCATGTGACACACAACACACACACGGCCACACTCTCGTTCGAGATAGTTGGCTCATCGAAGGACTCCCTGCTGGGCGCACAGGCATGTAAGGCTCTCCACCTTGTGCAACGAATCCTCTCTCTCTCTCCAGACGGCACGTCTGACTTCCCGGATGCAGAGTTCTACGCACAGCTCCAATCGCTCCTCGCCCACAACCAGGAGGCATTCGAGGGCATGGGAACACTGCCATACACCTACCGAATTCGCCTCAAACCGGACGCCATCCCGGTCGTTCACGCACCTCGCAGGGTTCCTGCGCCACTTAAAGACCGCCTCAAGCAGCAGCTGCAGGATCTCCAGGACCAAGGGGCCCTATCCAGGGTCACGGAGCCCACGCCATGGTGTGTGTCAAGAAGCCCTCTGGCGAGCTCCGCATCTGTATTGACCCCAAAGACCTCAATAATAATATTATGAGGGAACATTATCCCATAGCCAAACGGGAGGAGATCACTAGTGAAATGGCCCAGGTGAAGATATTCACGAAACCTGATGCTTCTAACGGATTTTGGCAGATCCAACTGGACCCGTCCAGCCGAAAGCTATGTACCTTCAACACCCCTTTCGGCAGGTTCTGCTACAACCGGATGCCATTTGGCATCATCTCGGCATCCGAGGTCTTCCATAGAATCATGGAGCAGATGATGGAAGGCATCGAAGGGGTGCGCGTATATGTGGACGATGTCATCATCTGGTCCACCACACCGCAGGAGCACAAATATCGTCTCCAACGTGTTTTTGCCCGCATACGGGAAAACGGCCTGCGCCTCAACCGAGCCAAGTGCTCCTTTGGCCAGACCGAGTTGAAGTTCCTGGGGGACCATATCTCCCGGTCAGGGGTCCGTCCGGATGCAGCCAAGGTGAGCGCCATCACAGCCATGCCGCAGCCGGCCGACAAGAAGGCTGTCCTACGCTTCCTTGGCATGGTCAACTTCCTGGGGAAGTTCATTCCCAACCTTGCCTCCCACACGACGACTCTGCGCCACCTCGTCAGAAAATCCACAGAGTTCCAGTGGCAACACACACACCAGCTGGAATGGGAGGAGCTCAAACGCAAACTCACCACGGCACCAGTGTTGGCTTTTTTTGACACGTCTCGTGCCACCAAAATCTCAACTGATGCCAGCCAATCCGGCATTGGAGCAGTGCTCCTGCAGTGGGATGACACGACATCATGGGCCCCAGTGTGGCCTATGCACTGCGGGCCATGACCCCCACAGAGCAGCGCTACGCGCAAATCGAAAAAGAATGCCTGGGCTTGCTAACCGGTTTAGACAAGTTCCACGATTACATCTATGGTCTTCCACGGTTCACGGTCGAAACTGACCACCGCCCCTGGTCAGCATAATAGACAAGGACCTGAACGAGATGACCCCTCACCTCCAGCGCATCCTACTTAAACTCAGGAGGTACGACTTCCAACTGGTCTACACTCCAGGGAAGGACCTCATCGTGGCGGATGCCCTATCCAGAGCAGTGAGCACGCCGCCAGATGCGGAGGGGTTCGTATGTCAGGTCGAGGCACAGGTGGCTTTTACAGCGGCAAATCTGCCGGCTGACGACTCCAGTCTGGCCCGTATCCGCCGAGAGACAGCGGCCGACCCCCTTCTACAGCGAGTGATGCGCCACATGACGGGAGGATGGCTCAAAGGGCAGTGCCCGCAGTTGTACAATGTACGAGACGACCTAGCCACCATTGATGGGATCCTTCTGAAGCTGGACCGGATTGTGATTCCGCACAGCATCGCCAGCTGGTTCTCGACCAACTACATGAAGGCCACTTGGGGGTCGAGAAGTGCAGACGGAGGGCCCGAGAGGCGGTATACTGGCCGGGCATCAGTGACGATATTGCCAACATGGTGCTCAACTGTACAACCTGCCAAAGATTTCAGCCGGCGAAACCTCCTGAGATGCTTCTGCCCCATGAGCTGGTGACGTCCCCCTGGGCGAAGGTGGGTGTCGACCTATTTCACGCGCTCGGCATGGACTATGTCATCATCGTTGACTACTTCTCAAACTACCCAGAAGTCATATGCCTGCACGATTTGACGTTGTCTGCTGTCATCAGGGCCTGCAAAGACACCTTTGCTCACCACGGCATTCCGATGACTGTCATGTCGGACAATGGGCCCTGTTTTGCCAACCACGAATGGTCGTCCTTTGCTGCTTCGTATGGCTTCACACACGTGACGTCCAGCCCTCTGCATCCCCAGTCCAATGGAAAGGCGGAGAGGTGCGTTCGCATTGCCAAGCGGCTCCTCTGCAAGGCTGCTGCTGCCGGGTCGGACTTCTACCTCGCCCTGTTGGCCACTGGTCTCTCACCAGCACAGCTGCTGATGGGTCGCGCCCTCAGAACCACTGTGCCTTCCATCCTGGCACCAACAATAGACCATGCTCCGGTACTGCATAGGATGCAACTGCAGCGCGGTCACCAGAAGAGATCGTACGACACAAGGGCAACTGATCTTCCCTCCCTGGCCCCTGGAGACAACGTCTGCATCCACCTACCAGACGGTGGCTGGTCAGCACCTGCCGAAGTTCTCCGACGTGTGGCTCCCCGCTCGTTCCTGGTACGCATGCCGGATGGATCCGTGCGTAGGCGCAATCGCCGAGCCCTTCGCTTACTTCCACGCTCGCAACAGGACCCTACACAGACGCCGTGTCCTCCACTGGTTCCTGATAGTGACTTCGTGGAGCTGCCATATACCATGCCCCTTCTGTCGCCACCCGTGGCCAGGCTCACACCTCAGCCGGTGGTTCTCGACCCACCCTTGAGGCGGTCAACCCGAATTCGTCGCCCACCTACTAGACTGGACTTATGAGCCTGTTCACACGTTAAACTTTTGCAACCACTGTTTTATAACATGTCACTGTTTTATCATTACAGGCCTCGTTTGATCGTTCCAAATTTCCATGTTGTTCTTTTGTTATGGTACAACCTCGTTAGCATGTCACACCTGACATCGCCCCTTGTAAATAGCTAAGCCCTATGTACATGATGTAAATATTACGCGCACACACACCTTTAGCTGCACTCAGGACACATTTATATTTATAACCACGTAGGCACATAATCTTGTAAAAAAAGGGGGGATGTCATGATATTCAAACACACATCATAACACATACATAATGATAGACAGACCAACGGACCAATTAGCACACATAACACGACAGCCAATCACAGACAAGAGCAGACACGGTATAAGACAAGAAACACAACACTTCCTGGGCAATCCATCTGGAGACAGCACAGGGCCAGGACCTCATAGCAAGACACTCACACAGTCACAACGTGCTGAGTACCAAGTCTGATGTATAAATAGCTAAATGGAATAAAACTGCGTTGTACCAATCGCAACCGTGTTGGTTCGTCCGTACCTCAGAGCACCCAACACTTCACCCACCTCAGCCAGTCTCAGGCATTCCCATTGGCCCTCCCGCCTAGAGGCCGCCTGCCAGCCGGTCCAAATTAGACGGGGACCCTGAGGCAGTCGTTTATTGGCCAGGGTCTGTGGTGGGATGGGTTGAAGGGAGGGCAAGACAAACCAAATTTGAAGCCAAGGACCAGAAGCTGCGAAGGAGATAGGGGTGGGGTGAGGGGCATGGGTGTGGGGGACGGGTGGGGGGGGATGAAGAATAAAAAATGAAGCGAAAGCTGACACGAAGAAGGTTCCTGCTCCAACAGTTAAACTCGGGGCTGTGTATGCAGCAGGGATTACACGTCAGCCACTGCGCGATCGGTTCACTTCACTCATATCAGGAAGATCGCCAGCAGAGTAACCCCGCAGACAGACACAGATCTTGTTTCTTCTTATTGCCTGTTTTTTTTTTATATATTGGATTTTGGGTGACGTCTCCTTATTTGGGACCTCATGGCCCATGGTTATGTCAACATCATTAAACTGGAGCAGGTCAGAAATGCGCCTGAGGGAACATTCCACTGGATCTTAGAGTCCGACAGATAAATCTCTCCCGTCTTTATGCGTCTCACACAGACTCAACTCCCCTAAGAGTGACTTGATTCTGCACCAGGCTTTGCATGTTGTGTCCGTGGGCTGAGTTCTCTATCGGGCCTGAATTCCGGAGTAGGTTACGGGTCCCGAATGCTGGACCTAAAAGTGATTTCACGGCAGCACGGTGGTGCAGTGGGTTAGCGCTGCTGCCTCACGGCGCCGAGGTCCCAGGCTCGATCCCGGCTCTGGGTCACTGTCCGTCTGGAGTTTGCACATTCTCCCCGTGTCGGCGTGTGTTTCGCCCCCACAACCCAAAAGATGTGCAGAGTGGGTGGATTGGCCACGCTAAATTGCCCCTTAATTGGAAAAAATGAATTGGGTACACTAAATCTATTTTTTAAAAAGTGATTTCACCACAGGCAGCCACCCCTAGTGGCCACCTGTGGGCTCGCCATCCAATTGCAGATGGCGATTGGTGTTGGCAAAATAATCAGAGGGCTCAGAAACCCCAGCACTTCCACCGAGAGTGGTTTGCCCCTGCCAAGGCGGGCAGCTCATAGCTCAGGCACCTTCAGGTGAGCAAATTGAAAATCGAAATGCAGTGGGCCTCAGGTCAAATGGGGAAAACCCCTCTGGGGGTATCGTTGGGGGTTGCCGGGGACTGCCTCCCTTGCCCCTCCTACCCCCACCACCGCCCCTCTCTGGACCATGGGACCTCTGGCTCGGATGGGCTACTGAGGTGCCTGAGGGAGGTTGCCTCTGTGAAACTGATGGCCTCCCATGTGGCGGGGCGGGTGCTCGGGGAGGGGTGCCCACACCATTGGTAGAATGCTGCCAGTCCACTAAAATGACATTTATCAGGGAGTACTGTTATGGGCCAGGGCTTAGCGAACCCCAAAGTGTATCATGGAGTTCACCTGACCCACAACTTTTACTAGATTGTGGTATGGGGAGCACACGGCCCACTCTACAGGTGTGGTACAGCAGAAATGGAAAAGTATTTTTTAAAGCAAAACAATGTTTATTCTATGAACTCAAGTTAACCTTTTTAAAACATGCAGTGAACATCTTAGCAACCATCAATTCAAATACAACCCCAAAGAATACAACACTAAGTAATCCTTTAAGTTTTCCTTTTAACATCCACAAGACTTAAAACACCTTTTACCAGAAGCACATCAGGTTACAGTCTTTAGATTACAAAGAGTGATTCATACACCTTCTGGCTGTGACTGCAGCTATCCAGCTCTGAAAACGAAACTAAAACACACCCTGCAGCAAACAGCCTAAAACGAAAGTAAAAAAGCTGACAGACAGCCCAGCTCCACCCACTCTCAGAAATCACTGCAGTAATAAACACCCATTTCTCAAAGGTACTCTCACATGACAGTACAAATCAGCAAAGCACCTCCTCGGACCGTGCAGCCCACTCACCTCGTAGCCTGCCTGTGGACAGATTTCTCAGGCACCATACCAATGCATCTCCTGCTATCCTATTGGCAAACTGACCTCCCGGCCCATCACCCACGGCCTGGTAAAATTCTGCCCTTCGGCTGCTTCAGGAAACCAGCAGCGTGGGGAGCCTATAGTTCCCGATTGCTTCCTCCTTGGCAACGCCAATCAGAGTCGATTTGCCAACCAATCAGCACCCTTTTCTCCTGTAGCATAAATTGCTGTAGTCATTTGAAATTTGGCATTTTTATTCCCATAAATTTAGAGTACCCAATTAATTTTTCACAATTAAGGGGCAATTTAGCGTGGCCAATCCACCTAACCTGCACATCTTTGCGTTGTGGGGGCGAAACCCATGCAAACACGGGGAGAATGTGCAAACTCCACACGGACAGTGACCCAGAGCCGGGATCGAACCTGGGACCTCGGCGCCGTGAGGCTGCAGGGCTAACCCACTGCGCCCCCATGCTGCCCTTGAAATTTGGCATTCTTGAGTTTGTCCCGATGAGTGCAAGTTGAATAGCTTCGACAACATGGCCGGGATTCTCCCCTACCCGGCGGGGCGGAGGTTCCCGGCGGGATGGAGTGGCGGGAACCACTCCGGCATCGGGCCGCCCCAAAGGTGCGGAGAATTCTGCACCTTTAGGGGCCAAGCCCTCACCTTGAGGGGCTAGACCCGTCCCGGAGTGGTTGGCGCGCCACCGGCCAGTGGGAAAGGCCTTTGGCACTATGCCAGCCAGGGCCGAAAGGACTTCGCCGGCCGGCAGAAGTCCGCGCATGTGCGGGAGTGTCAGCGGCTGCTGACGTCATCCGCGCGCGTGCGCAGGGGGGGTGTCTCTTATGCGTTGGCCATGGTGAAGGCTGTGGCTGAGGCGGAGGGAAAAGAGTGCCCCCACGGCACAGGCACGCCCGCGGATTGGTGGGCCCCAATCGCGAGCCAGGCAACCGTGGGGGCACCCCCCGGGGCCAGATCACCCCACGCCCCCCCCCCCCAGGACCCCGGAGCCCGCCCGCGCCGCCTAGTCCTGCCGGTAAGAGAAGTGGTTTGATTCTCGCCGGCGGGACAGGCATTCCAGAAGCGGGACTTCGGCCCATCGCGGGCCGGAGGTTCGCCGGGGGCGGGGGGGGGGGGGGGGGGGGGCGCCGAATATCCGGTGCCGGAGAATTCAGCAAACGGCGGGGGCAGGATTCACGCCAGCGCCCGGCGATTCTCTGACCCAGCGGGGGGTCGGAGAATCCCGCCCTAGGTCTCTTTTTAATGATAATTGAACTCTGTTCTGGGGCGAAATTCTCCGGTATTGGCGCAATGTCCGCCGACTGGCGCCCAAAATGGCGCAAATCAGTTGGGCATCGCGCCGCCCCAAAGGTGCGGAATGCTCCGCATCTTGGGGGGGCGCAGCCCCAACCTTAAGGGGCTAGGCCCGCGCCGGGCTAATTTCCGCCCCGCCAGCTGGCGGAAAAGGCCTTTGGTGCCCGCCAGCTGGCGCGGAAATGACATCTCCGGGCGGCTCATGCGCGGGAGCGTTAGCGGCCGCTGACGGCATCCCCGCGCATGCGCAGTGGAGGGAGTCTCTTCCGCCTCCACCAGGGTGGAGACCGTGGCGATGGCGGAAGGATAAGAGTGCCCCCGTGGCACAGGCCCGCCCGCGGATCGGTGGGCCCCGATCGCGGGCCAGGCCACCGTGGGGGCACCCCCCGGGGCCAGATCGCCCCGCGCCCCCCCCCAGGACCCTGGAGCCCGCCCGCGCCGCCTTGTCCCGCCGGTAAGGTAGGTGGTTTAATCTACCCCGGCGGGACAGGCATTTTAGCGGCGGGACTTCGGCCCATTCGGGCCGGAGAATCGCGGGGGGGGCCGCCAACCGGCGCGGCGCGATTCCCGCCCCGCCGAATATCCGTGCCGGAGAATTCGGCAACCGGCGGGGGCGGGATTCACGCCAACCCCCGGCGATTCTCTGACCCAGCGGCGGGTCGGAGAATCTCGCCCCTTGTTTTTCAGTGGCTTACTGTGGCCATATTGCTTCTAAATTCTCTGCCTCAATGGACCCCTACATTCACCGTATATTTTCTGTATCTGTAGACAGTAACTGCATGAATAACGTTCTCCTGGGCAGGAGGAATATGGCGAGCCAGGAAAAGAAATGGGGGAGGGAGAATTCTCTCACTGACTGTAAATTGCGAAATTCTCATAATACAAATGTGTAAGAAATTTGAGCAGCAGAGGAAAATAAATCAATTTAATAAAGCAGCCCACTCTCAATTTGTCCTGCTTATTTACACACTATCGATGTCAGCTGCTGCCGGGCACATAGTTCAGCTCTGAGTCACGAGGGATGTGGGTTCAAGACTCACTCCAGAAAATTGAACGCATGCATTAGGCTGGAAAGAAGTGCAGTGGTGTCGTGGGTGGGAGGCGGTAAGAGGGGGTAGAAATTCCCAGTCAGTCATGTGATGTAAAGAAAATTGAAGCCTGGACCATCACTGTTCATAGCTCTGGACTACTACACACATGTAGTGGTCTCTGAGCGGGAGGTGGGGGGGGGGGGGGGGGGGGGTGCAGTTGGCTGTACAGTGTGGTCAAATTGGTGCCAACAGCTTGGGGTTCCATCCCCGTTCCGGCTGGGATGGATTTGGGGCCTGCCTCCTTGCCCTACCCATGGAGGAGGCTGTTCATGTAGGCCCTGCCTTCTCTACCATGCCCCTCCCCTGAGGTGTGGTGACCCTCAGGTCAAATCACCACCAGTCAGCTGTCCCCCCTCAAAGGGGGAGAGCAGCCTGTGGTCACCTGGGACCATTGCGACTTTATTGTTATTTTACTTTGCGTGGAGGTTGCGGTGCTGTGGGTTGGACCTGCCTTCAGGCAGAGATTGCGAGAAGAATCTGGACTGAGACTTCACTGCCGTCCGGTGGGAGTGCTGCATTGTCAGACATTTTGGATGAGGTGTAAAACTTGAAGCCTTCTCTATTCTCGCATAAAATATCCCACGGGACTATTTTGAAGAGGGGCAGGGAAGTTTTGCCTGCGATCCTGACGAATATTTATCCCTCAATCAACATCACTTAAAAAGGAAGGAAATTATTTGGCTGCTGTCAGATTGCTGTTTGTGGGAACTTCCTGTGCCCAGGTCGACAGGCACACCGTGGTGAATGTACAGTACTAGTAATTCACCAGTGTATTAGTATCATGTTCTGCATTGTGTTACAGCTATGTTATGCTGTTGACCTTGTGGGCTCCACCAATGGGCCATTGTGTGGCTTCACCCACAGGGGGATATGTTGGGGCATGTACGGGCTCCGCCCATGGCTCCTCCCCTTGAAAGGAAGTATAAAGAGCAGTTGACCTGTAGGCGGTTCCCAGTATTGTACCAGTCGCAGGCAGGCACTGTTCTAAGCTGATTAAAACCACGGTTTGCTTCTACTCGTGTCTTTGAGTGAATTGATGGTCGCATCACACACTTCGCACATTACGATGGTGACTATACTCTAAAAATACTCCATTAGCCTTAAAGTGCTTTGACAGGGCTTGAGAGGCCCAGGGAATAACATTAAGGGATACAATATATGAGTAATTGGAAACATGCCGAATGGTGACTGCATGCTTGGGAGGAACAGGTGACTTTGGAGAGAGCGTTCCCAGAATTCTCCACCAGCGGGGATTTTCCTCATCTCGGGCGGAATTCACCCCCAACGGCGCGATGTCCACCGACTGGCGCCAAAGACGGCGCCAATCAGACGGGCATCGCGCCGGCCCAAAGATACGGAATGCTCCGCATCTTTGGCGGCCTAGCCCCAACATTGAGGGGCTAGGCCGACGCCGGAGGGATTTCCGCCCCGCCAGCTGGCGGAAATGGCGTTTGTTGCCCCGCCAGCTGGCGTGGAAATGCGGCGCATGCGCGGGAGCGTCAGCGGCCGCTGTCAGTTTCCCGGCGCATGCGCGGGAGCGTCAGCGGCCGCTGTCATTTTCCCGCGCATGCGCAGTGGGGAGAGTCTCTTCCGCCTCCGCCATGGTGGAGGCCGTGGCGGAGGCGGAAGGGAAAGAGTGCCCCCACGGCACAGGCCCGCCCGCAGATCGGTGGGCCCCGATCGCGGGCCAGGCCACTGTGGGGGGCACCCCCCGGGGCCAGATCGCCCCGCGCCCCCCCCCCAGGACCCCGGAGCCCGCCCATGCCGCCTGGTCCCGCCGGTAAATACCAGCTTTGATTTACGCCGGCGGGACAGGCAATTTCTGGGCGGGACTTCGGCCCATCCGGGCCGGAGAATCCAGCGGGGGGTCCCGCCAACTGGCGCGGCCCGATTCCCGCCCCCGCCCAATCTCCGGTACCGGAGACTTCGGCGGGGGCGGGGCGGGAGTCACGGCGGCCAACGACCATTCTCCGACCTGGCAGGGGGTCGGAGAATGACGCCCCTCATGTCTGTGTTTGTTGAAGACCCATTAATGGAGATTGGTCGCATAGATTATTAATTGCTTTATCACATTATGTGACTACCGAGGGTATAATCTTGATGAACCTTGCTCTGTCTTTGTCCAGGAATTCCCCATGATTTGTTCTCAAGTGCCTTGCCCCGTTCTACCTCTGTAATCTCTTGCCATTCAATATGATCATGGCTGATCATTCAACTCAATAGCCTCATCCCACTTTCCCCCCCATATCCTTCGATCCCCTTTAGCCCCAAGTGCCATATCTAACTGCTTCTCGAAAACATACAGGGCGGGATACTCCGCCCCGTCAGCCTCGTTTTCCGGTGTGGCGCACCCCCAGGATTCTCCCTTCCCGCAGCTGGACAAGGGGTTTCCCATTGTGGCCACCTCACTCCATCGGGAAACCCGCAGGCGTGAGTTCGCGGCTGAGGAAGAGGAGGATCCCGCAGACTATGTTTTGGCCTCAGCTGCTTCCTCTGATAACGAATTCCACACTCTCTGGGTGAAGACATTTCTCCTCAATTCAGTCCTAAAAGGGTTACCCCGTATGCTTAAACTATGAGCCCTGGTTTTGGATACCCCTACCATCAGGAACATCTTTCCTGCAACTGCCCTCTCTAGTCCTGTTAGGATTTTAGAGGTTTCTATGAGATCTCCCCTCATTCCTCTGAACTCCAGCAAAAATCCTAACCGACTCAATCTCTCATAGATACTGTGTAGAAGAAGGCCATTCAGCCCATCGAGTCTGCACCGGCCCCTGGAAAGAGAACCCTACCTAAGCCAACACCTCCACCCTATCCCCGTAACCCAGTAGCCCCACCACTTTTTGGACACTAAGGGCAATTTAGCCTGGTCAATCCACCTAACCTGCACACCTTCCACCAGGAAAAGGAGCTTGATGCATACGTCCGGGGCTACGATCTCCGTACATCAGAAGATTCAATGGAAGTTATGGGCCATTTCTTTCTTCACCATTGCGTCAATGTCCTCTTTCGCCAACAATGCAACCCCACCACCGTTTCCCTTTTGTCAGTCCTGCCTAAATACCCCTGGATGTCCAGTTCCCATCCCTGATCACCCCCGCAGCTTCTTCTCCGTAATCTGTAATTTGAGCGATTAATTCATCCACTTCGTTGCGAATGCTCCGCGTGTGAAGGCACAAAGCACGGAGGGTGAGCTGGGTAGAAACAATTCTTCACACAAAACATTGTGAAAATCTTTAATTCGCTCCTCTCAAATGGTTGGTGAAGCCGAGGCTCAATTAAAAATCTTGGGTTTGATTGATAGTTAATAATAATAATCTTTATTATTGTCCCAAGTAGGCTTACATTAAAACAGCAATGAAGTTACTGTGAAAAGCCCCTAGTCGCCACATTCCGGCGCCTGTTCGGGTACACAGAGGGAGAATTCAGAATGTCCAATTCACTTAACAGCGCGTCTTTCGGGACTTGTGGGAGGAAACCGGAGCACCCGGAGGAAACCCACGCAGACACGGGGAGAACGTGCACACTCCGCACAGACAGTGACTCAAGCCGGGAATCAGATCTGGGACCCTGGCGCTGTGAAGCAACAGTGCTAACCACTGTGCTACCGTGCCGTCCACCTTGTTGGGTAAAACGTGCTATAGGTAAGATCAGATATGATCTAACTGAAGGGGAGAGCACATTCAAGGAGTTGAATGACTTCCTCTTGTTCCTACATTCCCATAAGAAGAGTTGGTGCTGCTCCATGTTTACCCTACCAAGTCCTACTGGAGTGAAGAAGCTGGGGAGGCAATGGGTTTGATAGGCTGAATGGGGGGTGGGGGGAGGGGTGCGGGTTGAAGGAGGACGTAATACAGGCTCAGGTTCATCTCTGCCCACTTCCCAACATGATCGGCATTAAGAGTTGCCAATAAGGGAACTGTAACCTTTCCCCCAACAATAGGGATGGTGATTCAGAGGAGAGTCATCATGACTGTTCCCTGATCATACGTTGGCGAAGGGCGCAGGAATTCTCTTTCATTGCGGGCCTCGCAGAACAGAGGCCACATTTATTGCTCATCCCTCGTTGCCCTGGCAACCGAGTGGCTCCCTGGGCCATTTCAAACTGCACTGAGCATCAATCATGTTATTGTGGGGAGGGGGGGAGGGGATGGGGGGGTGGATGTGGACTGGGGTCACATAGGCTAGGTAAGAGTTGCAAGTTTGACATTCATCAACCTGTTAAGATTTCTTTAATAGCTTGAGGAAGCCAAAGGTAGCGGGGTGGCCCGGTAGCACAGTGGTTAGCACAGTTGCTTCACAGCGCCAGGGTCCCGGGTTTGATTCCCGGTTTGGGTCACTGTCTGTGCGGAGTCTGAACGTTCTCCCCGTGTCTGCGTGGGTTTCCTCCCACAGTCCAAAGATGTGCAGGTTAGGTGGATTAGCCATGCTAAATTGTCCTTAGTGTCCAAAAAGGTTAGTTGGGATCATGGGGGTTATGACATTAACCCACCCAGAAGCTTTCCTGGCGATGTTTTTCCCTAGCGTCAGGCCATTCAAGTCAAACTCCCATTCTAACCAACTAATTACCATTCAATCCTGGCTGGGGAGTAGACTTGAACTCATGACCTGTGGCCCAGTCCCATAACCACTACACTAATATGCATGTTCATGGAGAAATTGTAGGTTAGGATCAACCATAATGGGCCAAGCTTACTCTGAAAATTTCCTATGTTCTCAGTACACGTTTTTTAAAAAAGAGCACTGGCTCTTTGATTGATGGTTGAGGCAAGGTGTGTGTTTGGGGGAGCATTAGATTGAGGAGTGGGCCAAGACCATTACCAGTGAATCTTTGCAAAGTGAAGAAGAAGAAAATGCCATTTTGTTTGTTTGTACGTGATAGGAGAGGCAAAAGGCAAACTCGCCGTTCTGAAAGCTTTGTGGAGAAAAGGCCACCAGTCAAATCATTTTTGGTACGTTTAAGAGGAAGCCAGAAAGGCTGTGAGGGAGGGAGAAAGGAATAGAAAGGTGAGCTGATAGAGTGAGAGCAAGAGGTGTGGGAGAAGACTTGTGGAGGCCAGCACAGGCTAGATGGGCGGAATGGCCTCTTTATCTGCTGTGGATTCTGTGCACCTTCTCATTTTTTAGATTGATATCTCTGCCCTAAATAAAGCTCCTGGTACATTGAAGTGTGTTGGGATCCAACATTTCCAATGTTTAAAGCACAATTCAACAATTACTTGAAAGGGACTAATTTGCAAGGTTGTGAGGAAAGAGTTATTGAGCTGGGTTGTTCGATTTTAAGGCTATGTCCGGAGGAAGTGTCTGGTTTTATGATGCAAAGGTTGGCGCTGCCACCGCACCGGTTGCGACCGGTGGGGGGGCTAGCAGCCGCGCCACGTAAAACGCACGGCCTTCCCAATAAAAACGGCCAATACAGACACAAAATACCAAATGGCCCCATAAATGCTGTGAGACAATGCTTGATGCAATGCCAGGTATGTAAGCTGTGTGCCTCAGTGATTAGCATGATTGAATCATGTCCCTTCGGGTGTTTGCAAGAAGCAGCATACAGACCAATCAACCAGCATTCTCAAAACCCCACGCAAGATGGTTACTATTGGATGTGATTCGGTAGCACTTGCAGAACAATCCTGAGTGTGCTAATAGCTACCAGTTTCAGATAATCGGTCAAGCCATTAACGGGGCTCATTTAAGCTTGCTAGAAATGACATATATTCAACGCAGGGACTCAATCTGTGTAAACAAAAAGAATACGTTCAAGCTTTGCGCCTTTTGTTTTGAATTATCCAGGAGCTTGGGAGCCTATATTGCTTTTTCCATGGCAACGTCTCAGCCAATCAGAGTCGACATCCAAATTCTTCCTCATCTCTGTCTCAAATGGACGACCCCTTACCTTGTGATTATGCCCTCTTGTCCTAAACTCCCCCACAACGGTGGGGTTGCCAACTCTCCTGTATTATCCAGGAGTCTTCCCAGGATTTAAAGTTTGGTTTATCAGGCACCAGCAACACCAGGGGCATTCAAAACCGCGCATGTATCTTTTCCCCCATTATCTTGGGATATTTTGGGTTATTTTGGAGGGCAGGATGAATGGTGGGTGGAGGTCATATGTCAATACTTCCAGGAATATGTCCATTCAAAGTTTGCAGCGATTAGTCAGATGTGGCCAATTAGGCGGCGACCATTTTTAATTTATTCTTCTCATGAGATGTGGGCATCACTAGCAAGGCCAGCATTTGTTGCCCATCCCTAATTGCCCACAAACTGAGTCAAGATGAGAGTTAGCCAGATTACTGTGGCTCTGGAGTCACTTGTAGGCCAGGCCGAGTAAAGGTGACAGATTTCCTTCCATAAAGGGCATTAGATTTTTTTTCTTAAAAGTGACAATCGATGGTCGGTTTGTGACCATCATTAATGGGACTATTATTAAAGGGGATCAGGGGTTATGGGGAGAATGGGGCAGAGAAAAATATCAGCCATGATTGAATGGCGGAGCTGACTCGATGGGCCGAGTGGCCTAATTCTGCTCCTATGTCTTATGGACTAGCTTTCAATCCTGGATTTTTTTTTCAATGAATTGAATTGAACGTGTGACCCCCCAGTAGCCCAGGCATCTCAATTACTAGTCTAGTGGTGTCCCCACTACACCACCATAGGTACAGTGCTCCCCCTGCTGAAGTATAAGCTACATGAGAATGGGAGCGAGAGGAAGAGTAAGGAACCTGCCGAGCTACCAGTTTCAGGGTGGTGGTGGTGGGGGGGGGGGGGGGGGGGGGTCCAGTAGTGCCCCTAAAGCAGTGCCTCTACCCCTCACCACACTCATAGCCAGAGGCTGTGACAAAAGATATTGGGAAGTTGAACAATATTTCCACACAAATACAAGAGCGCAATAAAAAGTTCAAGATCCCTGAAGATAATTTTGGCAGAAACTGCGTAACCTTTGCAAAGTAATGGGATTTAAGTGCGTAAAATTTTTAGATATCGTAAATAAACCTTATGCATTATGTAGTGTTTGATTTAATAGTTTTTTTTCTCAAATAAAGTACTTAATCAGTTGCGTCTCTTTCGTTTCCTTCTAGTTTACCACAATCAAGCATACGTCATCATGTTGATGCCCAAAGTATTGACATCTGTAGGAATCGCTTGGGGCGATTCTTTCATTTAAGACAGAGATGAGGTGGAATTTCTGCTCTCGGAGGGGAGTGAATCTGTGGAATTCTTTACCGCAGAGAGCTGTAGAGGCTGGGTCGTTAAATATGCTCAAGGCTGAGAGATACAGACTTTTAATCAGTAAGGGAATCAAGGATTATGGGGATAAGGCGGGAAAGTGAAGTCGAGGATTATCACATCAGATCAGTCATGATCTCATTGCCTGGCGGAGAAAACTCGATGGGCCGACTGACCCACTTCCGCCTCGATGTCTTATGGTCGCCTCATAGAAATCATAGAATTTACGGTGCAGGAGGAGGCCTTTCGGCCTATCGAGTCTGCACTGGCCCTTTCAAAGAGCATTCTAATTAAGCCCATGCCTCCACCCTATCCCCGTAACCCCCACCTAACCTTTTGGACACTAAGGGGCAATTTAGTGTGGCCAATCCACATAACCTGCACATCTCTGGACTGTGGGAGGAAACCGGAGCACCCGGATGATGTGTTGGGTGTTCTGGATCACAAACAGGTCACCAACACTTGAAGTGGTGCAACTCTATTTTATTTTAAGATTAACTATATTAACATACTTGAACTGTGGGTAAATGCAATACCAGCTTTAACTGTTGACCCTTGCCTAGTCCTAACCAGGTGATGCACTCAGCACATGGTGAATGTCTGTGTTGCAGGCTGTGAGCTTTGTGCTCCGAGCTGGCTGCTACTAGAATGAGTCCCCTGTCTTTATAGTGCGTGTGCTCTCACTGGTGATTGGCTGCGGGGTGTTGTGTATGCTGATTGGTCCCAGTGCATGTCCATCAGTGTGTGTGTATGTGTCTGCACCATAATATACTGGTGTATATTATGACATCCCCCCTTTTATATAAAGAACATGTGCCTGCGTGACAATAAATATCGTGTAGTGAATGTACCTGACTATGTGTGTGCGTGTTATTTACATGACTATGTACATGAGGCTAATCTATTTACACGGGAAGGTGCCTGGTGCAGAGAAATAGGGTGTCACACCAACAACGAAATGAACATTATATACAAACCACTGGAACGCTGAAACAGGATAACAGAACAGATCAAAGAGTCCAACATCGTAAAACTCATAAGTCAAGTCTCTGGGGTGGGTGATGAATTCTGGTTGACCGCCTTAAGGGTGGGGCAGGAGCCACCGGCTGAGGAGCGGGCTGGGCCACGGCAGAGTGAGGAGGATGCAGAGTATTCGGAATCTCCACATAGTCCAGATTGGGGACAGCAGGAGGGCGTGGCACCGGGGGAGGATCACGTAGCGAGCGTGGAATGAGACGAAGGGCACGCTGATTGCGGCGGTGAATGGAACCATCTGGCAGACGAACCAGGAACGAGCAGGGAGACACCTGCTGAAGAACCACAGCAGTCGCAGACCAGCCACCCTCCGGAAGATGGATGCGGACGTTGTCATCCGGCGCCAGAGCAGGGAGATCAGTCGCCCGAGCGTCATGCGCCGCCTTGTGTTGTGCACGAGACTGTTGCATCCGCTGAAGGACCGGAACGTGGTCGAAGTCTGGGACGTGAATGGACGGCACCGTGGTCCATGAGCAGCTGGGCTGGCGACAGGCCCGTGGAGAGTGGGGCCGAACGATAGGCCAGCAAGGGTCTCACGTGGTTGGGCCGGCTGGAACCGCTGACAGGTGGGGCAGTTGAGCACTGTGTTGGCGATGTCCTCATTGATGCCGGGCCAGACACAGCCTCTCGGGCCCTCCGTCGGCACTTCTCCACGCCAAGATGGCCCTCGGGTAGCTGTTCCAAAATGAGCTGGCGCATGCTGTGTGGGATCACAATGCGGTCCAGCTTTCAGGAGGACACCATTGACTACTGCCAGATCGTCTCTGATATTGTAGAACTGCGGGCATTGGCCCTTGAGCCACCCGTCCGTCATGTGGCGCATGACACGCTGTAGTAGGGGGTCAGCCGCAGTCTCGCGGCGAATGTGGGTAAGGCGTTCATCCGTGGCCAGCAGATTGGAGGCCGTGAAGGCCACATGGGTGTCAACCTGGCAGACGAACCCCTCTGGGTCACACGGGGTGTTGTCTGCCCTGGACAGAGCGTCGGCTATGATCAGGTCCTTGCCCTGGGTGTATAGGAGCTGGAAATCGTACCGCCGGAGTTTAAGCAGAATGCGCTGGAGGCGAGGGGGTCATATCATTCAGGTCTTTTTGTATAATGTTGACGAGCGGGCGATGGTCGGTCTCGACAGTGAATTGGGGGAGGCCGTACACGTAATCATGAAATTTGACGACCCCAGTCAACAGGCCCAGGAACTCCTTTTCGATCTGCCCGTAGCGCTGTTCCGTGGGGGTCATGGCACGTGACGCATATGCAACGGGGGCCCATAATTGGAGCACCGCCCCAATGCCGGATTGGCTGGCATCCGTTGAAATTTTTGTTTCCATCGTGGGATCAAAAAATGCCAATACCGGGGCTGTGGTAAGCTTGGTCTTAAGCTCCTCCCATTTGCGCTCGTGGGAGGGAAGCCATTGGAAGTCTTTCGTCTTCCTGACCAGGTTCCAGAGAGCTGTGGTATGGGAGGCGAGGCTGGGGATGAACTTCCCCAGAAAGTTGACCATGCCCAAAAATCGGAGGACTGCTTTCTTATCCGCTGGCTTCTGCATGGCCGTGAAAGCAGCCACCTTGTCCGCATCTGGCCGCACACCCAACCGGGAGATGTGGTCCCCCAGGAACTTGAGTTCCTTCTGGCCGACGGAACATTCGGCTCTGTTGAGGCGACGTCCATGGTCCCGTATTCGTTTGAATACGCGCTGGAGGCGACGGATATGCTCCTGTGGGGTGGTGGACCAAATGATGATGTCATCAACATAGACGCGCACACCCTCAATGCCCTCCATCATTTGGTCCATGATCCGGTGGAATACTTCTGATGCCGATATAATCCCAAACGGCATCCTGTTGTAGCAGTATCTGCCAAACGGGGTATTAAAGGTACACAGCTTCCTGCTGGACCTGTCTAGTTGAATTTGCCAGAATCCTTTCGAGGCGTCAAGTTTGGTGAAGATGTTGGCCCGAGCCATCTCGCACGTGATCTCCTCGCGCTTGGGGATAGGGTAATGCTCCCTCATTATGTTGCGATTCGGATCCTTTGGGTCAATGCAGATCGCCGGAAGGCTTCTTTACGCACACCCTGGAACTGACCCAGTCGGTTGGTTCCGTCACTCTGGAGAGCACTCCTTGGTCCTGGAGGTCCTGCAGCTGCTGCTTGAGGCGGTCCTTGAGGGGTGCTGGGACTCTGCGAGGTGCATGAACCACAGGCGTGGCGTCTTGTTTGAGCAGGATTTTGTAAGTGTATGGAAGCGTGCCCATGCCTTCGCAAACGTCGCGGTGCTGGTCGATGATGGCATTGAGTTGCGCCCTGAAGTCCGCATCCTGGAAGGCAGACGTGTCCTCTGGAGAAAGAGAGTGTACTCGTTGAACGAGGTTTAGGAGTTTGCACCGTGCCTGTGCGCCTAGCAGAGAGTCCTTCGAGGAGCCCACGATCTCGAAGGAAAGGATGGCTTTTCGCGAGTTGTGCGTCACTTCGAGTTGGCACGAACCGGTAGCAGGAATGACGTTGCCATTGTAGTCCACTAGTTGGCAGGTCGACGGAAGAATGGTTGGTTTAACCACAAGGGTCTAAAAGTTTGACCACGCTAGGAGATTAGCGGAAGCACCAGTGTCCAGGCGGAATTGTATCTGGGATCGGTTGACCATCAGGGTGGCACATCACTCGTCGTCTAGATCAATGCTGTGCATCGACAGCAGCTGGTGGTTTTGATTCGGGGACAGCCTGTTCTTTGTTATAACAGCGACTCGAAGAGGCTCCCTCGGGTCCTCAGTGTCACTGATCTGCGGGAAGTCGGAATCGGACTCGGTTTGGGGGTAGGTAACTGCTTGTTGCAGGGTTCTTCGGAGGTTTATTTCATTTCCTGGTTCAATTTGAGGCATTGTGCTGTCATTCCAGGTGAAGGGAGGTTGTTTTACAGCTTTAAAAGATTTTTTCTTTGATTTGGGATGTTTCCCCTTTAAATGGGCGTGGTCCGGGGCCTCTGACGTCATTACGCACGTGACGTAGCATGTAGGAGGCGTTTGCACATGCGTAGATCGCGTTTCCTTTACTGATGGCCGTTTTCGTGATTGCGCATGCGCGGCGTCGCGCAACTGCACAAGTGCAGTCCCTTTAGAAAGATGACCGCCGACCAAAATCGTTCTCTGCTCCGGGATTTCGGCCTCGAGGTGAGTCCTGGCGCTTCTCTTACCTTTCCTTGCTGGTTGGAGTGTGTTTTCCTCACAGTATTTGCCGAATTTGTCCAGGACTGCCTGGAAGTTGCTCCTGTTTTGCCTCTTGGAGAACTTGAATTTTTAAAAAGATTTCTTCTGCTCTGGCACCGGCGATGGTGAGGAGAAGCTCTGTCTTTTCAGGATCGGCCAGGTCTTCTAGTTCGGCTGCCAGCAGGAAGATTTCAAACTTTTGCCGGAATGCCCGCCAGTTTCCGCGGAGATGGCCTTGGCACTGGAGCTGCTGCGGAACCCAGATCTTGATGAATGAAAATTGCTTATTGTCACAAGTAGGCTTCAAATGAAGTTACTGTGAAAAGCCCCTAGTCGCCACATTCCGGCGCCTGTTCGGGGTGGCTGGTACGGGAATTGAACCGTGCTGCTGGCCTGCCTTGGTTTGCTTTCGAAGCCAGCTCTTTAGCCCTGTGCTGAACAGCCCCTCTTGCTGATCTGGAACATCTTACCTGGGTATCGTTGCTGGTTGTCACTGTACGCTGAGTATGGCTATCTGGACTGAACCATTTCACTCCTGGTATCATGATGTGTTGGGTGTTCTGGATCACAAACAGGTCACCAACACTTGAAGTGGTGCAACTCTATTTTATTTTAAGGTTAACTATATTAACATACTTGAACTGTGGGTAAATGCAATACCAGCTTTAACTGTTGACCCTTGCCTAGTCCTAACCAGGTGATGCACTCAGCATGACGAATGTGATATAAAATAGTTACTTTAGAGATATTAGTTAATGTAATGTAGAAATAAGCCACCTTGATTCTGGCAAGTAGAGACAAAGGATTTTAGACCGCATGGAAAAAGCAGGAAGAGGTGTGTCTACGAGAGTGATGCTGGATTGATAGGGGCCGGAGAAAGGGATTGGAAGTGAGCCAATCAGAATAGATCAAACAAGTCAGGAGGGACATAGGATGACCTATGGGCGTCGAGTATGTGAAACTTGATGCCATTTGAATGTATCAGTACTGATCTCTTTGTCTGGGACATTCACTTAGTTCCCGGGGCTGCAGAGAGCAACATGTTATCTGTATCACTGTGGACTAGGTAGCTTGCAAGCTGAATAAAATAACTAATGTTATACCTGCAAATCCATCTCGACTTTTATTGAGGCCAGACTGACGGATAAAGAAATTTGGGATTCAACAAGCACATGGTGAATGTCTGTGTTGCAGGCTGTGAGCTCTGTGCTCCGAGCTGGCTGCTACTAGAATGAGCGGGAACTCTCCTGTCCCCTGTCTTTATAGTGCGTGTGCTCTCACTGGTGATTGGCTGCGGTGTTGTGTATGCTGATTGGTCCCACTGCATGTCCATCAGTGTGTGTGTCTGCACCATGATATACTGGTGTATATTATGACACCGGAGTAAACCCACGCAGACACGGGGAGAACGTGCAGACTCCGCACAGACAGTGACCCAAGGCCGGAATTGAACCTCGGGACCCTGGAGCTGTGAGGCAGCAGTGCTAACCAATGTGCCATCGTGCTGCCCCCTTATGGTCTTCTGAGTCAGGTTCAACAGGTGAAAAGATTCAGCAAAAGCAGAAAGCAATCGGCGACAACTGGAACCGTTCCGGCCCGTTTCCAGTTGGAAACTGGATTCAGCTGTTCCCATTGAACTGTTTCTTGTCCACCCAAGGATGGATTGGCTACGGCAAAAGGCGTGACCAGTGACTGAAGCAGCGCCTGAAAGTCCGACAGCATCGATATGAGGCAGAGAAAATACCTAGTACAGTCACTGGTGTGGAGTTCAGCATTCTACAGATGGAGGAGGTGGAAGAAATAGGATGATAACGTTTAAAATGTTGGTGTGTCAGAACATGCTCAGAATCAGCCTAAGGATAGAAAGAGTTTTTCTAGTAAGTTCTTTCCTGGGATATGGGTGTCACTGACAAGGTCAGCATTTGGTGCACCTCCCTAATAGCCCTTGAACTGAGTTGCGTCGGATGACAATCCTCGACACCCGCGGTGGCATATTGTAAATCTACGCCAGATCGGTCAAGGCAACAGAACACATTTTTTTTTCTTCTTTATTCCTTCACGGAGGTGTGGGCATCGCTAGCAAGGCCAGAGTTTGTTGCCCATTCATGCTAATTGCCCTTGAACTAAATGACTCACTGGCCATTGCAGAGGGCAACTCAGAGTCGACCGCGTTGCTATGGATCTGGAATCGCATGTGGTCCAGACCAGGCTGAATCGAAACGGTGAGAGGTTTTGACAGGGAAAAAAACTTTTCCTTTCAGCAAGCGGATCAATAGCCAAAGGTCACAGATTTAATAAACACCGGGCCCTGATCTACCAGTCCCGCAGGTGAGACTGGAAAATTTGCAGGGCACGGCCATTTGGACGGCAATTTACAGTTTCGCTGCTGGAAGGACCGTAAAACCGCGACATGTGTCTCCTGCCAACACAAGGTGGCGAGGCAAGATTACCAGCGAAACCTGTCTGCCCGTGCGCACCTGGCCTGTGTATGCGCAGAATCCTATGTCGTCTTTTGCAGGGGGGCACAGTGCTGGTTTGAAGCCATTCACCCAGTTTGTGAGCCCTGTGTGGCGAGGGCAGGCAGTCGGGGCACTGTCTCTCTCTCTCCAGTTTCCAGAGATTGGGATGGGGAGGGAGGCGAAGGCTTCTGATCCAGCCGGTGATGATCGTTATTATTTTGCTGTTTCTGGGTCTGTTCCTCACGTCACAACGGTTTTAGGCACTAACAGATCAGGTAAATAAAGGAACGCAGGCTTAATCATGCTCCATCCCTTCCACTCCACTGAGATACGCTGCGATGACAAGGCGATTTATTGGAAGAAAGACCTGCCCAAAAGAATGGGGGGGGGGAGGAAAAGGGCAAGAAAAATGTTAAAGAAATCAAATCGGGTATAAAAAAGACTGCGGGGCTCTGAGAAATTCACCTGCCAGCATTGTAATATTTGGAGGTCCTGTGATCACTGTGCAAGCACACAGCTGCACGTTACAAGGATGGTAGCCGTGCATGCAACTGTGCATGCAAATCATTGGCAGCAAGCGCAGCGTTTAATAAACCATTTGCAAAAGATGTAGATGGAAGAGGAGGATTTTGTTTCACTAGGGTGCGGCACGGTACACTGTGGTTAGCGCTGTTTCTTCACAGCTCCAGGGTCCCAGGTTCGATTCCCGGCTTGGGTCACTGTCTGTGCACTTCCTCCCCTTGTCTGCGTGGGTTTCCTCCGACGGTCCAAAGGTGTACAGGTTAGGTGGATTGGCCATGTTAAATTGTCCCTTAGCATCCAAAAAAGGTTAGGTGGGGTTACTGGGTTACGGGGAAAGGGTGGAGATGTGGGCTTGAGTAGGGCGTTCTTTCCAAGGGCTGGTGTAGACTCTATGGGCCGAATGGCCTCTTAATGCACTGTAAATTCTATAATTCTATGACTAGAGAATCTTCGAGAACTCCAACACTGAATCTGAGAAGGTGGCCGAAGTTGAGTTGTCCTTTTTTTTTAAAGGGAAATGAGCAAATGGTGAGGCTGAGGGACTTGAATGGTTATGGATGAAGAACGGCTGCTCTTTGGCAGATTCAGCGCAGGCACATTGGGTCGATGGTTTCTAACCTTCTGCGAATTAAAGAGATATACAAGACATGCGAACGGCCTGACAGATTCACACTCTCTGCCCTCGTGCCTCTAGCAACCTGCGTTCAACTCCACCTCTGGTGGGGAATCTGCTCCCCCATCAAATGAAAGGAGAGAAACATTATCAGTATATTCTTTGGTGCGAGCCACTGCCACAAAACTGGGTAAGAAGGAAGGACTTTAATTTATCCGGCACCTTCCACCACCCCAGGAAGCCCAAAAGTGCCTTTCCAGCCCAACAAAGTGCTTCTGAAGTGTAGTCCCTGTTGAAATGTGGGAAACATGGCAGGCAATTGGCGCACAGGGAGATCCCATGAACAAATGTTTGCACAGGTAATCTGGTTTTGCAATATTGGCAGAGGGATAAACATTAGCAAGGCCACCAGGGAGAACTCAAAATAAATGCCATGGAATTAACAGACAGCCTTGATTTTGCACGTACTCTGATAAACGGCACTTCCGACGATGCAGCGCTGCTTCAGTATTCCATCAGAGTATCAGGCAGAATGGTTTCAGTGATCAGATGCACGCAGAGACGCGCACACAAGCACACCACAGCCTTATTGTGGAACAGGCCCGAAGGCCAAATTATCTTCTTTAGCTCCTAATTTTCCCTTCTGCTGTACTACGAAGATCTGGTCCAGTAAATATGAATGCTTGAGGTCTCTGGAGACTTTCCCCCACCTCCCAAATTCTCTTGCTGACCCACGTTGACATTCCTTGGCATTTTTCTCCACTCGGAGCGGTTGAGATAGGCCACAAGTTCCCATAAACAACACGATGTGCTGAGGCCTCAGGGGAACAGATTTAAATCTTATTTTTAAAAACTCTTGCAAACGCTCCAAATGACCGAGTACACAACGTATTGGGAGACACGATCTAGCACTCAATCCTACCATTGTCACTGAATCTCACACCATCAATGTCCCAGCCTTGACCACAGGCTTAACTGCATTAACGAAAATCATCATCGTTCTCATCACAGTCAAAAAGAACCATAACGTTTTCAATAGTTTCCTCCCACAAGTCCCGAAAGACGTGCTTGTTAGGTGAATTGGATATTCTGAATTCTCCCTCCGTGTACCCGAACAGGCGCAGGAGTGTGGCAACTAGGGGATTTTCACAGTAACTTCATTGCAGTGTTAATGTAAACCTACTTGTGACACTAATAAAGATTATCATTAGATTATTATTGTTGTAAAACAAAGTGCCTCACAGAAGTGTAAACCAACATAAACTGACCCCAGGGCACATAAAGGGATTATTAAGGCAAGTAGTCCAAAGTTTATATTTTAGATATATTTTAAGGAATGTCTTGAAAGAGGGCAGCACGGTAGCATTGTGAATAGCACAATTGCTTTACAGCTCCAGAGTCCCAGGTTCGATTCCCCGCTGGGTCACTGTCCATGCGGAGTCTGCACGTCCTCCCCGTGTCTGCGTGGGTTTCCTCCGGGTGCTCCGGTTTCCTCCCACAGTCCAAAGATGTGCAGGTCAGGTGGATTGGCCGTGATAAATTGTCCTTAGTGTCCAAAATTGCCCTTAGTGTTGGGTGGGGTTACTGGGTTATGGGGTTATGGGGATAGGGTGGAGGTGTTGATCTTGGGTATGGTGCTCTTTCCAAGAGCCGGTGCAGACCCGATGGGCCGAATGGCCTCCTTCTGCACTGTAAATTCTATGATAATCTATGAGGACGGAGGGGGAGAGGGTTAGACAAGCAAACTCTAGAGCTTAGGACTTAGAGAACTAATGGCGTGACCATCAATGGTGGAGTGAAGGAAACCGGGAATTTGTAAGAGGCCGGAGATTGCAGAATGTTTTGGAACTGGAGGAGGTTAAAACTCCTTATTATGGAGAGCGGCTGAAGTGATTAATAGGGGAGGCTAGAAGAGCATTTGAAGGAGAAACTAGCCCAGGGTCATGCTGATAGATTTAGGTGAGGAAAAGTAGGCGGAGGCTTGAGTGGAGTATAAATTCTGGCGTGGACTGGTTCGGCTGAATGACCTGTTTCTGTGCCATATATCCTTTGTAATCCTGTGTAGGTTACCGAGGATTTGTACATACAAATGGGAATGTTAAATTTGAAGCTTTTGTAGACCGAGAGACAAGGGGCGGTATTCTCCGATGTCCGATGCCGAAATCATATTCGGCGATTGGGCAGAGAATCCCCGTTTGCAACCGAATCGGATCGGGCGCCATTTTTCAGATGCTCCGCTCCCTCCAAATCGGCATCATGTAGGAGTGCGCCGCAGCGCGTCGCTTTGAAGCCCAACCCTGAAGCTCTGCCCCCGATGGGCTCATGGTCTGGGTTTTTGTAAACCCGGAGTGGCGGCTGCGGACTTTGTCCAGCGTCGATACAGTCGGGGGGGCGGGGAGGAGCCGTGTTGCTGGCAGGGGGGGCTTCGGAAAGGGCTGTGGGTACTGGTGGGCGGTGGTCCCCGTGGGGGTAGCGAGGGGGGGGGGATCCAGGGGGACGTTATTTGGCCGGCCGGATCCGCGCGCACCCGGCGCTATGCTCTACGGCGCGGCCATTGCAGGTCGTCGCCATGCACATGCGTGGCCACGGACCCGGCAATCCTCCGGCCGTTTATGTCGGGAACATTTGGAGTTTTATCTGGCCCCGCTGCTGGCCCCCCACCGGGCGGAGCATCGGTGCTGGGAACGCCACCGACTTTTTCATGGTAAAACTAGACACTTCCTCTGGACATAGCCTCAAAATCAGAGAATCCAGCCCAATATCGATCAGTAAGAATGGAGTTGTTAGGTGGATGGAATTTGGTGTGAATTAAAGTGCGACAGGAGAGTTTCCAATGAGTCTGTGGAGAGGTTCAGATGGGAGGCCAGTCGGATTGAAGAAGAAGGCCTACCACCAGTTTCCCATGGCAACTGAGGCGGGAAACCCAGCTGGGAACAAATGTATATGTGGATAAAATTTCAAACTTCCCTCCAAAGTTGATAAATGCTTGCCAGCCAAAGGTATAATAATTTGCCTTTGTAGCAAGAGCTGACAGAGGACACCCCAACACTCCGACCTGTCCCATTCATTACTAACAGGTCGCAGTGGTTTAGGAAGGAACATTACCCGTCGTACCTTCACACACGGATGAGTGCGTGGCGGGCTTCATGGACGCCATCATTAACGGGTGCCTCTGTCAACCTGGACCTCTGAACACAAATATAACTGTTCAGCGGGAAAAAGTAATGGTGTGCGCGGCTTAGAAAATAAATCTCCCTTTGTCCGACTCAACAAAAATTCCTGAGTACGGGTTTAAGCAGATTATAAACTGGCTCTTCTAAAACTTCTCGACACCTGTTTGCTTCGGTTTTTGAAAGGAAACAGCAGGGTGTCAGCAGTCTTACATACTCAGACTTCATTAACACCCTTCAGCGTTGCCTCGGTTACCAAAGAGCCTTGAAAAACCACACAATGCAGCCACCATGTCAAAGTGGTTTAAGAGTCTCCTGCTCTCAGAGCGATTTCCCTGCAGGTGTTGAGGTGAACAGAACACACCCAGTTCCTTACATGCCCGGAAAGTAATTTTGGGCCCTGCTCTAAGCCCTAACTCCTTTTTCACAGCCACCACCCCCCCCTCAGCCCCCCCCACCACCAGCCCATTCCTCATTACCGACCTTTTCATGATCGGTACCATTTCCGACCTCAACCCCTCCCTGTCCCATTGCTCTTTTCCTCTCCGGCCTTTATTTCGAAAGGACAAACTTACTTTTGAGGCACTACAGTGACAGTTCACTAAATTGGTCCCTGGGACGAGAGCGTTCGTCCGTCGTCAGAGGCTGAGTAAAATTGGGCCTATATTTTCTGGAGTTTTGAAGAGTGAGGGGTGATTTCATAGGCCAGAATGGTAACTTCGCCATGCGGGTGGATGGTAGGCCCGATGCTTCACAAAATGGTGTGCGATGACGTCAGGAGGGCTTCCCGATGCCATCGAGCTGTCTTGTGATAATTGACAGGTGCGTGTGGAAATAGGAAACATGCCCACCAATAATTAAAGGGGAAATTAAGACCATTAAATCCCCAGTTGACCATGATTTTGAAGGGCCCACGCACTTTTCATTTGGCGATCTGGCCTTCTCGTTTTTCATTAATTCTACATCCAGGGTGGAGTAAAGGGACAAGCAGATGTTGGAAAGGTGAGGAGTTAGACGTTTAGCTGCGTTTGGTCGATTTGGATGAAGTTCGAGGTGCTAAATATTAGCAGAGGCTTTCGGCAGAGAGGCCCCTTCAGTGTAGAAACCAACCATCAGGACAAACATGGGGGATTGTACCCTCAGCTGGAGAGGCTTTCCCAGAAGAGGAGGAGAGGGCCAGAAGGGGGAGGGAGGCTGAAGTTGAACAGAGGCACTACCCCAGAGTCCGCCCTCAGGTGCAGCCAGAAGGGGTGGAGGGCCAGAAGGATTTGCAAGGGCAAAGTGTCAGGAGAAGGTGCCAACACCAGTCAGTACAGGCAGTGAATGTGCTACCTGACCCGAGGTTAGGTGCCAAAGAGGACTTTGCCTCTCCAGGGAAACTGTCACCTCTATCTGCTACATGATCAGCCCCAAAATAATCTCAAGCTGGCCACCCTATGCCAGTGGCTCTTGATGCGACCATCAATTCACTGAGAGACACGTTGAGAAGTAAACCGTGGTTTTAATCAGCTTACAACTGAGCCCGCCTGTGACCGGTACAACAATGAATGCGGCCCCGCAGGTCAGCTGCCTTTATACTTCCTGTAAGGGGTGGAGCCATGGGCGAGCCCGTACATGCCCCGACATATCCCCCTGTGGGCGAAGCCATACAATGGCCCATTGGTGGAGCCCTCAGGGTTAAACACATAACGTAACACGCTACAGCAGTAACATGATATCACAGTGCACTGGTGAATTAACAGTAGTTCCAGTCATCACAGCTCTGAAGGTGAGAACGGCCCTGAACTTTTATCTCTTCGGAGTCTCACAATCCGCCACTCACAGCTGCATCAAGTTGCCCGCAGATGCTCTATTCCAAAGGATCAACACTGTTATTCATTGCAGGACAAGCGAGGTAAGCCAGGCCGAGCAAGCCAGAGGTTATGCTGCAATTATGGGATTTCCCTGTGTCCAGGGAGCCATTGACTGCGTGCATGTGCCAGCAGGGGAGCCAGGTACCTTTGTTAATAAAAAGGGCCTGCACTCTCTAAACATTCATATTGTGTGCGCCCAGAAGAATTAGATACTGCAGCTATGTTTCAGGTAACCAGGAAGCTACATCAAGCATCACTCCCAGGTTGTTCATTGCACCAGCAGGGCGGGTGGCTGGCTACTGAGCGACAAAGGCTAACCGCTAATAAGATGGCTGATGAGGCCATTAAAAAACACCCAAAGTCTGCGGCTGAAGAGAGCCACCACCACAGCCATGTTTCCACAAGATCAATAATTGAGAGGACAATAGGCCTTCCTTGGTGTAGTAATCTGCTGTGCCTGCACAGTCTGGCTCTCTCAAGGGGGGAATCCTTGGCGAAGCGGCACGGTAGCACAGTGGTTAGCAGAGTTGCTTCACAGCTCCAGGGCCCCAGGTTCGATTCCCGGCTTGGGCCACTGCCTGTGCGGAGTCTGCACGTCCTCCCACAGTCCAAAGATGTGCAGGTTAAGTGGATTGGCTATGATAAATTGCCCTTAGTGTCCATAAAGGTTGGGTGGGGTTACTGGGTTGCGGGGTTGGAGTGGAGGGGTGGGCTTAGGTAGGATGCTGTTTCCAAGGGCCGGTGCAGACTCGATGGGCCGAATGACCTCCTTCTGCACTGTAGGTTCTATGATTCTATGAATGGAGACAGCGATGGTCCATTGTCAATTATCTTTCAGTCTGTATCCTCGGTTTACTGGCCCGAATGCTATTCGAAGCAGTTGCTCCACATTTAACCTATCAATGATGTTGAAAGGAGCAATTGAATTTCCCCTTAACCTTCTGAGTTAAACAACGCCGGCTCCTCCAGTCCCCCTACAAAACTGAAGTCTTGGTGTCAGTCTGGTAAATCGCTTCTGCAGCCTCTCCGTGTGCTGGTACCTTGGTTCGGTTTTCAAATGGAATGATGGTCACCTGGTTGCAATGTCGCTGGACCTGTGGCTCGAGGCTAATTCTGAGGCGCATGGATTCAAATTCCACAAAGGTAGGCGGTGTAATTTAAATGCAATAAACCTAGAATATAAGGAAAGTCTTGAGGACCGTGGGAACTTTTTTGTGGTAAATATGCACCAGGCTATGTGATGCCTGTGGTGGAGGAACTGTTCTACTCTGTTCTCATTCGATTAAACTGTTTTTAGGACAGAGTTTAGGAGGAACTTCTTCACCCAAAGGGTTGTGAATCTATGGAATTCCTTGCCCAGTGAAGCAGTAGAGGCTCCTTCATTAAATGTTTTTAAGATAAAGATAGATAGTTTTTTGAAGAAAAAAGGGATTAAGGGTTATGGTGTTCGGGCCGGAAAGTGGAGCTGAGTCCACAAAAGATCAGCCATGATCTCATTGAATGGCGGAGCAGGCTCGAGGGGCCAGATGGCCTACTCCTGCTCCTAGTTCTTATGTTCTTATGTTTTTGCCCAATTCCTAACAGAGCAAACCCACGTCCTCTGGATTAGGTTCTTATGTCAATCTAAATATTATTCTTCACTTCAATTTTTCTATAATGTTATAATATGCATCCAAATGAAACTATCTTCAAGTTACCCTCCAAGACAACAGGGGACATGTTCACATGTTTTGGTCCTGTCCGAAACTGGAGGGGTATTGGAGGGAGGGCGGATGTCTTAGCCTTCGCCTCGCTGATTGCCCGAAGGCGGGTCCTGTTGGGGTAGAGGACAGCTTCCCCGGCCTGTGCCTGGGCTTGGCGGGGGTTCCTGCGGGGGTTTTTGATGCTCAAGAAGGTGAAGTTTGAGCTGCGGGGGAGGATGGAAGGGTACTACAATTCATGGGCATTGTTCATCAGGCACTATCAAGAATTGGATGCCATCGAACATTGGGGGGGGTGGTGGGAAGTGAGCATATTGTTTATTGCTTACCATGTATGGGATGACCGTGGATTTTCTTGTCGTCTTTCTTGATTTGTATTTGGGATGTAGAGGTGATATTTAGGTTTGGATGTTGAAGGGATGCTGGTTGGAAGATTGATATTTTATTTGTTATTGTTATCTTGTGTTGGTTGTATATTTGATGAAAGAGTTTTGAAATGAGGCGAATAAAAATTTATTTTTTAAAAGTCCCCTCCAAGCCATACATCATCCTGACTTAGAACTACATCACCATTCCTTCACTGTCGCAGGGGCAAAAGCCTGGAACTCCCTAACAGCACGGTGGGTGTACCTACACCACACGGATCGCAGTTCAAGAAGGAGGCTCACGACCGCTTTCTCAAAGTAAATTAGGAATGGGAAATAAATGCTGGCCCTGCCCTCAACGCCCAGATCTCGTGAGTGAATAACATTCGAAAAAATCTGTGAGTAATCTCTCGCCTGACGCTTCTCTTTTCCAGAGTGAACAAGCCCAGGCTCTTCACCCTCTGCAATGTTGTGTTCGCTTGTTCCATGTTTGGATGCATGAGTCTGGTAGCTGATCTATGTTCACCATGTTGGGTTAGCCTGGGTGGGTTCCTGTGCTCTCATCTCTCAAATCTAGTTGTCCCTTGCTGCACTGTTTCCAATTCCTGGATGTCTCTATCTGCAGTACAGCAAAGAGAATTATACTAGCTACCCCAGGATTGGCAGATCTTGGCCAGCTTTATCTACAATGTTTTTTTAGATTCATCCTGGGATGTGGGATCGCTGGCTAGGCCAGCATTTATTACCCATCACTAATTGCCCCTTGAGATTTGCCTTCTTGAACTGTTGCAGTCCATATTGTGTAGGTACATCCACAGTGCTGTTACAGAGGGAGTTCACGGATGTTGACCAAGCTCCAGTGTAGGAATCTTTCCAAGTCAGGATGGTGAGTGACTTGGAGGGGAATATCCAGATGGTAGGATTTCCATGTATCTGCTGCTCTTGTCCTTTTAGATGGTAATGGTTATAGGTTTAGGAGGTGCTGTTCAAGGAACGTTTGTGAGTTGCTGCAGTGCATGTTATAGACAGCACACGTGGCTGTCACTGTGCATTAGTGGTGGAGAGAGTTATGGTTTGTGGAAGAGGTGCCAATCAAGCGGGGCTGCTTTGTCCTGGATGGTGTTGAACCTGTTGAGTGTTGTTGGAGCTGCACTCATCCAGACGGATGGGGAGTATTCCATCACACTCCTGACTTGTAGCTTGAGATGGTGGACAGGCTTTGGGGAGTCAGGAGGTGAGTTACTTGCTCCTGGATTCCCAGCCTCTCACCTGTTCCTGCAGCCACAGTATTTATATGGCTAGTCCAGTTCCACATCTGCTCAATGGTAGCACCAGCGATGATGAAGTCATTGAATAACAAGGGACGATCATTAGCTTCCCCCTTGTTGGAAATGGCCATTGTCTGGCAATTGTGTGTTGCAAGTGTTAATTGCCACCTGTAAATCCAAGCGTGGATATTGCCCAGGTCGTGCTGCATTTGAACATGGACTGCTTCATTATCTGAAGGGTCACGAATGGTGCCGACATCGTGCAATCACCAGCAAACTTCCCCAATTGAGGAGGGGATCCTCAATGTGAAGACAGGACTTTGTATCCACAAGGACTGTGCATGGTCACTCCTACAGATACTCTCACGGGCAGGTGCATCTGCGGCAGGCAGGTTGGTGAGGATGGGGTCAAGTATGTTGTATGTCAAGTATGAGATGATCTTAAGATTCTGAGGGAGCTTGAATGGGTGGATGCTGAGAGAATGCTTCCCCTCATGAGGTATCTAGAACTAGGGGACAGAATTTCAAAATAAGAGGCGGCCTATTTAAAACCGAGATAAGGAGGAATTTCTTCTCTCAGAAGAACGTTCGTTTTTGGAATTCTCTCTTTTATTCATTCATGGGCATCGCTCAGCCGGGCAGCATTTATTGATGTTCCTGATTGTCTTCGTGAAGGTGGGGGGTCGGCTGTCTCCTTGAACCTCTGCAGTACATATAGTGTACGTACACCCACATTGCTGTTAGAGAAAGAGTGCCGAGGTTTGGATCAGTGGAGGATGGGTCACTGAATACGTTCAAGGCTGAGAGATACAGATTGTTGATTGACAAAGAAGTCACGGGTTATGGGGGACAGACAGGAAAATGGAGTTGACTTCAAATTCAGATGAGCTATGATCTTATTGAACAGAGGAGCAGGCTCGAGGAGCTGAATGACCTATTCATACTATTTCTTATAATCCAATGAACAGAAATGGCCCCAACACTAAGCTCCCATGAAATCCCATTGATGACCCCCTCATCTTATCTACACAGCCCCAAACACATTCAGACTTAGCTTTCTGTAGCAGAGCAAATCTTGAGCCCATTTCCGAAGCCTTCCTCCTATTCCTAACATTTAGGGGCTGTTTAGCACAGGGCTAAATCGCTGGCTTTGAAAGCAGACCCAGGCAGGCCAGCAGCACGGTTCAATTCCCGTAACAGCCTCCCCGAACAGGCGCCGGAATGTGGCGACTAGGGGCTTTTCACAGTAACTTCATTTGATGCCTACTTGGGACAATAACCGATTTTCATTTCATTTTGGGCAGCACGGTAGCATAGTGGTTAGCACAATTGCTTCACAGCTCCAGGGTCCCAGGTTCGATTCCGGCTTGGGTCACTGTCTGTGCGGAGTCTGCACATCCTCCCCGTGTGTGCGTGGGTTTCCTCCGGGTGCTCCGGTTTCCTCCCACAGTCCAAAGATGTGCAGGTTAGGTGGATTGGCCTTGATAAATTGCCCTTAGTGTCCAAAATTGCCCTTAGCGTTGGGTGGGGTTACTGGGTTATGGGGATAGGGTGGAGGTGTTGACCTTGGGTAGGGTGCTCTTTCCAAGAGCTGGTGCAGACTCGATGGGCCGAATGGCCTCCTTCTGCTCTATGAATTCTATGATTCCATGCCTTCCTCAACTTCTGGAGCAACAGCGGGAGTAGCAGCAACACACAGCACACAATGAGGCCATTCGGTCCATTGTGCTCGTGCCAGCTCTTTGAGCCAGCTGTCCAATTCATCCTATCCCCTTCTCTCTCCCCCATAGCCCGGCCTTTTCAAGGATTTATCCAATTCCCTTTTGACAGTTACGATTGAAACTGTTGCCACTCCTCTTTCGGTCAGCAGGTTCCAGATCCACACAACTCACTGAGTAAAAAACATTATCCTGACCTTTGTCGCAAGTTCTTCTGCCAAATATCTTAACTCTCCGTCCTCTGGTCACTCACCCTCCTGCCAGTGGAATTGTATTTTGTTAATTGCCAATAATGTGCTCAGCGCCTCTTCTTTCCTGTGCAAGAGTGCTGGGCCCCGATCATTCCATCAAACTCTCACGTGACTGTCCATTCTGACTGTACTATCCTTTGTTTGCATTATGATTTTCAGCTCTAAGTGTGTGGGACCCCCCCAATCTACCCCCCTCCCAGCTAGGAAATGAAGAAGGTTCTGATACGTGATCCATGAGCCTGTGTGGGGGAGCATTGGAATTCCCTGGTCATGATGTCCGTCACACTCCTCTAAGCTTCAAAACCTGACTGCAATTATTGAGATATTTGACCATTTGCTCCATGGCTCAGCCTTAACCGTCCAAGGCTTAATTCGACCCGAGTTAACTCTTCAATTGTCAGATCTTTGGGGCTGAGGCATAAGGGAGTCCCGACCGTCCATCTATACAGGAATGCCAACTCCCCATTTGTAGAGGGGATTTCGAACGCCCTCATGGGAGGGGACATTCTACCTCCCCAACTGTAGGGGAAGCTCTATCGCCCCGACTGTATACAGAAACTATGGGTGGGTTTATTCCACAGTCCCTGCGGTGTTTCGTGGCATCAGAGGAGACCCTCCATTAGCTGATGGTGGGATTTTCTGATCCTGCCGCTGGAAACAGGGTTTCCCATGGCGGGGGGGTTTGACATCGGCGGGACTGGACGATCTCTCCCCTGAGAAGGGTTGGAAAATTCCTTCCTCTGTCTCTTTGACTGAACGGAGAAATTGGCTCCCTACTGTAGGGGGAGCTCCACCTCCCTGACTGTGGCGGGGAGGTGGAGGCGAACCCTTCCTCCCTGACTGTAGGGGGAGCTCTACCTCCCTGACTGTGGCGGGGAGCGGGAGGCGAGTCTTTCCTCCCTGACTGTAGGGGGAGCTCTACCTCCCTGACTGTGGCGGGGACGGGGAGGCGAACCCTTCCTCCCTGACTGTAGGGGGAGCTCTACCTCTCACCCACAATAGGGAGAGGGAAAACCTTCTGCTCAGCAGTATGGCTGAGATTGGGAACTTGCTGGATGAGAACCCACAGTAGCCAAACCCCCTCACCAACCAATAGCTGGCGATGTTAGCCAACAGTATGTTTATTTTCTAACCATCTGTCTGATTTAGAAGTCGACAGTCTTTTTTTTAACCAGATTTTGTCTGAAAAGTTCTAAACTGGGCTCCAGGGGATTTAAAGTTCATGCCTGTGCTAGTTTAATGCGGGTTGGTAACCAACAGCAGATGATCCACTGGGTTATAGACAAGGATTTAATGCAAATACATTAATCTCCAAAATCTGACTTTTAAACGCACATCTAAATATTTAAGTTTTTCTTCTTCCCTTATTTCATGTCTCATGACATTGGTTCTTGCGGGTTTTAATTAATTTTGAATCAGGTGCTGTAAAAAAATATTGTGGCGTGGGCTGTTCATCTTGTGCCCCTCAGCGACTCTCCTCCTGTCTGACCGAGGTCTCGGTTAAACTGCATCGCCTATGGTTCACCACTTGGCATCTCTTGTCCCGCATCCCTTCATCCCTCAGCCCCATCCTCTCACCCCACCCGCCCCTCAGTCAGACTTTTTTTTGGAGGGAGTAGCCCCCTTCATGCAAACACACCAGAGGGAATAGTGGCCAGATATCTCCAGCCATCGGGATTCACTTCTACCGCTGGCAGCGCACCCCCACCTGCGGGTTTCCCAACCACGTGGGGTGGCTTCAATGGAAAATCCCGTTGACGGGTGGCGGGAAGATTGGCGCGCCGCCGAGAAACACGGGACTGGTGAACCGGAAAATCCAGCCCTATTTCTCACTATCAACCCCGTGAAATTATGCAATCACCTTAAACAACCTTAATTAGGTCACCTTTAGAACATGGAACATACAGTGCAGAAGGAGGCCATTCGGCCCATTGAGTCTGCACCGACCCACTTAAGCCCTCATTTCCGGGCAGCACGGTAGCATTGTGGATAGCACAATTGCTTCACAGCTCCAGGGTCCCAGGTTCGATTCCGGCTTGGGTCACTGTCTGTGCGGAGTCTGCACATCCTCCCCATGTGTGCGTGGGTTTCCTCCGGGTGCTCCGGTTTCCTCCCACAGTCCAAAGATGTGCAGGTTAGGTGGATTGGCCAGGATAAATTGCCCTTAGTGTCTAAAATTGCCCTTAGTGTTGGGTGGGGTTACTGGGTTATGGGGATAGGGTGAAGGTGTTGACCTTGGGCAGGGTGCTCTTTCCAAGAGCCGGTGCAGACTCGATGGGCCGAATGGCCTCCTTCTGCACTGTAAATTCTATGAAATTCTATGAAATTCCACCCTATCCCATTAACCCAATAACCCCTCCTAATGTTTTTGGACACCAAGGGCAATTTATCATGGCCAATCCACCTAACCTGCACATCTTTGGACTGTGGGAGGAAACCGGAGCACCCGGAGGAAACCCACGCAGACACGGGGAGAACGTGCAGACTCCACACAGACAGTGACCCAAGCAGGATTTGAACCTGGGACCCTGGCGCTGTGAAGCCACAGTGCTAACCACTCTGCTACCGTGCTGCACTTTCTGTAGGCAAGGAATATAAGCGTAACATTCCTGCCTTTTTTAAAGAAAAATTTAAAAAGTAAATTTAGAGTTATTATTTTTTTCCAATTAAGAGGCAATTTAGCGTAGCCAATTCACCTATCCTACACAGCTTTGGGTTGTGGGGGTGAAACCCACGCAGGCTTGGGGAGAACGTGCAAACTCCACATGGACAGTGACCCAGAGCCGGGATCGAACCCGGGTCCTCAGTGCCATTGGCAGCAGTGCTAACCACTGTGCCACCATGCTGTCCCAAATCACCAATCCTGGTCATCACTAACTATGAGCAATGCCTCAGGGAGTCAGCTAATTAAAACTGTAGCTGGACACATCATTGGCAAGATGGAGCTTTTTTTGAAAGACAGAGCATGCGCTTTAACATGTTCGATAGAATTTGCACACGGGTGTGTGGAGGAATTCACATCTGAAGGGTACTTTTTGAAATGCAGTTAAAACTACAATCTGCTTTAGGATCTCCTGGAAGTTTAAAATCATTTCCAGACCCCCAAATGATATCCAGTGACTCAGCTGCCAGAGTATGTAAGTGTCAGACCAGGCATGGTCAAATTCGCCGACGATGGACAGCACCGCCCCCCCACCCACCCCATACCCCACTCCAGCTCTCGTCCCATTACCCAAACCCCCAACTGAACAGGTGGCCAATAGAAAATGTTGAGAGGAACAAAGTTGGGATAGAGTGGGTCATAAATACCAGAATGGAACAGTGGGGCCGAACGTCCTGTTTCACTGTTGTGAAGCGCTGCACAATTCTTTGTAACACTCGGTTGGAAGCAAAGGTTGAAAGCAAAGCACACTTCCCCTCCCCTTCCCCGCTAACCCCCCACCCCTTGCCAAACCCCCCCCCCCCACCCCTTGCCCCCCCTCCACCTACGCTTGCGTCATATACACATGGCAGATCTGAGGACCCTGCCCGCCGGACTGTCCATCAACACAAACATTTCACTTTGGCTCAAACCTTTGTTCCAAACTTTGAAAAGACAAACATGATAAGAAGCAAAAGCTGCCAGGTTCAACAGCCTTCATCCTCTGTGACAGCCAGAAGGCCCACCACCTCCTCACTATAACCCTCAGGGCCATCAACTCCAGGCAAGCTGTCTGACTGAGGTAGACTTTCACCTTCACTGTCTCCGCCGTTATCTCGTGAATCATCCACATTCTTTTGGAAGCGAAGCTGGACCACCCGTTACTCTAGAGTCAGTGGTGCATTTCCCACCATTTCAGAGCCACTCGGACAATTGCCTACCATTTTTTCAGCCTAAGGTATTTGCTCTGCCATTTTAAAATAATAATAGTGTATTATTATTATTACAAGTAGGCTTACAGTAACACTGCAATGAAATTACTGTGAAAATCCCCTCGTCACCACATTCCGGCGCCTATTCGGGTACACAGATGGAGAATTCAGAATGTCCAACTCACCTAACCACCACGTCTTTCTGGACTTGTGGGAGGAAACCGGAGCACCCGGAGGAAACCCACGCAGACACAGGGAGAGTGTGCAGATTCCGCACAGACAGTGACCCAAGCCGGGAATCGAATCCGAGACCCTGGAAACAACAGTTCCAACCATTGTGCGACTGAAAATCAGACAGGTTCAAAAATTGGAGATACTCACTTTGCCTGGTTATTAATAGTTATTATTATGCATTATTGACTCCATAATCTCTAAAGCCCATTAATTTTGTTCAATTCAATGACCTTTCCCAGTAATTTATTTCACAGCTCGATTGCCCTTTGGTTGAAAACGCTTTACGAGCCTGATGAAGTCAGCTGATGTTCGTAATAAAGAATTGTTTTACGATAGTTTCCTGAATGGTAACGCAGTCTGAAGAGGAGTAAAATATCCTTTGAACAATTCTCTTATTCTGAATATCCTGTGGAATCTAACCAATCCCCCATTGGCAATAATAGTGATTGTGTGCATCAGCTCTCTCGTTATGCAACGCCGAACTTTATTCATTTTTTAATTGTACATAATTCATGTGTTCATAATTCCATTATACTTCAGTATTAGGTTTTCTTCACCATCTTATTTAATAATGTGGCATTGTTCCATTTAGTGTAGATTCGCTCTTTGACACTGCTTTATCCCTATCACCCTTTCCAACTTTCTCATTTTTAACACAACACATTTGAAAAATTGCCACAAACTCTTAGTTTTTAGCCATTGCTTCAGTGCTAGTTATTCAACAAGAGCTTGTATTTATACAGTTTTTCTTGACCGCTGAACATCTCCAAGGGTTTTACAGCCTATGAAATACTTCTGAGGTATAGTCACCATTGTAATGTCGGAAACTCAGCAGGCAACTTGCACACAGCAAACTCCCACCATCATATGACGATGACCAGATAATCAGTTTTACGAATGTTGATTATGGGATAAATCTTGGTGAAGATATACTAAGGATAATAATCATAATCTTTATTATTGTCACAAGTAGGCTTACATTAACACTGCAATGAAGTTACTGTGAAAAGCCCTGAGTTGTCATATTCCTCTGCGTGGGTTTCCTCCGGGTGCTCCGGTTTCCTCCCACAGTCCAAAGACGTACAGGTTAGGTGGCTTGGCCGTGCTAAATTGCCCTTAGTGTCCAAAAAGGTTAGGTGGGGTTACTAGGTTACGGGGATAGGGTGGAGGCGTGGGCTTAAGCGGGGTGCTCTTTCCAACGGCTGGTGCAGACTCGATGGGCTGAACGGCCTCCTTCTGCACTATAAATTCTATGATTCTGGCGCCTAATCGGGTACACTGAGGGAGAATTCAGAATGTCCAATTCACCTAACAAGCACGTCTTTCGGGGCTTGTGGGAGGAAACCGGAGCGCCCGGAGGAAACCCACGCAGACACGGGGAGGACGTGCAGACTCCGCACAGTGACCCAAGCTGGGAATCGAATCTGGGACCCTGGCGCTGTGGAGCCACAGTGCTAACCACCGTGCCGCCTATCCCCTGCTCTTCAAAATAGTGCCAGGGACTGCAGTGTTTCCAGAAGGTAGCTCACATCCCCATCTCAAGGGCAATTCGGGATGGGTAATAAATGCGGGCAAGAGCTTGTTGCCACTTCTGACTGAGGAAATAGCCCTAAAGTGCTTCATGGGAGGATTATTGGACACAGTGTTTACTGAACCAAAGATGGAGACATTAGGACAGATAACCTCGTCATAAGTGAGGTATTAAAGTGCGTCTTACATGACAAGTGAGAGAGGGGAGAGAAAGAGATTAGGGAGGGAATTTGAAAGCCTAAGGGTTCGATGGTAGGAATTTAGAGATATTTCCGTAAAAGCCTAATCCAAATCGTCAGATTAAAATTAAGGCTCGACCCTACAGATGATGCTGCTCCTAATCCAAAATATTTCAATTAAATACTCTTTTTCAGTTGCTTGTTGGTGCAGAATTTGAGTATTGCTGAAAAGAGAGACATGTTGCAGAAGCTTTTCGTATTGCACTCATCAGGACAAGTGCAAGAATATCAAATTTCAGATGATCACAACAATTTATACTCCAGGAGAGAAGATTGACTGAGGCATTGGCATGGACAAAGCAAAGGATGCTATAGGCTCGCCAAACCTTTGGGTGATTCAAAAAAGGCGCAAGGCTTGTTCATATTCATTTAGTTTGCAGAGAATGCATTCCTACGATTAAATGCATATGGCTCCAAGCTATTGCAAATGAGCTATGTTATGAGCTCAACTGATTATCTTAAAATTAGTGTAGTGTATCAAATGAAATTTAGCATTCTTGGATCTGACCTGAAGAGTACAAAACAAAAAGCTTCGACAACATGGCCAGAATTCCCTGAGCTTTGCGATTCACTTGTCCGACTGGCAGCGTACCCCCACACGAAGGTTACCAGGTGGCATGGGGTGGCTTCATTGGGAAATCCTGTTGACAAGTGGCAGGAATATAGAATCCCACCAGTGCACCACCGAGAAACACGCAGCTTGGGGACCGGAGAATCCAGTCCCGTGTCTCTCTTTTCAACTCTCTCCCCTGTTTTTAAACAGACTGCTGCAGCTACAGTGCAATGCTGGGGGTGTATCTTAACTCTCTTCCTTTGCCATTAAGCATAGGTGTCAGAGATTGTCTTTCGCATTTTTTGAATTAAGGAGCAATTTAGTGTGGCCATCTGCACATCTTTGGGTTGTGGGGGTGAGATCCACGCAGGCAGGGGCCGAATGTGCAAACTCCACACGGACAGTGACCCAGGATCGAACCCGGGTCCTCGGCGTCGCGAGGCAGCAGGGCTAACCACTGCCCCACCTTGCCGCCCGTGTCAGAAGACTTCTGATAAACCAGGTACATTCCATCAGCATTACATCAACTATCATTCCAGTAACACCATTGGCAAAATCCCCTGCCGGTTAATTTGGCATGAAGTGCTTTTCCTGAATGCATCCCAGCTATTATTTGACAAGTTCTGACTTTCCGCCCACTGAATCCCACAAAATTGTTTCACTTTCCCTGCAACCAAAGTTAAGTTTAACTGGTCTGCAGATTCCTAAGCTTGCTTAAACCTCTGCCACCAACCTTGTGCTCACTGCCCACCTTGGCTCTTCCTGGAAAATTGCATCCTTTTTTCAAATTCTTTCATGGCCTTGTCCTTTTCCGCTTTCTCTGTAATCTCCTCCAGCCCCTGCAACCCTCTGTGTTTCTCTAATTCTGGCCTTGTTTGCATTCTCGAGGTCCTAAAGCTCTGGAATTCCCTCTTTGAATCTCTCCTCTTCTCTCTCTCTCGCTCTCTCACCTTCTTTGAGATCCTGCTTAAAGCCTCTTAGACCAAGGTTTTGGTGAGCTTTTCGAATATCTTCACAGGGTTTGGCGTCGTCGCCAAGTTTGGATTGATGGCTCCTCCTTTGTTTCAAATCCCCAGGACAAACCATTTTGGTAAGCCACGAATCATATCCTACCACTCCGATTGGTGGTGGCATGTTGCAATTCACTCAGAGAGCACACGTTGCTGTGGTAACGTGCAACTTTCCATGCATGTTGTAGTCTGGAGCTATAGATAATGATGGTAGAGGGTCCGATGTTCCTCCACTCCGACTGCTGGCCATTGCCGTGAGTTGGAAGGATTTGCAGGTTGACATTCAACCTGTTTGGCCGCGTTGTAAAGGTGCATACGTTCCTTGGTCATCAAGCCCTGGAATGGGATTCAAACCCAGAGCTTCTTATTCCATTGGTGGAAGGATTGAGGATGAGAGGGACACAGATTTAGGGGCTGGTTTTGCACAGTGGGCTAAACAGCTGGCTTGTAATGCAGAACAAGACCAGCAGCGCGGGTTCAATTCCCGTACCGGCCTCCCCGAACAGGCGAGTAGGGACTTTTCACAGTAGCTTCATTGAAGCCTACCTGTGACAATAAGCTATTATTATTATTATTATTATTAAAGCAATCGGTAAAACGAAGCAATGGAGACTCGAGGGGAAACGTCTTCACTCAGCGAGTGGTTAGGATCTGGAGCGTGCTGTCTGAGAGTGTGGGGGAGGATCAATCAGGTTCAATCAAGGCTTTCACAAGGGAGTTGGATTAATATCTGAAAACACAATGTGCAGGGTTCTGGGGAGTCAGCAAGAGGCATGACGTGAATTGCTCTTTTGGAGAGATGGTACAGGAACGATGGGTCAAATGGCCTCCTTCTGTGCTGAAACCATTCTGTGCCTCGTTTTACTTTCACTCTTGAAAGATCTGGCTCTAAGTTTTAAACTCTTCCCTCTAGGTTGAGACATCCCAACTCGTGGTCATATTTTCACACAATCTGTCCCATGTGTCTCTTTCAATATCTTGAAACGTCAATTTAATCACTCCTTAACCATCAGAATTTCAGAGACTCAATTGCTTGATCTCTTTACTGTTACTTAACCCTGGGAGAGCAGGTGCCATTCTGATAAATCCATGCTCTACTTCCAATAGTACGGTGACCAGTCTGCCCACGGGACCCTGTTTGTGATCTAACCAAGGCTTTATGTAGCAGATTTGTCAGGTAATGCTCCTGACAAACAGTAAGAGAGATTTTAACCAGTAAAGGTCTATATAAATGTATGTTCTTGCTATTGTTGTCCCTTGAGACCCTTTCTTTTTAAATAATGGAGTCACTTTAATCACATTTTCAAAACTGAGAACATTCTCCTGACTTTAGTAAGAGGAATCCCTAGTTTACCTCTTCCCCATCAGTGGTGAGATTATCACACCCGATATTACTGCTATAGGGAAAGAGTAGTTATACAGTGAATCCCCACCCACCCCAAGTGGCCACGATTTGTACAGCACATTCTAAAGAGGCATGCATTTTTTCTCAGTGAGGAAGAACGTATTGGCTGGGTTAGGGTTCTGCCTGTCAAACCTCGACGTCTCACCCAAAATGAATGCGTGCAGGCCTGGGCATGTTCGCAAGCTACTCAACTGTGGAGAATATCACAGTTCAACTCATTCATTCATAAATGGGTGGGACGGTGGCACAGTGGTTGGCACTGCTGCTTCACAGTGCCAGGGACCCGGGTTCGATTCTGCCTTGGGTGACCTTCTGTGTGGAGTTTGCGCATTCTCCCCGTAGAGGGGCTTCCTCCGGGTGCTCCGATCTCCCCCCCACAGTCCAAAGAGGTGTAGGTTAGGTTGCGGGGACAGGGTGGGGGAGTGGGCAAGGTAGGGTACTCTTTCGGATGATCCGAGCGAACTTGATGGGCTGAATGGCCTCCTTCTGCACAGTAGGAGTTCTATGGATTCTGTGATTCCAAGCAGAAACCCTTCCTCCCAAGCCCAGAGATGTTGCGACTCAGTGAAATATCGTAAATCACTCTCGAGGTTAGGGACAACTATCTGATCACTGATCGGGAAACACACTTGCAGCTTCCAATTCCTCCTGGCTCAGAACCACATAGCCATGGCTCGGAGGCCACATCTCGCTCTGTGCCAGAAACCGGTAGCTCCAAGCCCTGCTCCGAGGACCTGAGCTAGTTATCGAGCCTGACTCTCCCAGCGCAGCACTGAGGGAGTT